>NC_136482.1:188006676-188166676 GCF_053919585.1 Euprymna scolopes
GATTGCTTCCTCCCTCTTTTCGTTTAGCTGGCGAAGTGAATTTGGCTCTGCATAAACCGACCTCGCAATCATCGGAGGTCAATCAATTTACATCTTCGTTGGTCGTCGACGGAAGGACGGATGCTGACAGTTGGTGCGCGGAAACGACAGAAGAGGCGACGCCGTGGTGGACGGTCGACTTGCAGAGTGTCTACAAGATACAAAATGTCCGAATTTACTTCCGGCGGTCGAGTAAGTACAACCATCATCTTGTTTGATCGGGTGGCAATGGAGGGAAAATTACAGATATTGGAAAGAGAGAGAGAGAGAGAGAGAGAGAGAAAGAGAGGTGGAAAGAGAGACAGAGAGATATAGAAAGAGAGGAGAAGAGGGTACATGCGTATGAAAGAGATAGAGAGCGAGTGAGGGGGGACAATGTATGCGTTTGAAAGTAAGAAGGTGTACGCCTGAGAGAGATACTAAAAATAGAGATATGTAAAAAGAAACAGAAAACAAAATAGAGGGGAAATGAAAATAAGCACGAGGAAAATATAAACTTTTAGAAGATAAAAAAATGGCGCTTGTGCAGTATAGTTCACATCTAAAACTTGCATTTCAAGTGAAAATTAATTCGCATCCTTACGTATCAAATGCAACTAGGTATACTCATGTCAAAATTTATAACAATATCTAATATAATTGATTAAAAATAACTAGAAGAACCCGTGCAAACTCCACGGTAGTTAAACATTTTTTTAAATATGAATAAAATGAATAAATTATAAAATAATACAAATAATGGCGAATTTAAAACAATTTTTAACGAATTCTTCTTTATCTTTTTAAAACTAAAAAGAATTGATTAAAAAATTTAGATGTTTTCAGTGAAAGTTCAACACACAACACATTGTTTTTTTTTTTCAGAATAATTTTTTTTTATAAATTATAAAAGGAACAGATATCATTTCACTTGCCCATTATTTAAAAATTTTCAAAAGAAACTATAATAAAAATTATAAAAGGAACAGATGTCATTTCACTTGCCCATTATTTAAAAATTTTCAAAAGAAACTATAATAAAAATTATAAAAGGAACAGATATCATTTCACTTGCCCATTATTTAAAAATTTTCAAAAGAAACTATAATATAAATTATAAAAGGAACAGATGTCATTTCACTTGCCCATTATTTTTAAATTTTAAAAAGAAACTATAATAAAAAAAACAAACTTACAGCCTACTCTCAACATGACTTTTTTAAATTATAAAATAAAATAGCCAATTTGAAATCGTAAAAAGATAGACATATTTTTTTTGAAAATTCTTGGAGAGGAAATGGTTTCAATGATTTTAAAGAGATAACGGGAAGTAATTCGTTTTTCATTCGTTAATGTTTGCGATGATTTTTTTTGTAAGACTGGAAGTACGGACAACTAAATTAATATCTAGATTTTTGCTTGGAATACAATTTTCCTATAGGCACTATACTGCACAAGTGCTGTTTTTTATCTGCAAAAAATCTCATCGCAAAAATAATCTCATGAAAAATAAAATAAGTTTTCTTAAGTGCCAATCCGCTATCCATTACTACTCGCTAAAGTGATAGACTGAGTTATCTCCCAGTGCGTTACATATATTTCCGCTCTCATCAATGACGGAATGGCAAAATACGAAAATTGATTTTTATTTTGAATTAAACTTTTACCCGATAATTTTTCCTAATTTTTAGTGTAGATACATATTTTTTACCTGATACGTAAGTATATCGAAGAAGTTTTATTTGGAATACTATTTTCAACTGCGCATGATACTGTAAAAACACAAAGAAAAAGCTGTTTTTAATGTATTTAAACTTTCTTTAAATTAAAATAACGAGATAAAATCAATAAAAATCAAATTAAGTATTAATACATAAAATGTCTAGTAACACATTTTTTTTTCGAAAAGATTAACCAAAACCGCATAAAAAAGTCAATCAGTAAATTGTCCGCGATGATCTTATTAGTAACAAGATGCGATCCAAAAACCAATCTAAATATTGACGATTGAACCTGACCTTTATGACCTTAATAAAAGATAACATCGCCCTAATTTTTGACGCACTTTTCACATGATTTGAGATGCATTTTTTGAAATTATATTTTCCTTTATTTTGTTCACTTAATAAACATATACTAGCGGGACCCGTGGAAATTCCACAGCGGAATCTTTCATATGTAACATATTGATGCTGGCATTCTGTGGATGTTCAGCATAAATGGAGACACCCTGATATTATTATAGCTTTTTTTATTAAAACTGCAAAAGTATTTATCTAAGCTAGCAAGGACGCCCGTAAAATACGCTTAAATATGATATTTTAATTCATGCATATTTCGTATTTATTATTATAGAGTAAATTTTCAATCGATTCTTATGTTATAAAGTTGTGATGTTCAAAATAAAATAATATATCCATGTGACTTGGGTGCATCAACTCGAATCGAAACGAAAACTTATGAATATATATATATATATATATATATATATATATATATATATATATATATATATATATATATATAACTTGAGTTCCTTCAGCTTTAATCGAAACCAAAACTGAAACTTATGAAGACTTCTTGGTAAAATTATTAATTACAAGAAATGAAAGGTCATCTATAATATAAATCTCACCTGTCTATTTATATGTATGCATGTATGTATGTATGATGTATGTATGTATGTATGTATGTATGTATGATGTATGTATGTATGTATGTATGTATGATGTATGTATGTATGTATGTATGATGTATGTATGCATGTATGTATGATGTATGTATGTATGTATGATGTATGTATAAATGATGTATGTATGTATGATGTATGTATGTATGTATGTATGTATGTATGATGTATGTATAAATGATGTATGTATGTATGATGTATGTATGTATGCATGTATGTATGTATGTATGTATGTATGATGTATGTATGTATGCATGTATGTATGATGTATGTATGTATGTATGTATGATGTATGTATGTATGCATGTATGTATGATGTATGTATGTATGTATGATGTATGTATAAATGATGTATGTATGTATGATGTATGTATGTATGTATGTATGTATGATGTATGTATAAATGATGTATGTATGTATGATGTATGTATGTATGTATGTATGTATGTATAAATGATGTATGTATGTATGATGTATGTATGTATGTATGATGTATGTATAAATGATGTATGTATGTATGATGTATGTATGTATGTATGTATGTATGTATGATGTATGTATAAATGATGTATGTATGTATGATGTATGTATGTATGTATGTATGTATAAATGATGTATGTATGTATGATGTATGTATGTATGTATGATGTATGTATAAATGATGTATGTATGATGTATGTATGTATGTATGTATGTATGATGTATGTATGTATGATGTATGTATGTATGTATGTATAAATGATGTATGTATGTATGATGTATGTATGTATGTATGATGTATGTATAAATGATGTATGTATGTATGATGTATGTATGTATGTATGATGTATGTATAAATGATGTATGTATGTATGATGTATGTATGTATGTATGTATAAATGATGTATGTATGTATGATGTATGTATGTATGTATGATGTATGTATAAATGATGTATGTATGTATGATGTATGTATGTATGTATGATGTATGTATAAATGATGTATGTATGTATGATGTATGTATGTATGTATGTATGTATGTATGCATGTATGTATGTATGATGTATGTATAAATGATGTATGTATGTATGATGTATGTATGTATGTATGTATGTATGTATGCCTACAACTTTCGACGGGGGCGATGGATTTTTAGAAAATCGGTATCATTTTAAAGCGTGATCCTTCGGACGACAAATATCGAAAAATTGGCTATAAACATTAATTTCTTCACCATCAACTAACCACTTTTCTGCAGAAAGGGGACCGCTCTTTTAGCCGATATTATTGATCCCCTCTTTTCGATCGACTAGCCTTAATTTGAACCTTCGCCACTTCCGGTATGGCGATGGGCGCAACAGCAAAGACGATGAATATATATATATATAGCTCTATTGACCCAGCTTCACCCAACTTATCCGGTGTGCAGTATATATATTTTTAGAAATGCCCGTTAGAATATCCGCCGTAAAACAGGTTTTTAGTCAGCGAAGTTTAATAATTCCAAGTTATTAAACTACGACAGGATTTATTAAGGATTCAAAGATTTTAGCGACGAGCAATAGTTTTTTCACCAAACTCTTGTTACAACAAAGTTAAATTCGAAACTATCAAATAAATTCTGAAAAATGTTTGTTATAAATTTTTGAGAGAACAAAGAAAGCAGACCATTTCTTTATAATAGTACAGATAAAATCATATCTTCATGCTTTGTAGATGTCAAATGTTCTTATTAAAATAATATACAGGAAATGATAAAGGTGATGACTAGTTTTGTGGCAGAATGGGCGAGAAATTTTCGGAGGGGCCTTGATTTCCCCACATTTTCGGCCTTATGCCAAACACACACATCCCAGCGAATGCATATTATTAAAAAGTGACGCTCTCAGCACACGAAGATCGACAGTGTTTACAAAACATGGCTGTGTCAAAATCATCCAAGACTCCAGGTACCTAAAAGATCAGCCTTGCATGCTGGCAGCTGAATTTGAAAAAAAAAAACAACAAAAAAAAACATGTGCGTTAAAACATTTATCTCTCTTTTTTTTTTCTTTCAGTATCTTTATCTCTTTTTCAATAAAGAAAAAAAGGCGAATGAAATAGTATTGTTTTAAACAGTTAGAACCTGAGACGCCGAGCAGACAGAACGTGTGCCTCGGCGCTCATAGTAGTTTTGGTTTGGTTGCAGGTGACGATTGGTGGATCGATATTCATCGAATTTAAAATACTCCTTAAATGCTGAAAATAAAATATTGTTTATTAAAAAAATACCTTTGCTCACTGTGTTGTAGAAGCATTTATTTTTCAGAGTAGTAATCTCTCATGAAGAATGCCTTCCACCAACGACGATAAAACGCTGCTCATTATTACGCCTACCAAAAAGACCGAAGATTAAACCGACCAGCAAATATAGCCGACGTTAAATCAACCCTAATCATCTTAGTGATTCATTTTTAATGTTTTATTGTACATGTGTCTATCGTTTAATTGTGTTGTGGAGCTAGTAGCCGTTCA
Organism: Euprymna scolopes; assembly: GCF_053919585.1. Lineage (NCBI taxonomy): Eukaryota > Metazoa > Mollusca > Cephalopoda > Sepiida > Sepiolidae > Euprymna > Euprymna scolopes. The sequence goes on from NC_136482.1 coordinate 188,011,878, forward strand.
GAGTGCGTAACAACAGTTCAAAAAGCGTCCCTACGACAAAGTAAATAATTCTCCCTGGGTCCATGCCACGACCTATCGTTTTCATGTTATTAGGACACAGGGAGCTGGTGCCGTGTCCGTACGAAGCAATCGTTCCAGAAACGTCTTCACGACACAGGCACAAAAAGTAACTTTCCACAGGATCACATTTGATGCCGTAAGATCCTTACTCATCACGAAACACGATGCCGGTCCTAATCACTAAACGACTACGAACATTGTCATAGCTTATTTAGTGTAATTGTCGTCTGTAGTGGGAAATTAGGCCGGGAATAATTTGTTAAATCAAAAGATGGAACACCAAGTGAAAATATGATCAAGCAGATCAGCCTTACTATTTGAGGTAAATGAAACCATAGTGGGCGGATAGTGGTGGAAGTGTTTATCGATTATCATTCATCAAATTATTATAGATTTTCCAGAAATAACAATTTCTACTTTCTGTGACTATTTTCTAGTCATCTCCCGAAAACTTCTCTTATCAGCAGCTATTGTATTATTACAGTTGTTTCTAGAAACCTTTGTCGATTAATATTTGACGTGCCAGTTGAAACGACAGTCTACTTGCTGCCTATGTGTAATAACTGATGCACGTGAATTTCCGCGTAGCTATAAATACTCCCAAGTTTATCATAACCTATTCAGTTATATTCTTTGTGCACTTTTCAGCGGGGAGAGAATCATGTTTTACTTCGATTAGGAGCGGGATTCATAGAAAATGTACTATTGTAATTAATATTGGGTTATGCCCCTTTAGAGTTGAACTAATTTTTGTAGATGTTTTACGTTATTTTTCTTGTCTGTGTACGTGTAAAAAGTCTCTACTAAAGTCTCCGAATATTTTTCTGCGTAGTTGAAATATGATATATTGATATATAGGATATTTGGACCTTTAGCACACTCCCAATTTGTATTATAATCGGTTCAGTAGCTGCCAAGTGGTCAAAATTGAAAAAGAAATACGGACCCTGGCCTGACGTATTCGACTATGAGCATTTTTCTGCGCATGCGCTAATTAAAAGTTATCAATTAAACAACGTTACTTTTGCAGATTTTATAAATATGGATACAAGTCCTATACAGCTAACGGATTAAGGCTGTTAAGCTATATGTTTTGATTTCGATTCTAGCTGATGGCACACAAGTCATTTATTTTATAAAGTTTTGGAATCACTACTGCATATGAGGTATAATATAATAATCGATAGAGAATTGCCTCTATAATAATAAATACGAAATCTGCATGAATTAAAATATAACATTTACGCGTATATTACGACCAGACAACGCCGAGCGACCTGGTAGTTGTTATAAGTAAATCCTAAATCAATTGCTACATTTCAAGTAATAACTTTATTTTGCTCATGTATACTGATACATATTCATTAGTTTTTGTGTTTTACTTATAATGCATTTCTATATTTATAAATCGTTTTTAATAATTATAGAACATTTCCAAAGAAGTAAATAGATACAAGTTCGTAATTTCTCATGTACGAAAACGTATACAAAAAGTTGACTAATTTCTAAGCCAGTGGAACTCTCTGCCGCTTGCCTGTTTCCCACCTGACTACAACTTGGACGTCTTCAAGTCCAACATAAACAAACTCCTGACAAACCGCCCCCGTAAGTAAGACACTCTATCTAAACACCCAATACTAATAATTACTACAATACTATCTCATTGATTACTGTACACGCAATAACCCTTATCCCTGAGTGGCCTTCGGGCCTTGATAAGTGGTGAACCCCATGTAAAAAGAAAACAAAACAAAAAACTACTTTTTGCATCATCATATAGTATGAATCCGAAGATTCTGTTGTTGGCATTGGTTTCTCCGATATTTTCTAGTCAGGATTCCTTCCAGAAACACATCGAGTACTTACGGGAGAAAACACGATAAAATTGTCGACATCCTAAGTGAAAGTAATTTTTGTGGAATGTATTCGAACTCGGAACATCCAGGTCATCATTCCGTGACATTAACCACTTGACCACCTCACGTCTCTATGGCATCACAAGATTAAAAAAAAACATTTTCTTTTTTACATTTTTGTTACGTAATATGTAATATCGTGAAATATATGCATATATAAACATGAAGCAAATGTTGCATAAGATTTATTGATTTGCTAATTCAATAATATTTCGTACTTAAATAAGTTACGAAGTATTTTTCGCAGTTTTTCTTATTTAACCATATATCGACAGTGAATATATGTGAGATATTTCCTGGGATATACACAATATCAATTACTATTTGAGTTAGATATTTCTCCCAAAATTAAACAAATATGGTTATAAAAACTATAACGGATTCGATTAGTGCAAATAAAAGAAGTACTTTAACAAAGACTATCTGTTATTTACTGTAAAACTCAACAAAATCTGTTTAACGCCCCCTCTCTATATGTGTACGTTTGCTGTATGCAAAAAGCATGTTTCTTTTTTCAGCATTAGCTAGTATCGCTAAATATAAATATAATCTATCGTTATCCAATGCATACAAAATAAGCAGCAAACTGTTTAAAAACATCCGTTGATTAGACAGAAAATAATGTCCAATTTTCCATATCATTAAGCGATTGTAAATTCATTTGAATATGTTTCCTTTGATAATCAACACATGAACTTTTATCATTAGTATTCATGATTTTTATTTCATATTTGTATTTCAGGGCGTGGGTTCATTCATTGAGATCTTTGTTTGTTATCACGAATTGAAAAAAAAATGATTTTCCCTTCCCATCCACCCTGACCCCTTCAATCGATCTAACTTAGAAAAATATTTACTGCCGGATATTTTCAATCTTTTCCGTTATAGAATTATTTGCGTGATTCATTTAGTTTTCAGATTCGCTGTTTTTATTTTGTATTCAGACAAACACTTTCAGGGGGAAAAATAAGTTGAGAAATTTGATGAAATTCAAACAGCAAGAAAATCATCAATTATATACCACTCAAATATTTTTTTTACTATTTCAATAATCTGTACTCATGCGGAGAATGACCCTGGAATTTTTTCCATCGATTTTATCCCTGCAGCTTACATCAACCGCCAAAATATGACGAGACGTTCAACAATAATAACTAAATTGGCAGAAAATAATAGTTTTAATCGTCAAAAACTAAATTATCTATAATATAAATCTCACCTATCTGTTTAAATGTATGTATGTATGTATGTATGTTTGCCTAAAACCTTCGACAGAGGCGACGGATTTTCACGAGATTAGTATCGTTCTGAAGAACTGTGGAACTGGCAGGGTTACCTACTGATTTCCCGGACCCACCATTAAAATAAAAAGGCTCTAATTCCTCTTTCGCTGGGACAATTTTCAACCATAGCTCTAATTTAGCTCTCCGTAACCCATCCTTCCGGGATAATCTTGTTTACCGTGGCTGGTTGGGTCACACACCATGACTGATTTGAAAAATGTACTATAAGATATTTTCAAAGGGCACTTCCTTAGGAATCCATAGTATAATAGAAAATTTGTTAAAATTCCTAAGAGAGAAAAAATACGAAGTAGACAACAAAAAATAAACCTTTTGTCATAAAAATAGTGTTTGTGCCATCCCCCAAACTCCTTAAGAATAACATTTCTTACAAAAAACAATAATAAACTCCCCAAAATAAGTTTTTCATTTGTTGCTACACATTATTTTACAAAAAAAAAAATGAATAAAATGTACCATAGGTTGAGGTTTAAAGAAAATGTATTTCCATGTTCTTAATTGAAATTACTATGCGATAAATGTTTTCTATGATAATGTTTTCTTTTTTCTAGCGTTTAAAAATATTGTTAGCGCTCGGTATATTCCGGCAATTTTCGAATATTTTGAGGTAACATCCACCGAAAAATGTTTCATTATCTGCATAAGTACCGAATATTTGACTTTTTAAACCGTCCTCTAAGGTTGTCACTGCAAATATTATACAAACCCCGAAAGTTGGGAGAATTCGGTGGTGTTGGTAAGTTTATTAGTTCTCCCTACTTTCTGACACAGTAACATTTCAATAAACCAAATAAAACATTCACCGAAGTTGAACACATAATATTTTCACACAAACGCATACTTGTGTATATTTGCGTTGTCGCTTGTGAGCAATCAAGAAGCAAAGCAATTAATGAACTCCTTTTTACATACATGCGCGATCACTGGTCTTCATTATTTGATCGTCGCTCCTTCAAGTATTTGCCCGTTAATCTGTATTGCTGCATCATCTAGTGACTGTTGCTCGACTGTTCACTTCTAAGAGATTAAAACTCATGTATGGAAACAGGATTAAGACTTATTGGCGGATTTAAAGGTTTATTGGGGACAAAAGTACGTTCAAGAGGGGAGAGACTAAACGAGGCTAAAATTAACTCCTTCTATAAGATAGGCTAACCTTGCTTCCTTCTTTATTTCACTTAGTGTTAAGATGGTTGACGAACGAAGATTTTCGAGTAAATAGACACTTAGATTCCCTACATTGCCAGATACATCTGGTCCGATTGCTTCTTCGCTACGAACTGCCGGAAAACTCTGTGCCGTCTCGAACACATATTGTAATTTATGTCATACTATCGACACTTGCTGTTAGTGCGTTTTGTCTATGCAAATGACCTCTGAACTTTTACATCAATCACACTAGATTCAATGGGTTGATCTCCGTTCGCCGCCAGGCCATCCTGACATCTACTTGAGTTAACATTCCTGTAATTCATACTAATTAACATAATCTCTCTCTAGCGCTATAAGATCCAGTGTATAACAGTAAACTGTGGTATTAATTGCTGGGCTCAATCTATGGGTCAAATATTAACACAGATTTAAGACTATATATTTATAAAAGCAATACATCTGTAAATGTTTGTGGAAATAAAGACACTGAAGCATACACTTTTTATTAGAATTTCTGAGATTATCAGTTTTCTCTGCGGTTTTATTACAAAACACTATAAACTACTAATACCGGATAACCATTTTTTCTACTTTGTGGTACCATGCTCTTCACAACAGTAAAATGTAGTTCGGATCAATTCCTTTCAGAAAACTTATTTATCTAATCCGGATTATATGTTAGAAAAAGGCCTCTTCATTGTTTACAGCACATATCAATTAATGTATATGATTAAAACAAAAACAAAACGTATAATTACAAAGTATATTGTAACGATTTTACATCATAACGCGTCTAACAAATATTTCTGCGATTTCTTAAACAACAGAACGTGTGCGAACATGGAGTTTTACACAATTACAATTTACACAAAATTCACATGGAAAGAAGGAATTCGACTGAAATACAGATGAAGTATAGATAGATAGATAGATAGAGAGAGAGAGGGAGAGAGAGAGAGAGACGCCAGCTAGGATAATATACACCAAAAGATAATAGAGGAGCGGATAGTACAAACTAATTAGAACAATTAAAGTGAACGTTTTTCAAACATCACACAACTCTAGAACTGATGGATATTAAGCACGTATTTGTGCGATTATAGCACAAAGAAAAATCCTTAGGGAAACTAACGCTGATGAAATCAGCTCTAGTAAAATAAGAGCCACATATATATTAATTAATGGTGAGACTTAAAGTGTTCTCAGTCGAGAATAATTGGATTTATTGCACGACATTAAAGAAAATGAAGATAATAATGCAAATTGCTGATCAGATAAAGTATCTGGAAAAGTTTACTCATCCTTGTAACTGATTAGCGGGTAGATAACATTCACACAAAAAACAACAAAAGAACCCCCCCAACCAAAACCAAGACAAAAAAAACCAAACAAACAAACAAACAGCAAAAAAGACCAGACGTGAAACAATTGAATTAGGGCAACTGGATCATTTCTCCGAACTAAATACTATGTCTAATTATTTCGTTTGATAGTTTATTAAAAAATAAATCAACAAAAAAACTAGCAGGTCTACCCGGCGTTGCCCTAAAACCTGAAAATGATTAAATATAAGGAGCTGTGATTGTAGATTAAGACACCATTGCCGCATTATAAACTCATCAAGCAGTGCCAATAAACCAAATTTAACATCTACTAAACTTTTAATTTGAAAAAATGCTGACTAATTTTCTGCATTGAAATATGATGTCGATTTCTTTCCAAATAATAAGTTGACAAAAACATCCTAAAATGCCCATATTTGTAGATAATAACATTACAAAATGCAAAATTAGTAGAAAAAACATTACAAAATATACAAATTAGTAGACAAAACATTATAAAATGCCTAAATTAGCGCACAAAACATTATACAATATCCAAATATGTAGACCAAAACATTACAAAATGGCCAAATTAGTAGACAAAACATTACGAAATGCCCAAATTAGTAGACAAAATATTATAAAATGCCCAAATTAATAGACAGAACATTACAAAATGCCCATTTTGTAGAAAAACATTACAAAATGCCCAAATTAGTAGAAAAACACTACAAAATGCCCAAATTAGTAGAAAAACATTATACATGCACAAATTAGTAGACAAAACATTACGAAATGTCGAACTTAGTAGACAAAACATTACAAAATGCCCAAATTAATAGACAAAACATTACAAAATGCCCAATTTGTAGAAAAACATTACAAAATGCCCAAATTAGTAGAAAAACACTACAAAATGCCCAAATTAGTAGAAAAACATTATACATGCACAAATTAGTAGACAAAACATTACGAAATGTCGAACTTAGTAGACAAAACATTACAAAATGCCCAAATTAATAGACAAAACATTACAAAATGCCCAAATTAATAGACAAAACATTATAAATGTCCAAATTAATAGGCAAAACATTACAAAATGCCCAAATTAGTAGACAAACCATTATAAAATATCCAAATTAGTAGACAAAACATTATAAAATGTCCAAATTAGTAGATAACCCCTAACCAAACAGGGACAAGTTTGTTGTCAAAGAGTAAATATTTTTTCTATATTTTAGATATTATACATCCGAAGAAACGCCAATCAAGAAAATATAAAGTTTGTGGATCTTTGGTTATTTTTTTTTGAATTTTAGTTAGACATGCAAACATACACATAGACATCGGCTTTTTATATACAATGATATAATAGATAATGAATTCTCTTTAATTTAAAGAAAGAGCGTGTTTAATCTAAAAAATATAAATAAATTATTATGCGCATGAAAAATAATTCTTCTATTTTTCTACAGATGATTATACTTGGTCCCTGTCAGTGTATACTCACAAAGACCCTATGGGTGTCCGGGTGATTTGTCAACAAGATATTGATCGGTTGGTGGAAGGAATAGTGTTGGTGCATTGTCAAGGCTACGTTGGCCAATTCATTACTGTTCAACTGGACGACACACCAGGAGTCTTAAAGCTTTGCGAGGTGGAGGTATTTGGAGAAAAACGACGTCAATACGGTAAGTGAACGGAGAGGTAGTCTGAATCTGCGTTATCGTTACTTTCGTGATAGGCGCTCGACTGAGCTCCAATCTATATAAAAAATTTCCGCCTGTAAAAATTTTGCAACAAATACTTGTCTAGCTACTACTGCCAAGCATTTTCCTCATTTTCTGTGGTAAAACATAAACGAAAATTCAATAGGCATAATTTGTTTTCTATAATTCTCTGTGTGTGAAACACAATACCGTGGGTCTCTTCCCAGCTGACTATAACGTTCGTTTTCGGTTGAGCCACCCTCTAAAATAATCAAACCATACTCAAGCCCAATTATTACTGATCATGTTATATCTTCTAGCTAACACTTATATTCTCGAGTGGCCCGTGAGCCTTGATAAGATGTGACCCTCAAGTAAAAAAGGGAAATCATTATAAGAATTCAATGGCATTTGATACGTATTTTATCAGCCAGTGCATATCAGTTATGGAAAAAATTAAAAGAGCATTTTTCTAATTAAACGTTGAACTCGTTCTCTGTCGTGACGACTTTCACTTTCCACGAACTATGCACAATAAAACGAAAACAGAAAGTAATATGAGAACAGAAATATATGCTTAACACGCAGACATTATTGTCGTTATTAATTTTTGTTTGGTGTAATATGCATGCTGAATCTCTAATGCTTGTACTATAATTGATTTTGAGATTAGGTTATGTTCTCATATAAGAAATTTGCCAAGTTCCCTCCAAATATTGCATACTTAATTTACATTTGAAAAAAAAAAAGATTTTAAATGGATATAAATTGAATACGTAGAATCCATAAGACCTATTTTATTTAATCCTAAGTTCGAATATCTTCTACTGGTGAAACAGAGAAGGGGAAACTTGAATTTAATGCTTCTTGTCTGTGGCTTTCATGGTTTGTGTGAGTTGCGGCATTGTTTGATTATGGAATTAATTCTATGTATTATTTCACATTAAAAAATAATAGGTGCCTTCAATAAGTTTCCAGACTTTTTGTACAGACATTTAAAATTGGTGAATCCGCTTGGAAATTCAGTATGTTATTGTTATACAACGTTTGAGATGATTGACCAATTTTTATGATTACAGATTCAAATAAACAGTTACAGCAGGAATTGGAATACATCCTACTAAAACCTGATTGTCACAGCTGGTGAATTTCAAAAATGCAATCTGGACGTGAGGACACTTCAGAAGAACGATACGCAATAAAATTCTGTTTTAAACTTGGAAAAAATGCCACAAAAACGTATTGGATGTTTTTAGACCATCTTGCATGAATCGATCATCAGTTTTTGAGTTGCATAAGAGATTCAAGGAAGGCAGGGAGTCTATAAGGGATGATAAGAGGTGCAGGAGGAGTAAGTCAGAACATCAGAGTTGATTAGCCAAATAAAGAATTTAATAAATAAGGACCGTCGTCTGCACAGTTTGATGTCAGTGTGGGAGCTGTACACCCACTTATTCGCTAGTAACTGAAGATGCGGAAGATTTGAGCGAAGTTTCTCCCAAGGTGCTCAAAGAAGATTACACTATTTGACCAAGAGCGAGTAGTTCCTCACCCTCCCTATAGTCCAGACCTTGCTTCTTGTGACTTTTAGTTATTCCCTAAGCTAAAAAAAACCCTTAGGGGCTGTCGTTATGAGACAACTGAGGAGATAAAAGGGTCTCTTTTCATGGGGCTTTCTAGAAGTTCTGGGAACAGTACAATTGCATTGAAGCCGGCGGACATTACTTCAAAGCGGACTAGATTTTTATATGTGGACTATCAATAAAGTGTCCATACTAAAAACATATGGAAACTTATCTAAGACACCTAGTATATTACTTGATTAATTAAGCTCAAGTATATTGTTAACATGAACTAAGCACCGATATTTTCCAAAAGTTTTCACTGTGTCTGTAAAGCTTATCTATATATATCTATAAAAGTGTGTGTGTGCCTGTGTGTGTGTCTGTGTACATTTCCCTACGAAATAAGTCTGTCAATTTAAAGTCTACAGACTCGAACTTTGATATGCAGAGTACTGAGATTTGGGAAAATCTTTGTAATCCATTTTCGGCCAGAAATTTGGCTGTTAAAGGGTCAAAGTTCAACAATTTGACCTTTGAGAATTCTACCAATCTCCTAAGCCAATTTTGGGTCTAAACACTTGCAATTTTAGATATAGGTTCCCTGGACATGGAGCTAACTTTATAATTTGATTTGAGCCAAAAACAATAAATGTTAAGGGGTCATAATAGGGGTTAAATTAAAAAAAATTGACCTTTTTTTTTTTGCTCAACATACACCTCCAAACACCCGGGCAACGGGGGGCTGAACTGCTAGTATATCTATAAAAGTGAACGTATCTTTGTATGTGTCTCTTATTATTTTCCCGCTTTTTGCTATAATCAATCTAGCGATAATTTGTTGCACCGTAAATGCTAACATTCGTTATCACCAACTGTATGGATTTAACACTGATCTATGAACGCACATACACTACAACTGATGATGGTTGGGATAGAACGCACGCATCTGTTGTGCACGCCTATGGAACTCTGTACCGTTTGCCTGTTTCCCATCTGACTAAAACTTGGATGCCTTCAAGTCCAACATAAAGAAATTCCTGATGGATCGCCCCCATAAGTAGACACTTTATCAAATCTCAACATTAACGCACGGTACACGCAATAACCCTTATCCCTGAGTGGCTTCCGGGCCATGATAAGTGGTAACCATCTTGCAAAAAAGTGTAAAAAAAATTATATATATATATTGAAATCTAATATACTTAGCTCTTTTTTTACCAGGTTGTTTTCGAAAGTCGTACATCTAATCAACAGAGTATTAATGAAGGTATTCTTAGGGATTGATCCTTGGAGATTTATCGTTCCTGATTTTACGAAAATAATTACTCGTGCAATTGTGTCTGAGATGGGTATATTTGCTGATGACACCACACTATTCTCAGAATACAGTCAAAACGAACAGGCCGAATTTTTAGAAAATAGCTGCAGTCTATAGTCGGATGGAGACATAAATGGATGGTAATATTTAATGGTACTAAAACAAAGCTCGTTTCCTTAAACAATTATAAGACACCTTTTCAACCACCAATTGCCATGACTGATAGCACTTTCTCTGAAAGTAAATCATTCAAACTCTTTGACTTTACAGTCACATGTACCAGCAATCTGAACAAATACACCTTGCCATGTAAGCTGCAAGAAAGATGCTAATAGTCTCTGGCTCTTGTTAGGATCTTATATTTCTACACAGTCACCATTTCCTATGTATGGAGATTTGTTTTCACATCTGCACTAGTACACCAACTATTAAGCTCTTTATCTTATACAGAATCAAAAACAATGTCTATAGTCTAATAGATATCACACTGCTAGCTCCTGTTCTATCTCTGCAATGTTGCATCACATTTTACCAGTAGTTTGATGGAATGCGCATCGACGATTGTTGTACTGGTGTCTCCTCCAGTTACATATTCCAGATCAACCAGTCAATTAAAAAATCTCATCATTTCACTGTAGATACCGCCAGATGATAGGACGCTCTCTACTATAATAGCTTCTTTACTTATGCTACTGGTCTTTGGAATTCCCCCCTGTTCCCAAGTCTGTAATATAAATAATAATCTAGCTGCATAACTCACCACTTCGAATTGTTGCATAAGGGATTTCATATTGGAGAGACGGCGCTGGTGAGGGGGAGATGGAAGAGAGATACATTTTAAAGTCTGTGGTTTCTTATAATGTATATCATAGGAGAAAGGAGGGTGATCAGTTCTTTTAACACACAGGAGAGGACTGTCATTTCTTAAATTACTGAGATGAGTTATACACAAAGTTCATTAGAAGATGATTACACATTACCTTTAATTTGGTAGAATGATGACACGAAGACGGCAGTTGCAAAAATATGATGATGTTCTTTATTATCGCTCGACCGGTCGAAATGATGATGACATCCAGGAATTCAAAGTTATTTCTACATTTTTAATGTACTAACCCTTCGCTTCTAAAGGGGGACCCTCCTCATGTCAGCCTTGTCTCCGTTCGACTCGACTGTGAACTCTGTTTCTCTCTGTCTAACTCATCTTCGACTCTAGCACCTATATTGAGAATTCATTTCTGCCCTGACGTCATACGTGTGTCCAAAAATGTGATCGACCCACGTGGCATGAACATGCGTGATTCGCACATGTTTCCAAACCATTTCTGCAGACAAAGAATTGTTACTAACCTATTTTTCGACCTAAATTATTTTTCAATATGTTTTTAATTTGCAATTGTTCGTTATTTTCTCTGACCTTATTTTAATTCAGTTTTTATAAAAAGAATTAAACAGTTCCTTTTCCAACAACATCTCTAAACTATTTTATGTGAACCTGAACAATGCCAAATTGCTTTCTGAATCTATTTCTGAACCTTGCTTACAAGGTTCGAATCTCGGTTTATCTAATGTTTTTCTTACTTACAAGAAAAGGGGAAACCTTTTCTTGTAACAGGGTGTCCATAAAGTTAGGCTCCTAATTCACAGCTCCTTACCTTTCCGTGGCAATATACTTTGCTTGGAATCAATTTCAGTAAACACACATACACACACAAAAAAAACCATTGCTGTTTAATTATTCCTTTTCTTATATGATTCTCTCTATTTTTTTGCAGATGTATTTTCGCGCCACTTTTGTCGTTCTCCAGAGAAAACTAGTCACTTGATTGCCTCTATGCCCGCGCGCTCGCGAATTGAATGCGCTGTGCTATGCAGCAGGGTAGACAACTGCGATGCATTTCACTTACAGACAGATTATACAGAGAAGTTTTCATGTCAACTCAAGGAATTTACCACGGGTTTTGTCGTGTATCATAAAGTGGAAAACTTCAATGGTTGTTAGATGACGCTAGAGACACGTCATACACACACACAAACACACACACACACACACATATATATATAATGATATATATGAAATCAAATTAGCTAATGTAAATGGCTTCACCAATGAAGTCATATTTCGATATCAGATTTCACAAAAAAAATGTGCAATCTAAACACGATTGCATATGAGCAGCCAATAATTTTAATTTGTACTATCTTATTTTATCAGATAGTTATAGAGTTATTGTATTCGAAAATATTAATATGAAAATAGTATTGTATTTGAAAATATTAATATGAAAATAGTATTGTATTTGAAAATATTAATATAAAAATAGTATTAGATTAAATTTATTCTAAATACCAACTTATATTTAGTTATGTTAATTTGATTATAATTTATTATACGCATATACTATCGTGACCCGTACATTGACATCTCCTGGAAATAAATTGAATCACCAATGAACTCATGCTTCAACTATTGAACCCCATATAAGTATTGTTGATCGATTTTTAAAAATTATCTATGTTTTAAATATTTTTTTGTATAATTTAAATTGTACGTAATAATGTCATATTTGTAGTAATCCCTATATATAAAAAAGAGGCGCAGTTTTCCCCCTCTGGGCCCAATTACCTTAGGTTGTGCAAGAACAGATGCCACATACAAATTTATTATGTCTAAACTATTATCAGACATCTTCTCTAACTTTTGATCGCCGTCATAGGAAAGGCGTCACGACGATTGCCATCATATACAGAGGGAACAGTTCTTTTTCCCTTCTCTTTCTACAGTACTCTTCCTGCCACCAGTCCACACCCGGAAAATATATACACATTCTTACTATTCCTCCAGTCATCTTTCTTACCTGGATTATAAACTCCTATACAAAGCATTAACTTTTCATTTCTTTTACACAAAATACTGACTTCTCCCTAATACATTTCCATCACTTATCATTGGTTGCTACCTCTCAACCCGCTTATTCGAGAATAGATACCTTATTGAATAACGAACACATTAACTGTTAAAAAACATGGACGCTCAACAACCGGTTTCTTTTCTGTTTAATTTTCTCTTTCCCCACTATATTACTTAACTTCTACTGTTGTCATTTAAACTTATTGTTTTATGCAAATTAAAGCAAAGACGTAATCTCGATATTTGAGTTTCGTGATATCAACGGGGAAACTACAGATTTTGTAAACACATACACACAGACACATCAACATATAGAAACAGCGTAAGATATACTTATAGGGAGGCAGGCTGAGAGGCAGATAGACTGATACCTACAGAGAGAGAGAGAGAGAGAGAGAGAGAGAGAGGGAGAGAGAGAGAGAGAAGAAACACCGTTTGGAAAAAATACACACTTCTTATTTATTTTAGACAGAACATTTTCTGCTTTTAAACAATACGCATATAAGTTTATAGACCTTTCCTTTATTTCAAAACAATCCGGTCAGAATTTTTTTGGTATTTTCTATTATAATTCTTATACACCGAACTTATAATTTTGTAAGGGAAATAGTATGCTTACATCAAATAACGCATTGCAATGGTCCGCAAATAAGTAGTTTTTCGATCATTAATCAATATGATAATAATATTAATAATAATAATAATAATAATAATAATAATAATAATAATAATAATATTATCATTATTTTATTTTATTTATTTAAAAAAAATTTTTTATGCCTATTATTTTTTATAAAAATAACCGAGAAGCACAAAAATTCTACGCGCATAAGCACAAAACTATGGTTTACCTACGAAAAGCACAAATTTATTTTATAGAAAATACAGCAGCAAAATAATTTTTAAAAAATTATGTTTACGTTCGATATTTACGACGTATTTGCGTTTTAAGCACAAACTAATTTTATAGAAAATACAGTTGCGAAATCATTAGAATAAAAAAATTATTGTTTACCTTCGTTATTAGTGACCTAAGACCGCATATAAATTGTCCGCAAATAAGTAGTTTTCCGAATAAAATAAACCATTATCGTTTACTTTCCTTATTTGTGACCTATTTGTGTTTAAATAAAAAATACCGCATTATCATAGTACACAAATAAGTAGTTTTTCGAATATTAAGCAATATAACATTTTTAAATACTATTTCTTGTAAAAAAATCCCGTTGGGTTAAATGAAGGTGATTAAATGAAGGTGATTAAATGAAGGTGATTAAATTAACGTGATTAAGCACAAAGTTATTTTATAGAAACTACAGTTGCGAAATTATTAAAACAAACAAACAAAATTTGATTTACCTACGTATTTGTAACCTATTTGCATTATAAAAAGGCTAATATTTAATAGAAGCTTTCGAGCAAAGTAGTTACCGACTTCCCCTTTTCTTTGTTTTTTTTTACTGTTTTATTTTTCTTGACCAACGCACACCCTATAACAAAAGGGGATCTTAACGATCAACATGGATATCTCGCTTGATGTAAACATAAGTTCTTTTCTACATTTTGACATAAACAATTTATCTATAATATAAATGCTTCACAAACTTTATACAACGAAAATTTAATAAAGTTATTATTGAACATGTAATAATGTGGTTATTAAATTTTAAGGTGGAAGCACAGATTTCTTACAAAACACACTTCTCTAACACGTTCAGAATGGCTTTCAAAATAATAACATTGGGAACAAAAAATACATAAGTACCCAACATTTTCATATTTTTCCGACCGACACTGCACACCCGCAATTTCCAGGTTATTTCATAGTATTTGCGTGTGGGGATCATGACAGCGATTATCAAGGTTAAATTTTGGGCAGATATTTTGACACCCCTCTACACACAAAATAGGGTGTCTATTCCTAAAGCCGTTCTTAACAGGAGGAGGTTGGGGGTATCCATTCTGAAAGCCATTCTTAATATGAGGATATTGGGGGTGTCTATTCCAAAAGCCGTTCTAAACATGAGGAGGTTGGGGGTTGGCCAATACCAACAACAGCAGTACTTAAACTTGTTACCAGGGGAGTTGCAAGCTTTCACTGGGCAACGCCGGTTAACGAGTCCTGCTAGTTAGAAATAAACTGCAAATTGACCGGATTGGGAACAAAAAATACATAAGTACCCAACATTTATATCTTTTTCTGACTGACACTACACACAAAAAAAAATCAAGGTTGGTTCATAGTATTTGCGCGTGGAGATCATGACAACGATTATCAAGATTAAGTTTGAGGCAGATATTTTGACAACCCGCCCCCTACAAATGGGGTGTCTATTTCGAAAACCGTTCTTAATAGGGGATAAGTCCATTCCGAAAGCCATTCTTACCATGATGATGCTGGGAGTGTCTATTCCAAAAGCCGCTCGAGGTTGGGGTAGGAGTTGGGGGGTTGGGCAAGACGGACAACAGCCATATTTAAACATTTTACAAAAGGGAGGGGCATGCGACATGCTTCCACCGGGCAACGCCGCTTAACAGGTCCTGCTAGTAACAATATATAATTAGATATGTTAGTGAATACTTCCCGTAAAACTCTCTGCATGTGATTAATAAATATGTTTATTACATTTAAATAATTGTTAAAATGGCAAATAACATTTACACGTTCGTATTAGTTCATAATTAATGAAGAGCATTATCATAGATTACACTGATTGTTAAAGCTGGAAATGATATGCATGAATATTAAGACATTCATATGGATGTATGCCATTTAAATAATATTTAAACAATATTTAAATAAGTATATTTAGAAATTCATTGATTGTTGCTCTTTATTTTTGTGCATTCAGTTAATATTAGTCATATTCTAGAAGAATTACATTTCAATCAATTCTAAAAGAGCTCAATTAGAAAAAGGTCTTTGTAATGTATTATTTGATAAAATAAACAAATATTTAGTAAGCTTGCATGTGTAACATAGTTGCTGGTTCCGTCATTTAAACGACCAATCCAGGAATCGTACGCACACTGAGGGCTCATGTGCCGAGTTGATATCGCGTTAGTATTTAAGCCGTGGGCGTGAGTGTGACGTCACGAACTAAAATGCATATATATGCATATATATGACCGAAAGAAAAAAAAAGAGGAAAAAAAAGAAAAGACTCAAGGCGATTTGGAAGGCACGATTGACAAGCACACGAGTTTCCTTCTATACCTCCGAAAGCGAGCCGGCTGAGCTGTTGGTCTTACTGAGCATTACTGCAACACAACAGATTATTGTAGCTAAAAACAGTGGAGAACTATCTGACAGAAAAGGAAAAGAGCGAAAATGCTGTGTCGTGTTGTAAATACATGTCGACGACTTGCGTGTGAAAACGAACGAAATACTTAACTTCTTTCACTTAAAAAATTCGTGTCAAAGTTTTTATTTTCATTGCAAGTGTCTAAAGACAACGTTTGGTTCATTTTAAAAGTATTAGCAGTGTTACACATGATTAACTTTGTATTATTCACACAAACGATCAGATCTCTGTGGCCTATCAGGTGACAGAATCGGGAAGGGAAGAAGGTAAAAAAATATAATTTTATAGACGTACTTTTGTTATATAATAATGCAGTTGCCAGTATTTTGTATATGAGGCGACATGTAATCGATGTAAAAGACGAAATAGTGAGAACAATTGCTCGAGGTTGTGACTACCAAGAAATAACAGAGACGTCGGTTTACACTGGAAAGAGTTAGTGCTGAATTATGAATTTTTTTGTGTTTCTTGTTTCGCTCTTCGTGTGCAGGTTTACGATTAGTTGTGAATGAGACAGATGGAAAGAAAAGCTGAATGTGTGAGCCTAGGGGATATATGAACACAGCATCGAAATGGTTTGTTTTCAACTCGAAAGAATTTACGTGACTAAAATAGGAACTAAATCCCGGAAAAGATGTTCGCCATGAAAAACTATAGAAAATCTTTCACATCGATTCTACAACTAGACTAGTAAGGCATTTAAGTAATTATCACAGAGCAAAACATATGCTAATTGAAAATAAAGAACACGTGATTTTTTGATTTACGTTGCCGGAAATATGACACACGCTGTTGCATGCAATAAAAAGGCCGAACTGACGCGAATGTTCCAAAGAAGCTAAAAAAAAGATACTCATTTTGATATTTGTTGTTAGCTTTTCATATTTTTAGCGATATTAAAAACTTCTACACGCTCTTTTCCCGTTTATTTAAAAGCTATTATTCATACATATATATGAATGAATCGCCCTTAATATTTATGGGACGTATTTATTTATTTTTAATATTAAAAATATTATTTATGTACATAAAAGTATATATATATATATATATATATATATATATATATATACATATAACGAAACGATAAAATTGTCGCCATAGAAAATACGATATAATTCCATTTCCGTTTGATGAAAAACAGTTTTCTTTTTTAGTGCAGATCTCTACTAGTTGGCCAGTAGTATACAAATCCCAAGAGAGATAGGAGCATTCTATCATGTCTGAAAGTTACACAATGTTCAATGAACGAGATCGGAGATGTGCTGCCGTGCAACTCATGCTCTCTACCGAACTAAGTTATGACAACAGGACCATTGCCAGCACTCTCAAAATACAAATCCGGCAGTTCATTGCTTGAGGGCACTGCTCAACGAAGTATCCGGCCACGGTTATGGCCTTTGGTGGGATTTCAAGTGAGGGCCACATTATGCCACCTTAAAACTTTGAAGTCGACTTAAAAGTCAACACCAACGTGTACCTGGATGTGCTGAAGAGTGTGATTATCCTCTGGTGCAATTAGGTGGCCGCTAGCCGGCCCTAGATATGGCAGCAAGATTCAACGCCAGCTCACAAGTCCAAAGAGACTCAGGCGTGGCTTCAGAAGGAGTGCTACAACTTTTAACCCTTCTTTCACTGCCTTCTCCTCCCCCCGTCTTGAACGTGATAGACTACTTCGTTTGGCTATACGTCGAGAACATCAGAAACATGGCCTACCACAACCAAAGACAGCCTGATCGCCGCTATCCACCGACCTTCCACTGGCACTTGTAGAAGGCATGCTCGGTTCCAGAACCGTATCGAGGCGGTAATTGAGGCTAAACTGGGCTACGTAGAATAGATGTCAGCTTTACTACATTATAAAATTACCTGGATTGATTTTTTTTCAATAAAAGCTTTAAAATAAAGCTGTTGTGTTGTTTTCGTTAGGGCGACAAATTTATCGTTCCACATTGTGTACGTGTATATATATATATATATATATATATATATATATATATATATATATATATAAGTCTCTAATGGCCGCTTGTCGAATGAGAGTATTTTAGTTTTTAAACGATCTTACTTGAAAAAGACAATCACTTGTTCTGAATTTGAATTCTAAGCCTGTATCTATATCAGCAAAAGCATATTTCAACATAACATTTGAATTCTAAGCATATTTCAACATAACATTTGAATTCTAAGCATATTTCAACATAACATTTGAATTCTAAGCATATTTCAACATAACATTTGAATTCTAAGCATATTTCAACATAACATTTGAATTCTAAGCATATTTCAACATAACATTTGAATTCTAAGCATATTTCAACATAACATTTGAATTCTAAGCATATTTCAACATAACATTTGAATTCTAAGCATATTTCAACATAACATTTGAATTCTAAGCATATTTCAACATAACATTTGAATTCTAAGCATATTTCAACATAACATTTGAATTCTAAGCATATTTCAACATACCATTTGAATTCTAAGCATATTTCAACATACCATTTGAATTCTAAGCATATTTCAACATAACATTTGAATTCTAAGCATATTTCAACATAACATTTGAATTCTAAGCATATTTCAACATAACATTTGAATTCTAAGCATATTTCAACATAACATTTGAATTCTAAGCATATTTCAACATAACATTTGAATTCTAAGCATATTTCAACATAACATTTGAATTCTAAGCATATTTCAACATAACATTTGAATTCTAAGCATATTTCAACATAACATTTGAATTCTAAGCATATTTCAACATAACATTTGAATTCTAAGCATATTTCAACATAACATTTGAATTCTAAGCATATTTCAACATAACATTTGAATTCTAAGCATATTTCAACATAACATTTGAATTCTAAGCATATTTCAACATAACATTTGAATTCTAAGCATATTTCAACATAACATTTGAATTCTAAGCATATTTCAACATAACATTTGAATTCTAAGCATATTTCAACATAACATTTGAATTCTAAGCATATTTCAACATAACATTTGAATTCTAAGCATATTTCAACATAACATTTGAATTCTAAGCATATTTCAACATAACATTTGAATTCTAAGCATATTTCAACATAACATTTTAATTCTAAGCATATTTCAACATACCATTTGAATTCTAAGCATATTTCAACATAACATTTGAATTCTAAGCATATTTCAACATAACATTTGAATTCTAAGCATATTTCAACATAACATTTGAATTCTAAGCATATTTCAACATAGCTGAAAAGAACAAATCGAACAACACAAGTGCTATTACGCAAACCTGTTTTGTACCATTTGTCACATTAAAAAGTTCTGAAACTCTCCATTTGAAACAACAGATGCCTTTATTCCACCAGGAAAGGACATGATTATATTCAGCATATTGTCAGGTATCACCAGCCATTTCAAAACCTTATAGAGAGCTGCGCGGTTTACTGTGTCAAAGGCCTTTGTAAGGTCAATGAAAACCATATCAAGCCCCACCATATATATATATATATATATATATATATATATATATATATATATATATATATATATATATATATATATGTATATATATCTTAAAAATGACTCCATAAATATTATAACATCGCAGCGACAAATAAACATAAATAGGAAAGAAATAAAAATTCGACTCGGCATTTTTTAAGGGACAAAAAACGTATTTACTCATGGTTCTTCAAAACCAACGCATTTCATTTTTTTCAAAAGTCTCTTCGCACACACGTTCATTTTAAAAGTCTCTGTCCTTTAACCATGCTTTTTAAAATACTTTTCCCTCGTCACTTCACGCAATCCTAGCCAGCACTTTCTCGTTCTCGACTTTACAAGACATTCTTGCCCGGAACGCAACTTGCTTTTCTTGTTTGACACCGCCATGTCTTTTTTCTAATTTTTTTTTTGTGACGCAAGATCACGCACACTTGCTAATTTGCATATTGCTTTAACAGCTGCTGCTATTAATGTTTTCTCGAACCCGACCATACGCGCTAGGTTACAGAATGAAAGGTAGATTTGGGTAACTTTATCGAAAGAGTCGACGACTTACGAGTATTTACAATAACAAATTTTATTAATTTAAGCAATTATCTCTACGTAAATATGGCCGATTCTTATTACTTCGCCTTTTCCCTGGCGGAGAATTTACAGCTGTCCAAAGAGAACACGTACGGGCGACAATACAGTTGTCTCGTATACGTCTATTTCGATTGTCTCTTTTATTGAGTCGCTGTTTTTGTACTTGTTTCTTGACTAACATTTCGTTATTTTTGTATGGGACATTATGGATATGAGGTATCCATTCATCCTCACTTTATTTGACCTACAATGTCTCTAACATCGTTTCGATATGGCGGGAGATAGTCTACGTATTTCCTCCCGCTTTACAGTTTATTATCAAAACCTTCTCAATTACCTTTACAGGCTATGTCAGAAACAAGCATTGATAAGTGATAAAGATCTCGCTGTATTTCAAGTCAACTTCTGTTCGACGTCTGTCGATAATCGTCAAGTCCCGAGAATTTACCTTCTGTTAACAATACACACTGTTAGCGTTTGTTAAGGTTAATGTTTAGCGCATAACTTATTAACGTTTCAAACTTCGTAATAAATTTCAGGGAACCTATTGACTGTCTAAATATAACATTAATTGCCAAATCGATCTGTATTTCCGGATCCATCTTGTTATCAAAGAAGACTCTGGATCGAGACAAAACGAGAAAATGACCGCAATATATATTTACATATATATATATATATATATATATATATATATATATATATATATATATATACATACATACACATACATATATAGACACACACACATATATATATATACACACATACATATACACACATATATATACACGCATATATATATATATATATATATATATATATATATATATATATTCATCCACTGGAAGACTGTATCATTATATCAGAGCTCTCCAGTGCGACTAGACTAACACACATCCCTAGCAAGAGATCGAACCTACAACTCTCTAGTTGATTGTCGGCAGTTTTATCCTCCCGCCTATGAGATCGGCGCCTGCAAATATATTCAAATGTCTATTTATATAAACATGTTGACCGCTACTTTAAAAGTGTTCGATATGTTTGCTTACTTGCAAACAAATAATATAAAACTTGATTGGGGGCTGGAACTCATTTTATGCCCATCTCAAAAACAGGCATAAAATGAGTATCTACTCCCAGTGAAACGGTATATTAGTCCATTACTTAAAGCTACAGCATTGCACTATCGAGCTATCTAAATTAACTTTGTGTTATATATATATAACTTTGTGTTATATATATATAACTTTGTGTTATATATATATAACTTTGTGTTATATATATATAACTTTGTGTTATATATATAACTTTGTGTTATATATATATAACTTTGTGTTATATATATAATTAACTTTGTGTTATTAATATTTATATTTGAATACAAAATTGGAAACTTTCTGGATCCATCTTGTTATTAAAGAAGACTCTCGATTGAGACAAAACGAAAAAAATGACTGCAATATATATAAACGTGTCATAAAGGAAAACGCGAACAACCACTGATATACATAATAAATAACAACCTACCTGAGAATCCTTCCTCTTTGGCCTAATATTTGCGGGCAATATGAACTGAAACAAATACATTAAGGACACTGCGAGGGCTGTTGGAAAGAAGGTGAGTTCCCTCTATGGAACTAGAAGACAGCTGCTCATACTTGAGAGTATCCTGTATCAGGCCAGTATTCGCCCATACATGAGGTATTATTGCCACATATGGGCTGGTGCATCTACTACTCCCCTATCCCTCTTGGATAGGGCCTCCCCCACAAAAAGATCTCCAATCTAATAGGCCCCACTCTGTCATAAAGCTCCAACCCCTGTTCCATCGTCGCAATGTTGCATCTCAGTGCTTGTATTACAAATATTTTAATGAAATGTGCTCTGATGAACTCTTTGCACTTGTGTCCCCCCCCGCCGGCGTACATATCTCCGACAAACACGTTTAGCAACAAAATCCCACTCCTTCACTGTTGAGGTACTTAAATTCCAGAAAGCTTTCTAATCTGATAATTTCTTCCCTCGAGCAGCTAAACATTGGAATTCCCTTTTTGCTACCTGCTTCCCTAGCTGTACTGATATGCAGCAGTTTAAGTGTGACGTAAACCAACATCTTGTTAATCTTTTCCCATGTATGGTCCCAAATAGGAGCCCCTGACATCCAAGTGGTGAGATGCCTTGTTAGGGGTGAACGTGAGTAAACAAAAACATTTAGGTAGAAAAGAATATATTGTACAAGAAAGTGAATACAAAGAAAGGATTGTCGACATTTCTCAATTTTTAAGTTAGACAGTCTGTAGTCTCGCCTTAAATCGCATAATTGTCCCACGAGAGGAGTAAACTCAGGGTTTTATAACGGTTAGAAGAGTCCATTATGAGTTAATGGGTAAGTCCCCATTAAAATATTCAAACAATTTCCTTTTCTCTGACCGAAGAATGAACGGGTACTCATTTTTTTTCGATTGTTGTCTGATGCTTAGATAATCCAGTGTTAAATCGTTTTCTTAAAAGGGCAGAATTATTTTTGACATATTTATAAAATGCATTGGGAGAATATCAAAAACTTACCATTCAAGGAAACATATGTGAAGAAAATACGTTTTATTTCAAATGTATTTGTCACTGTTATAGATTCTAATGTTTTATAAAGATAAAGTAATACTGTAAAATGTAAAATTAATTAAATTTATCGGGAAAAACTCTTATATTCTATTAAGTTTGTCTCGAATTGCTTGATGGTAGTATATATGTATATGTATATGTATATGCATATGTATATGTATATGCATATGCATATGTATATGCATATGTATATGTATATATGTATATGTAATATGTATACAATTATATGTGACAAGATCCAATCAGTTTTTATCACTTTTAATGCATTCACTTGAGTGGCTTTGGGCTCACTTATCTCAATCTCAGATTATAGCCTCGTCTTAACTTAATAATGTCACTTCGATATAAACTAATTCGTAGCCATTAGTCAAAACTATATCGAAGTAAGTTTATTTACTTCCGTTTTTACAATAATATCGTTCTGCCCGAAACAGCTATAGATTTGGAAAATCAGAGCCATTTTTATTAAGACAAACTAGTGAGACCTATAGAAATTTTCCAGCAGATTCTTTCATATGTAATATATTGATGTTGGCATTCTGTGGATGTTCAGTGTAAATGGAGACACTCTGATATTATTGTAGTTCTTTTGTTAAAACTGCAAAAGTATTCATCTAGGGTAGCAGGGACGCCCGGCGTAGCGCGGTCGTATATACGCTTAAATATCATATTTTAATTCATGCAGATTTCATAAATATTATTATAGACACAATTTTCTATCGATTCTTACATAGTAGATAGATAGAAAGATGGAGAGACAGATAGATAGACAGACCGAAGAAGCTAGCAAGTAACAAAAAGAAAAAAGAACAAGAAAAAGAAGAAGAGTGAAAGAAAGCTTGGAGAAAAGATAAAGAAAAAAGAGAGAGAAAGAGAAATGGAAGTGACGAGAAGAAAAGAGAATAAAAAGAATCAACAAGTAGAGACAACGAAAGATATATATATATATATATATATATATATATATATATATATATTTCGTTTGGGCGGTCGGGTTTGTATCCTGGCTTGAGGTAGTTGAATGAATATATATATATATATATATATATATATATATATATATACATATATGAATATATATATATATATGAATATATATATGAATATATATATATATATGAATATATATATATGAATATATATATATATATGAATATATATATATATGAATATATATATATATATATGAATATATATATATATATAATATATATGAATATATATATATATATGAATATATATATATGTGAATATATATATATATATATATATATATATGAATATATATATATATGAATATATATATATGAATATATATATGAATATATATACATATATATATATATGAATATATATATATGAATATATATATATATATATATGAATATATATATATGAATATATATATATATGAATATATATATATATGAATATATATATATGAATATATATGAATATATATATATGAATATATATATATATGTGAATATATATATATTCATATATATATATGAATATGAATATATATATATATATATATATATATATATATATATATATATATATATATATATATGAATATATACAGTGATGATCATATTTATTGGCACGGTAAAATAAAAGTTAAATTTTGTCTAATAAATTCTAAAAAAGGGATTAAATTAAAGAAAATAACAAAGTATATTATGTATTTTTAACTGGCCTTTCCGATGCAGCAATCGGATTTTAGAAAAAATAAATAACAAAGGAACAACAAACATAATTGCAAAAAACCCTTGTTCAAAATTATTGGCACGATTTATTTAATAATCAATTGTATAGCCTTTGGCCTTGATTACCTTCCTCAGTCGCTTTTCATAGTTTACAACCAAGTTGTTGCACTCTTCAGTAGTAATTTTAGCCCACTCTTCCTGACAATAATCCTCCAATTGAATAAGATTCTTAGGCTTCCTTTGCATTACCCTCAATTTTAATGTTCTCCATAAATTTTCAATTGGATTAAGGTCTGGGCTTTGTGATGGCCACTCCAAAACATTAATATGATTGTCCTCAAGCCATTTCTTAGTCAGTTTAGCCGAATGCTTTGGGTCATTATCTTGCATGAACCACCAACGACGACCAAGTGAGAGCTCTTTAGCAGAGTCTTTCAGGTTTTCATCCAATATTTTAACATAATCTTCCTTTTTTATGCTACCTGTGACCTTAACAAGTCGCCCTGGTCCAGAGGCAGCAAAGGATCTCCAAAACATCAAACTGCCTCCACCGTGCTTCACTGTGGGTATGGTGTTCTTAGGCAGGAAAGCTTCGCCAGATTTTCTGTAATTTAAGACACTTTATTATGGCCAAATAACTCTATTTTCGTTTCGTCAGTCCATAGAACACGTTTCCAGAATGCAACATCTTTATCAATATGACGTTTTGCAAAGGCTAGCCTTGCTTTCAGGTGCATAGGCTTCAATAAGGGAGTCTTTCTCGGACGACATGCTTTTAAACCAGCTCTCTTCAAAACTCTACCAACTGTATGTCGAGATACATTCACTCCAGAGGTGCTCTGTTCATCAACAATCTCCCCAACAGAGATCCTTGGGTTTTGTTTTACTTGTCGAACAATTTTCCGTTCATCTCTTGGGGAAAGAATCCCTTTTTTTCCTCTACCCTCTAAACTCATAACGTGGCCTTGCGATTTGAACTTGTTTATTATGGCTCTAACAGTGGATTTGGGAAGGTTTAGCTTCTTTGAAATCTTATCATAGCCCTCCCCATTGGTATGGCATGCTACAAC
The DNA here is from genome assembly GCF_053919585.1 of Euprymna scolopes. Lineage (NCBI taxonomy): Eukaryota > Metazoa > Mollusca > Cephalopoda > Sepiida > Sepiolidae > Euprymna > Euprymna scolopes. Next base: position 188,037,945 of record NC_136482.1, read on the forward strand.
AAGCTTCCTGACATCTTCGCTGTGTTCCTTAGTTTTAACCATGGCGATTGAAAATTATAATTTAGTCACTTATAATAGTTTAAATAAATCGCTATCTAAAAATTATCTGAAAAAAATTATTCACTGAATTAGCGTTAAACAAGCATAATATGGCTATAAAAAAGTTCAGAAAGCACGTAAACCGGAAATTGATTGATATTATACTGATACTAAAAGAAAAACAAAGCCGTGCCAATGATTTTGAACAAGGGTTTTTTGCAATTATGTTTGTTGTTCCTTTGTTATTTATTTTTTCTAAAATCCGATTGCTGCATCGGAAAGGCCAGTTAAAAATACATAATATACTTTGTTATTTTCTTAAATTAAATCCCTTTTTTAGAATTTATTAGACAAAATTTAACTTTTATTTTACCGTGCCAATAAATATGATCATCACTGTATATATGAACATATATATATGAATATATGTATATATATATATATATATGAATATATATATGAATATATATATATATGAATATATATGAATGTATATAAATATATATATTTAAAACGATTATAGTAATAATTACGTCAGCCTCTTTAAGAAGGCGGTTCTTATTGCTGAGCACTCTGTTGAAAGTAAAGTCGGTCACTTAAGCTTACATTCGCAGATCATGATGTCATAATCATAAAATCACTCTTGTCGTCTTGATATTTACACTTTTTATAAATATTTATTTCAACTGTATTTCTCGCGGTTAACACTTAACATGCGGTGTGTTCCTTGCAAATAGAGTCAGAGATGACTTTGTGATCAGATCAGAATCTCACGATTGTAGCTTCCTGCACGGATGATTCCTGAAAGAATGAAACACTAGGGTTCGTATATATATATATATATATATATATATATATATATATATATATATATATATATATATATATATGTGTGTGTGTGTGTGTGTGTGTGTGTGTGTGTGTTCATGTGTGTGTATGAAATTTTCTGTGTTTGTGTTTCTGTATGTGTGTACATTTCCCTACTAAACTACTCTGTCAATTTTCAGTCTACAGACCCGTGATTTGACATAAAGTGTATTAAGATTTGTGACAGTCATTTTAATCGGTTTTCGGCCAGACATTTGGCCTTTGTAGACTCTACCAACCTCCTCCGCCAATTTTGGGTCTAAATAGAAATTTTAGATGGAGGTTACTTGGACATGGATCAAAATTTTTAATTTGATTTGAGCCCAAAACAATAAATGTTAACGGGTCAAAATTGGAAGCAAAGTTTTTAAAAAATTGTCCTTACTCATCTAATTTTTGGTCTAAACATTTGAAATTTTACATAAAGTGTATTAAAACATAGGCCAAGCTTTCAATCGGTTGTTGGCTGAAAATTGTGCTATCAATGGGTAAAAGTTACAAAAGATTCCTATTTTTCAGCCAACTTTGGGTCTAAACATTTAAAATTTTACATAAAGGGCATCCAGGCATGCGGTAAGCTTTCTAATAAGTTTATGGGCGAACATTTGGCTGCCAAAAAGTCAAAGTTGAAAGAGTTGCCTTTGTAGAATCTACCAAACTCGTCCGCCAATTTAAGGTTTAAACACTTGAAATTTTAGATGTAGGTTACCTGGACATGAGCCAAAATTGCATATATATATATATATATATATATATATGCACATCAACTTATGAACAGTACATAGCCGGGCGAAATCGGGCTGAACTGCTAGTATATATATATATATATATATATATATATAAATATATATATGCATACATATATATGCATACATATATATACATACATATATATATAGATGCATATATATACATTATATATACATACATATATACATACATATATACATACATACATATATACATACATATACATATATACATACATATATATATACATACATAGATACATACATATATTTACATATATATACATACATATACATATATATACATACATATATATACATATATATGCATACATACATATATATACATACATATATACATATATATACATATACATATATATATACATACATATATATACATACATATATATACATATATATACACATATATATATATACATACATATATATATACATATATACATACATATATGTATATATATATATATACATATACATATATATATATACATATATGTATACATATATATACATATACATATACATACATATATATACATACATATATATACATACATATATATACATATATATACATATACATATATACATACATATATACATGCATATACATATATATACAAATATATTAGTGTATTTAGGCAGCATTCCTTCATTCAGGCAAACATTATTAAAAACAACAGAGATACCTTGCTTAATAATTCTTTTTTTCATTTTTTCGATCTTTCGTAAGATTTTTTTAACTTCAAGATGGAAGGTATTTACAAATGTTCCATGATTTACACGAGCGCTTTCGATTCTTTCTTGAATCATCATCAGGTGGAGATAAAATATTTAAAATAGAAGTGAAATATATAGTTAAGAATGATAAAAAGAGTCAATGAAAAGTCGATTAAAATATACATTTACGAGTGATAAAAAACTCGATTAAAAATTAGGATGATAAAAGGCAATGTTAGTAAAACCAGTCGTATACTGGTTATGCTAAACATTTCAGCACATTATTGCTACTTTCAAAATTAATGCTATTTATAGATGGGTGCTGGGTTTTTATATATAGTGCTTCAAGTATTTTTAATTTTTTACAATTACTTTCTTGTTGTAAAATCCTTGTGTTGTCCACGAGGACCTTTCTAAGATTGACTCTTTTTATCATTCTTAACTATATATTTCACTTCTATTTTTAATATTTTATCTCCACCTGATGATGAATCAAGAAAGAATCGAAAGCGCTCGTGTGAACCATGGAACATTTGTAAATACCTTCCATCTTGAAGTTAAAAAAATCTTACGAAAGATCGAAAAAATGAAAAAAAGAATTATTAAGCAAGGTATCTCTATTGTTTTTAATACAAATATATATATATACATACATATATATACATACATATATATACATACATATATATACACACATACACACATATATACACACATACACACCCACACCCACACACACACACATATATATATATATATATATATATATATATATATATATAGACCATACGTAAGTGAAAAGGAAACAGTGTTAGAATCCATACCTATATCGGGAAGAAAACTATAAATGCGTGTGTATGGGGAGGTCTATGCTCGTTTTCTTCTGCATTATTCCTTTTAATATCCTGAAGATGTCCCCTGCAATAAGGGACGAAACGTTGACCCCAATTTTATAAATTCATTCGGTTTTTCTTTTTTCAAAAAACCATGTATGTATATTTATAACAAGCGTGAGAAGAAAAAGAAAAAAGGAGAAATGCGAAACCGAAGTTACTTGGCAAGTGAGTCGAAACAATAATGTATGATATGACGTGTCATGATGAATTCGGTTTGATGTCGAACCGAGCGCGTCTTGAAATAAATATAGGTAACTCGTTAATCCGATATAATTGCTTTGTGATTCTTCCATTGGTTTTTATTCCACATCAGCAGCGAAAGATATTTGCTTTGTTAAGCGCAAATTGAATAATTGGTCTCGGTTACTAAGCGCCAACGCCACACATACATACAATTGCCATGCGCGTACCACTCTTGACCGCCGCAACAATAACGATCAACTCAGTAAACGTTGGCTTTTCTATTGTAATAAACACAATGGTTCGAAAAATTTCTTCTTTCTTTAATTTCTTCTTTCTTAGAAGTTCATGCATGTGGAACTCTCTTCCGTTTGACTGTTTCCCACCTGACTACAACTTGGATATCTTCAAGTCCAACATAAACAAGTTCCTGATAAACCGCCCCCTCAAGTAAATACTTTACCAGATCTCCATTACTAACGATTACTATGATATTGTCCCATTGATTACTGTACACGCAATAATCCTTATCCCCGAGTGGCCTCCGGGCCTTGATACGTGGTGACTTCCATGTAAAAAAAAAAAAAAAATTAGAAATATTTTTTCTCAATAAAAATATCTCTACTATTATATAAAGGGAACTGTGTGTATCTGTGAATCTATGTGTCTGTGTAGCTGTGACTTCGTTCCCCATGGACTCGAAAACCGATGGGTAGATTTTTATGATGAAATTTCTCACAAAGGTACTTTATGCGCCTGGCATTGTTCTTAGATATTATTTGTGTCGAAATGTCTACGATAAGACTTGATAATCGATAATCGAAATAATCCGATGAAAGAAGGAACACGCGATTTTGACCAATATTAATATCTTACACAGTCTAACATCACAAATGTATTTGAGAAGTTTTATTACCACACAAGCAAAAATTACCAACATATAAAACCAACAGTAGGTTCTTTGATATGATAGGCGCGCGTTCAGGTTGAATGTTTCTGTTTAAAGTAAAATTGCACAATGGTACTTGACATTTTCATTTTAAACTTAAATTTAAGCCATTATATATAAAAAGGAAAATTTTAAAATCAACATTAGGTCCTCTACAGTGAAATATAGACTACAATGTATTGTTGACTAAGTCAATGAGGGGAGATATATGAAGTTTCCTCCTGGTGCACCGCAATGGGTCCTCAATTAAAGCAGGCAAACTGATTTGGTTGCAAAATGGTCGATTTCACCGATTTCGATGACAATAAAAATTATGGCAGTGTGAAAAATTTGTCAATCATCATTTAATCTCGGGCAACAGATCACTCTGCTAGTATGCAAGAAAATCATGGTTAAACATGTCCACCAACGTAACAACATTTTCACATGAAAATGTTACAATAAAGTCACTGCTGCTCTGAACACAAGATATAAAAAAATTATCACAAAATCAGCAAATGAGTTTAAGAAAATATTCATAACACCACATCCTTGTTAAGTCATGGCTTTTGTTATTGCGACTTTAATGGAATGAAAATGCCTACAAAATTCCACAAAGTTGTAAATATCATTGCTAATATTTACTACAAGACTCTGAGATACTAGTTATTCCTACGACATCAGTAAACTAACAAGATGGTAATTACACATATACATAATATTGCTCAAACTCATTTAAATACAAAAAATAAAATTTCTACAAATCTATGTTTTTCCGACCTTTTTGTCCAGATCTGGACTTTGCATATTATGTTATTTAAGGCGTTTTCGAACATGCCGCTAATAGAATATCACAGTTCAGTGTCGACTCTACTAAGTCCACTATGATAAAAGAATAAGAGAATTAACTTTACGTATATTTGAGGAAAACTTGCGTAAATTTAAGGAATAGTGAGAAGGTCTGTATTTTTGAGATGAGGTGTTTTCATTGATTGAGATTGTCGGACTGACTTCCTCATCTTGGTTGTTATTGTCACAACGTTTCGGCCGTTTTGCCCTCCGGCCTTCGTCAGGTGTTTTGTATCGAACTGGGGAACCGTTTGTTAGGAGTCTCGAACCCAACCCTTTATTATTATTACGGGGGTACCGTGTTCGGACTCCAGCTAGGCTTTGGGACATAGTTGCTGATTCTCTGTTTTGAATGTTACTTTTTCACTGCCTTCGTTCAGGTCCTAGTGACATATAGCCGAGTGGTCCTAGACGTTGTATCAAGGTTTAAAGTTACCCCAAAAGGTGCTGAGTTCAATCCTATATATATATATATATAAATACATACATACGCGTACACACGCACACACATATAAACATATATACATACGCACATATAAATATACATACGCGTAAACACGCACACACATATACGGCTAAGGTGTGTAATTCCGTTAAATGCCCATGCTCACACAAACGCACGCACACATATATATATACACACACATAAACATACATACATACGCGTATACACGCACACACACACACACACGTGCATACATACATATACACACTCCAGCACATAATCATATGTATATACACTCAACACGAAACGCACGACTACAAGCTCACACACATATATATATATATACATACACATATATAAGGAAATGAAATTAATGGAGACAAGATCATGCACACACACACACACACACATATATATATATATATGTATATATACACATATATACACATATGCACACATATATACCTATATATATATATACAGATGTACAGCTATACATATATAGACATGTACAAACATATACTTGCTCAAACATGCATATGTATAAGTACACATATAGACATACGTAAATATTAACATAGCTACAGCGATGCAACATCCACCCTCCCATGCGTGCATACATATACACTCATACAAGTAAACTAGTTCAGGTATTGTGACTTAAGTGGTTTTGAGCTGGCTATACTTGAAATTTTTTCTGTGCTTGCATAACGAAATAAGCTCATTTTTTGGTGTTTATCGTGGCTTTAGGATATGTTATTATTGCAACTGCTTCTGAAGTGCAAAGGTTGCAGAATTTGGATTTAGGGTGTATGAATTGGATTTTTTCAATAAATCCAATTTTAGCGAGTACGGAATATTCCTATATTGGAGGGTTTTAATCAGAGTTGTTAGGGAGTTGCCTCTATTACTGTTTGGATTTTCATTATTAAAGGAGCTTATATGGTTGGAAATTCTCATTCTAATTATATATGCCGTTGCGCCGTTGGTGGGATTTTACATTTGCATTAATGGTGTTTAAGCCGTCGGAGTTTCTACTATGGGTGTAGGATAAACTTGTAGAGGAGGACGGGATGTGTAGGCTCGAATCGTTTTCAGGATGGGGTTCCTGAGTAACTTGGGTGTTATCATGTGTCTTATTTATGGGGTTGGAACAGTGGGAGTCAGTGGAACTCTCTAATGTTGTTGGTTCAGTAGTTAATGTGTTTTGCACTTGTTGTGGTTGGGAGTTCAGTGACTGTACATGAATAGATGACGTCCTTGTGCATGCAATCGTTTCTTAAGGGGTAAGATTATTTGTTTCGGCAATTGCAATTTTGTGTGGGTGGAATCTGCGGGAGATGGGCCTGGGCTTTTCTTATTTTAGCATTGCTTGATATTATTATCGTTTGTGTTATGTTAGGCATAGTAGAGTAAGATATTTTTATTGAATTTTTATTTATTATAGTGCTGTATCTATGGGACTGTTGAAAGGATTGACCACTTATTTTAAAAAATTCCTTTGGTATATTAGTTTTTATGTTGGAGCTGTATGGCGGGTTGAACCATATGGATTTTTTTCGCCTTAATTTATTGTTATTCTTTTTGTTTTGTTTGCTATTGGGTTTAGTCTTAAACTTTGTGTGCTCTGGATTAGGGTTATGCTGTTTCGAGGAGTTACGGATGGGGTTATTGCTTTCTTTTTGGGTCATTTATGCGTAATTATGGATTTATTTTTGTCGTTTTCCAGTTTGTTACCTTGTATTCTATCTTATCTGTATATCCTGAATTACGTAAGGCATTATTGTAAAAGGTTGCTGCTTGGCTAAATGTTTTCTAATTGGCTGATAGGTTTGACATTCTTTTTGAGATGGATGGTATTATAGTATTGATAACAGATCTAGGATGATTTGATTGTTTATTCACATAGAAAAATCCTTTATCTCGTAGGAGTCATGTGCTTATGGAAATGCGCGATAGCATGGCGAGAGATATCGTGATCTCTGCATGATCCTAAGATGCGAGATGGGGACCATGAGGTCACAGAGATTTGTTGATCTTCGAGGGCGCAAGGATTCACATCACATGGTATTATTTGTTGATGTTATTTTATTTATATGAATTATAATTTATTGGATAATGGCTGACAGTTCCTTTGCCAGTGGAGTAAGCTTAGGATTCCCTTAGTAAAAGTGGGTAGTAGAAAATGTATATCTTCGCCATACATTTTGATAAATAATGAGGGAAGGAATGTTATAAAATGGAGAGAGAGAGAGGGAGCTGTGTAAATTATATTGTAGACATGTTGACCGGAAGTCAGGGTCAGCTGATCGGATTGTATGTGAGTCGCGTAATCAGGTTAGCTGAATCGTTGAGATTTGGTATGAACTTAGAAGGCGACGGACGACTTAACAGACGTCTCCTCTCCTTCACTAGAGGGGAGACGCTGACGTGTGTAGAAACGAGACCAAGAGAAACCACACAAACCAAAGATTCACTTACCATCCTTCTGCGAGACATCTGGAAAGTGAAATAAACTATAAAACCAATTCCTTGTCTTGGAGTGAAATGTATAAAACCAATTCCTTGTCTTGGAGTGAAATGAATCTTCGTTCAACAGGTATCAGTCTCCCCTACAAGACACGAGATGATTCCAGGTGGACCAACATCCAACACGTATGAAGGTATGCCCGAAAAAACATGTACCAGACACACACAACGGCATATAAACGAATAGACTGAACAACTACACGATCGCACGACGTTAACTCTGATTAGATAGATCCCATACCATTCCGTTATACGACAACACAACATGTATATATGTGTGTATATATGTATATATATATATAATTGTTCATATATATATATATATATATATAATTGTTCATATATATATATATATATATATATATATATATATATATATATACTGATTCCATTTTGATGTCTTGTCTTCTAAGTATTAGAATATCGTATGCCACGGTAAAATATTTAACCTAAATTTAAAATTGATTAAATGATTGAAATAAATGAAATATTTGCTTTCATTTTATAAAATCGAATTATCAATAAGATTAACCTCAATAATTAATGGAAAAATCGATTAGGATAAAAATTATTATCGCTCAATGGATTACTTGCGGCTTAAATCTAATATTAAAATCTTATGTGCCTCTAAATAAAGGATTTAAACCATATATCATTCAGTAATTAAGTTATTTTGTTTTTCTGAATTAATTTCAACTTAGTCTTAGAGATTATAGAAGTGAAGACAGCAATATACTGTAATTATAAAGCTATATTAGGTTTAAATTATCCTTATACGACGCATATATACGAACTATACGAAAACCTTAAAATAAAATTCCAAAGCATGACACAACATATGAAAGCGTAAGGATTAGCCAAAGTTTTATTGCAATATATCGTATGAAATGTTCCTGTAGTGATTCGTTAGAAATGTTTATAATTCAAAACAATATCTTACTCTAGAGTTGTAAGTCATGTTTAGTTTCAGCACAGTTTCCGATGATAAGGTCTTCTACACAAGTCCTGGAGGTAACTGGTTCTCAGTAGACGGAACAAAAGATTCTTCACGTATTGCCATGAAAAATCATATGCGAAGTTGCTACAGAAAATTTATGGAGCAATTCTGGTTTCTGATTGATTGGTAGCAGAGCGTGAATTAATTTTAGGCATACAGACTAGGTTTTTTGTGTTTTCATAAAACTGCAGACATCGATCTACGATGGGACTTATGTACAATATTATTGAAAATAAATATTTGAAAGATGAACAGAAAAGAGGTTACAATAATAAAGGATTTTGGTACGTAGGTTAAACAGATTAAAATGTAAAAATATTTTTTACACCGGTTATAATAATCTTTGCATTTAACAAGCATAAATGGGGTTTCTTATTGACGTAAGGGTTATGTAAAAAGAAACAATGTTTTAGGTACATCTAGAGTTTTTCAGATCAGAAAAAGAGTCAGTGTTTCGGGGATCAGTTCGGCGATCGACCTCCACTTTATATCTATAAAGGTTCAATGAACACATTTAAGAAAGCTGTAGAAACTAAGAGAAACGTTTGCAAACTTCGAGAAGAGAAACAACAAAGAAATAAAGTTGTATAAAATACACCCGCAAGAATTATTGAACACTATGTATACATCGGACGACGATATTGTCGCTAAAATACGCGTTTACATGAACACGTTTGTAGATACATTTAAGAGACGATAGGACCCATATATTTATACATACATAACAGAGAAACATAAGGATGTATGGATATACGCACACTAGACGATACAAACTGTAGCACAATACAATCATGAACAACATGTAAAAACACACTAGAAAAACACTAGGCGTATACACAGAGACACGTTTTGATAAAGAATGCTATGCACTAAAAGGAGGCTTTTCTACCACCCCAACAGATGATGATGGAAAATATACAATGGCACAGAAGAACTTGCTGCAAAAGAACTTAATAAATTACCAAGAAAATAATTTACAGCTCAGACTAAATAGTACAATGCTTGTAATTGCTTTTATCATTATGCCTCCGTTGCAGATATTGATGGTGTGAGACATTAAAAAACAACCCCTGTTATAGCTGTGCATCAGTAGTAGAGATGCGTGATTGAATTCCTCCAGGCAAAAAAAATGAACTGATCAACAATAAATCGACGCGTGTTGAACGTTTATAAAGCCAATGCAGTTGATATCAACACAGTTAAGAGATGGGTTCGTCGATTGCAGTGCGGCGACAGAGGTGTAAATGAGAAAGCGCGCTTCGGACTCTTACGTAGACGGCACCGTTCATTGCTGACACGCGTGCATTAAGAATAGTGGTGACTATGTAGAAAAAATAAATTGTGGAACACAACAGATCGCTCGTTTAATTGGTATCATTTCCGTCTTCATAGATCTTTAACGTTTTAGTTTTTGAGTTTAGAAAAAAAGCCTTACTTTTAGATAGGTCCTATATATATATATATATATATATATATATATATAAATATATATATATATATATATATATATATATATATATATATATATATATATATATATATATCAGAAAATAAGAAGAACATCATTATAGATAGTTTAAATTCCAAAGCGAGAAACAGCACGAGAGAGCAATGTGCGATCTCTCTTAAGCCTTGGTTGTCGTTTCTTGCGCTGGATAATGGCAACTCTATTAAAAATGATGTACTTGTTTCATACGCAATGAATTGTAGGTTGCTAGGTTTTAATAAAAATAGTTTCGAATAATTTATTGAAATATTGGTAAAGGTGCAGAATCTTTCCATATAAAAAAAAAAAACTCATTTTAAAAATTAAATGTTTTCGAGGTTACTAAAAACGAAAATAACAGTTAAAATCCCAAGAACGAGTAGTTTCCAAGAATTTTATTATGACTAATAAAAACAATAACAGAAATTTCTCTTTCTCTCTCTCTCTCTCTCTCTCTCTCTATATATATATATATATATATATGTATATATATATATATATATATATATATATATATATATATATATATATATATATATATATATACTAGCATGGGTGCCCGGCGTTGCCTGGGTGTTTGGAGGTGTGTGTTGAGCAAAAAAAAAAAAGTGGTAGTAGTAACGCAGGCTCGAACCCGTACCGTAAAGGACGAAAAGAACGGGGAAAAAAACGTGACGTCTTTGCTGTAAGGACCTACGACCACCGTCAAACTTGAAGTGACATAGGTTTAAATTAAGGCTAGACAATCGAAAAGAGGGGATGACATTCGAAAATATCGGAGAAAAAAAGCCACCCCTTCCTGTAAAAAGTGCCCAGTTTAGGGCGAAGATATTAATGTTTTTAGCCAATTTTTCGGTATTTGTCGTCTGAAATGTCGAGCTTAAAAACGATACTGATGTTGTAAAAATTCGTCGCCTCTGTCGAAAGTTTTAGGCAGACACGAAAACATACATGCATATATATTGGTAGCTCAAATTTTCGACCCAAGCCGATGAAAAAGCTTGCCCTATCTCTGAATACCCTTTATGTAAAATTTCAAATGTTTAGACCAGAAATTGTCTGATTAATTTGGTAGAGACCGCAGAGATCAATTTTTTTAATTTGACCCCTATTATGACCCCTTAACATTTATTGTTTTGGGCTCAAATAAAGTTATTAAGTTAGATCCATGTGCAAGGAACCTATATCTAAAATTTTAATTGTTTAAACCCAAAATTGGCGGAGGAGTTTGGTAGAGTTCTCAAGGATAAAATCGTTAAACTTCGCCTCCTTAACAGGCAAATTTCTGGCCGAAAACCGATTACGAAGATTTTGCTTTGGTTTGACAGAATTATTGCGTAGGGAAATGTACACACACACACACACAGACACACACACACACACACGCACACACACAGACAGATAGACAGATGCTTTCATTTTAGAGATATATAGATAGACAGATATATGGATAAAAGTCAAGGAGTCTGTCTGTGTGTGTCTGTGTATCTGGCTGTGTACATTCCCCTACGCAATAACTCTGTAAATTTTCAGTCTATAGACTCGAAATTTGATATACAGGGTACTGAGATTTGGGAAAAATCTTCGTAATCGGTTTTCGGGCAGAAATGTGTCTGCTAAGGGGGCAAAGTTCAACAATTTGATCTTTGAGAACTCTACCAAACTCCTCCGCCAATTTTGTGTATTGAGTCAAAATTCGGGTTAAAGTTTTAAAAAAATTAACCTTTGCGATCTCTACCAAAATATTCAACCAATTTTTGCTTTAAACATTTGAAATTTTACATAAGGTGTATTCAGACATAGGGCAAGCTTTTTAATTTTTTTTGGCCGAAAATTTGGCTGCTAAGGCGTCAAAGTAAAAAAGATTTTACATTTTCGGTGTCTAGCAATCTACTCAGCCAATTTTGGTCTAAATGTTTGAAATTTATACATAACGGATATTAATACATGCGGCAAGCATTGTAATAAGTTTGGGGGCGAATATTTGGCTTCCAAAACGTCAAAGTTGAAAGAATTGACCTTTGGAGATTCTACCAAATTTCTCCGCGAATTTTGGGTCTAAAGATTTGAAATTTTAGATGTAAGTAACTTGAACATGAGTAAAACATTTTTTTTTCATTTGAGAATAAAATAATGAATTTTAAGAACTCATAATTGGGGTTAAATTAAAAAAAATGACCTCCGTAGTCTCTACGAAAATTCTAAGACAAATTTTCGTCTAAACATTTGAAATCTTACATAAAGTGTTTTCACACGTAGGGCAAGTTATGAACAGTATATAAGGCCCGAGCAAAGCCGGGCTGAACCTAGTATATATATATATATATATATATATATATATATATATATATATATATATATATATATATATATATATATATATATATATATATATACTAGAAAAAGTACCCGTCGTTGACTGGGTTAAAAATAGCGTACAGAAAATGGACTGATTTATGAAAGTATGATAGGTTATGAAAAGGAAGGGTTGTACAGAGATAGCTTCGAATTTGGGCGTATCAAAACCAAAGCAAAATATGATGAAAGTAAAAATAAAATAGATAAACCCCATAATTTATTACGCCATACCTCTTCCAACTGAAACACTTATTACAATATTCTGTGGATCTATATTAAAACACCTTGTTACACTTTGTGACATATTTCCATTCTATGGAGGTCAGGTGCGAACGAACACCCGATAATTTTATTATACCATATTTCTTCAAACTGAAACATAATTAGCAAAATATACTTACGCAGATAGATATGAAAAGTCTTTATTAAAGTTTGTGCCTATTTCCATTCTATGGAGGCCAGGCGCGAACGCAGACCCCACAATTTTATTATACCATCCCTATTAAAGTTAAAACATACTTATCAAAGTATTCTAATGTACATCTATATAAAAAAAAACTTGTAAACGTTTTTTATTATTTTTCAATTTTTTATTTTCATACTTTGTGGACCAGGCGCGAAGGCGGACCCCACAATTTTAATGAACCACCGTTCTGCCAGATCAAACATACCCATTCCTGTGTCTCGATACATCTTCTATCATTATATGTAATCAGATTTTTAAAATAGTCAACCATATAGGTGCCTATTTGTGACCAGACACACACACACACACATTCACTTTATATTATATTATATATAAATATATTATATATATATATATATATATATATATATATATATATATATATATATATTTATACTTAGTTTTAATGATGTATTTTTTTATTATAATGGATTCCTAAAAGATATTTGTTCATCTCATCCAGCCCGACTATTTCGTGATTGAATCATTTAAATAACGATAAATCTCCTTACGAACGCATCTCATTATTTGATTGCCACCTCAGGACAGAAACTCATTTGGGTGCAAGCTTAGTCTATTTTTAGTCTTCAATGATTTTCTTATATTTCTTTTGGATTAACAAAAAATAGTTAAGATGACAAACATCTTGTAAGGAATCAAATCAAGGAAGGACGTCCTTGAGATATGTCCATTCAATTTGCGCGTTTTGCGATTTTTAAACAAAAACTTGACAACGCCCTGAAATTCTAGTAAACACTTTTCCATGCGAGAACAATGACGAATTTAAATGCTTTAGACGCCTTTATGGCCGCTTTTCTGGGTTGAATCAAAGTGTAGGCCCTGTTCTTGTTCCAGAGAAGGAAAAATCATTCAAATTTACGCCAAATTGAGAGTGATCTTTTCCCTATTTAGCAATTCAGCATCACGTTTAAATGAAAAAAAAAAAAAAAAAAAAAGAGACGATGTTTGTACACCATATAAGATGCAGCTGATCAACCTACAGCTTTATGTCCGTTCGTTGGGCTAAACTCAAAACGTGGTATCTATTCTCGTCTCAGGGTGGTTATTTTTGTTTTACGGCATATCAACCTATTTCAGGTTATTTAATTCCGAATCTAATGATTTTGAAGAAAACGTTTTTAATAGAATATATATATATTTTTTCAAGTCGGTTTCTATTTAACCCATAGTTGGGACCATAACAGGTACTACCACTCCGGGTCAGAGTGGGCCTGAGGGAAATGGCAATTAAGGGGTAGCTTCACACTCCCCAAAGCCCGTTTAAGGTCATATCCAGGACCGTTCTCGTCTCAGAGAAGGAAAATCCTCCAATCTGAGGCCTAATCCAGCAATGATGCATTTCTCATATTATTACAACCGTGTGTCTTAGTAAAAAAAAAAAAAAAAAAGAAAACATTTATAAAAACGATGCTTGTACATCACGTAAGATACGGCTGGTCAATCTCCACGTCCAAACAGCAGCTTAATTCTCCAATCAAATATTAGATATGCTTAGGTACAACTAAAACTGCAAATCGAAAACTAAACGCGCGAAGATAATTCAAATCACAAAGAAACAATAAATCAAACGAATTTTGGTGTTGGTTATTAAAAGGAAAGCAAATTGAACGATCCTAACTGAGAACTAAACAGCCGGCTTTCATAATTATGGCGGCTGTCGTCATCCAGATTTTTTCTGACAATTCTCCAGTCCTTGAAAGAAATGAACGCTTTTCACTTCAATCAGTGTGTGGGAATAAAGTGATAAAACCAAAGGAAACTTTAATAACACGATGCCATTTTACATTTATTTTAAACATCTTGTTCGCCCTCAAACAAGCCGTTTTGCAACATGGCGTAAGGGGCTATTATTTGGGACAATGTTTGCGGGGTCCTATTTAAAAAAGATGAACGAGATAAAAGTTTACATTGCATTTAAACTTCTGCATGTCAGTACTGTCAGGGATGGGGGAAGCAGGAAAGGGATTTCAGATTCAAGCAGTTCCAAGGGACTAGCTAATAGAATAAAATACTTTCTGGCAACTAGGGACCTCTACAGTGATCAAGTAGGAATTTGTTGTCAAACGGGTCCGTCGGTGGTATTTACGTCGATGGGTACATGTACAATGAGTTCATCAGAGCACATCTCATTAAAATACTTGTGAAACAGACACGGGGATACGAAATTGCGACAATAGAACTGGCGTTTGGGCTTTGCTGATACTTAGTCAAATATAACTCATAATTCAGTAGAATACAAACCTTATGACATAGTTACTGTTTTATAATTTTAATAATCTAAATAATCTAAGATCAACAAGGACACTTTTTGGTACTGGATTTTCTTGAGGATAATTATTATAAAATATTTATCATGCCATAGATTTTGGATTCTATTTAATGTAGAACAAACCTATTGTTTACACACTGTTATTGAATTATTTATTGTTGTTTTTTTGTGTGTGTTGTTTATTTATTACGTGAGGATGTTTGGATAAGTGACGAACTTCCAACCTTCCTCGGATTGTTCTTAAATGCATTCAGACATCTACAATACATTACAAGAATCGGGACAATGTGAATAGATACCGCATAGTTGTATGTTTGGAAGTACCAGTGTTGGTCATTATTTACTTCGTGTCTAAAACGACTGATATAAGCAAACATAATGAAATATTTGTATTTCCCAGTAAATTAAACTAAGTAATATTGGATTAAATTATATTGAGATTAAGCAATACTGGATCAAACATTATTGAGATTAAGTAATCTTGGATTAAATAATATTGAAACTAAGTAATTTTAGATTAAATAATATTAAGATTATGTAATATTGGATTAAGTAATATTGGATTAAATAATATTTAGATTAGATATTAATCAAATATTACTGAGGTCCAGTAATATTGAATCAATATTTGGATTAAGTAATATTGAGATTATTTACATTTAATAACATACATATCACACACTGTTCATTTATTGTTTCCCGAGTTAAAGAACTTACGATGTCAAAGATAACGCTTTCACATCTCATCTATGAATGATGTGACGCAAGGGTCAATAATGGGATTTGTAAAGCCAGTTCCCTAGCCTGCAAAAATGACTGGGCAGTCCTGTTGGTATTTACCGGTAGGGGCGTTTCAGGTGATTAACAATAAACTAATCCCCTTCTTAAAAGGAAGAAGGGTAGGCCTGGGAGGGTGGACATCCTAGAACTGCATAGGATCAGAGAATACCTCAGTTAATCGAGGATAAGTGTAAACAAGTGCATATGAGCGCGTATGAAAATATCATCAGCAGCAGAAGATGGATGGCAAGCGATTTTATTAGCAGCAGGAGCAGCGTTAGAACGCGTATGCAAATTGGCAAGTGTGCTTGGCTTACATCTGAAGAAAAAAGAAAAAGGACACCACTAGATGGGGAGAAACAAAGTTGGCGCCGAAGGAGATGGACGTGTAAAATGAAGGGAGAAGAAAATACAGGTTATACAAGTAATCTTTACAGTAGTGAGCTAGACTCTGTTATCTTTGGTGTCGATGTAAAAATGTATAAAAATATGTGAATGTAGGAATGGGGTGTAAAAATGTGTAAAGATGTGTAACGGGGTGTAAAAATGTGTAAAGGTGTGTAAGATGTGTAAAATGTGTAAAGATGTGCAGAAATGTGTAAAGATATGTAAAATATGTAAGTGTGTGAAGTTGTGTAAAATGTGTGAAGATATGTGAATGTGTGTGAAGGTGTGTAAAAATGTGAAAGAGTGTAAAAATGCGTGGAAATGCGGAAATATGTGTAAAGATGAGTGAACATGTGTCAAATGTATAAAAATGTGTAAAGATGTGTAAAGATGTTTAAAGATGTTTAAAGATGTGTTAAGATGTGTTAAGATGTGTGATGATGTGTGGAGATATATGATGATGTGTCAATCAACAATGTTTTTGTGTGCAACAGGATGTTTTTAGTCACATACTCGCAATTGCGATATCTATGCCTTTGTGTACGAGAGTGAAATGGACCAAAACTTCCGGTGAATGAAATGGATTGCTGATCTCAATGTCGCAATATAATTTTCCCGAGGTTTTACCAAGCCGGAATTACTTGCTAAAACTGCGTCTTCAAAATAAGTAGAAAAAGAAATTTGATGAATAGAATGATTTTATTCTTTTCGATTTTCTTTCACGGTAAAAGTAAACGAAGCTGCACATAACCTGTTGACTTCAGTCCCTTGAAGTCTGACCACGGAAGAATTCATGAATACATCAGGGAACTTGATGCTTGGGGCAAATAAACCGTACAGATTAAAAGTAAAAAAAAAGGTTTCATTTAAGCGAACACAAAGTATATCACTCGCCTCTTATCATATCGTCCGTTTTTGTTCTAATAAAATCCACATGATAATAGGGAGAAGCAGATTGCCTGGATACTTCAAGTGATAAGTGAAAGTAGGATATATATATATATATATATATATATATATATATATATATATATATATATATATATATATATGAACTCTCCCGTCGATTTCGATGTATGAGGTTCGGAAATCAAAACAGATGAGTTGTTTATAGTGGTGAAGGCTTTGTGTAAAACAATCACCTCTTTTCTGTATTACTGCTAACAGTTGACGGTGCAGATGACTGCCACAAAGACAGAGCATATAGTAGATCGTAGTTTTTTTTACATAAGAGTTTTTCGTTCTTCTAGATGCATATCTTAACGAGGGCTGGGAGTGCATCACCGAAGTTAAGCAACGATGAGCATAGCCACTACAAGATGGGTGACCGTTTTAGAAGGCTAAGCGCTGTATGTACCGCGCCAAATTGTAGAGACTTTCAGGTTAGGATATATATATATATATATATATATATATATATATATATATATATACACTATAATAACTATTAAATACCTACAGACACTAGTGGTTCATCCTTTCGGGAATCATCAGTGCAAGGTGTCACAATTAACACCAGTCGATAGATTCAAACCCAGCAACAAAAGTCATCTCTCTCCATTAGCAAACACCTAATCCAATCGGCTACGGTTAACCGCGAGAAATATTGGTGAAATTTAAACATTTATTTTTTAATGCTTTTTAACGTCTGCCAGAGTGATCTGATCATTATATGATGATCTGCTCATAAGACCGAAATTGACCGACTTTTTATTTCAACTTAAAGTGCTCAACGATAATAAACGAGTTTCTCAAAGTGGCTGACATAATTATTTACTATAATCATTATCAAATACATATAGAGACTAGTGTTTCATCCTTTCGGGGATCATCATTGCAGGGTGTCACGATTAACACCAGTGGATAGATTCGAACCCGGCAACAGAAGCCATCTCTGGTTTCATTAGCAAGGACGTGATCCTATATATATATATATATATATATATATATATATATATATATATATATATATATATATTAGATTTTCACCCCAAACAAGGCACATTGCCACTGTGGTGTAGGGGGCTACTATCAGGGGAAGCAGCTACTGGGGCACTATGTTGGGATTTGGGTAGCGTTTCGTCGATGGGACAGAGGCTGAAGTTTAGATGCCAGTTCAGGGTCTATCAGATTGGCGACTCTCTTTTGAACCTTGTCTAGGAGCGAGAGACTAGCAGCAGATGCACCAGCCCAAATGTGACATTATATATATATATATATATACATATATATATATATATATATATATATATATATATATATATATATATCATGACTTTTCGACATCCTTAATAAGTTATGATTCAACACTTAAAACTTCAAAATCCTCCAATTTTAGTTTAATAATGACATCGGATTTAACACGTTATAAAAAGATCTGTTTCAGTCTGTCTAGACAATTTCCGGCCAAAGTAATAAGAGCTTTCACGGACTGATTTTTCCCCGCTTAGCCTGAACTTAATTACTTGAAAATTTAATTTGAAATCACTTTTTCTAATTAAGCCGATGAGGAAGGTTCTCATACTGGGTTTCTCTCTTTTTACTATTAGGTCCCATTTGACTGGGGGCAGACTTCATTTTGGGAGACTGCACTGCCTGGAAAAAAACAATTTTCATTATTTCAGCTGTTTTGAAGGCTTTCCAATCGGATTATATGCATCACCACGCTGGACTTATTTTTTAATCTAACCTCTCTAAAGAACTATTTTGCATTTCAGATCAACTTGGGAGGATTTTTATACAAACTGAAATATTACACGCGGTTTGTTTTTATATATATTTCTTTTACATATCCAACATTTTTTCACTTTTTATTTGGCAATTTATAACTACAATAAATTGCGGTTTCACTTAATGCCTTAAGTAGCAAATTCTAACATTGCTACAAATATGATTTGCTGATTTCTTTATGTCCTCTGATGAGAAGAATAACAAGAATAGCATTCTTTGAAACTCCGCGGAATAAGGACTTTGCAAATTGGTTTTTGGAGAATTCAGTAGAACAATACATTTTGATTGTAATTTGACTGTAGAAATTCTTCTCTGGACCAAAGTATCGTAGGTTTGCAACAACAAATACCAAATACAAATTCAATACATCTAGCCTATTAGTCACTACCTCAGGCAAATTTTTCCCACCGTTACATACACGTCCATTTTTGATAACAAAATGCTCATTACATCGTAGGAACGACACAATCACAATCGCAACAACTTCAGAGGAAGTAGTTTTAAATTCATCATCTATATATTTAGTCCTGTCACCGCTACCAGTTGACACCGGGTACAATTCTACATTTTCCACCAATATTGTGGTTGGACCGTGATTAACTGGTTATTAATACCTACACATAACATAATCTTCTCATTTTCCATTTCTCAATTAATAACGTCTCCCTGCCCTGATTCCTGCCATTCTGGTTAGCTGCCCTCTACCTATTTTTACATTCCGGATCACCGGACCACCTTAAATGAACGATAACTTACCATTCAAAAATAGCGTTTCAATGATGCCTTTTCCTCCCCTCATTACATTGGTGCGTTCTATATCTTTAACCCTCTCTCTCTCTACCTCTCTCGCTCACTCTTAAAACAATCATAGAATTTAGCAACAGATTTTATTTGCATTTGTTTTTAAGCCGACACAAACAATAGTAAGAAAACATTTTTAAATGCCTCGTACGTTTCCAAGCTACTTTCTACTCGTGTCACGACCGTTTTTTTTTCTTATTACATTTTCACCCCAAACAAGGCACATTGTCACTTTGGTGTAGGAGGCTACTGTCAGGGGCAGTAACTACTGGGGCACTATGTTGGAATTTGGGCAGCAAGATGTCGGTTCACGTTACACTTGAACTTCTGCATGTCAGTACAGTTGGGGAAGCAGGGATCTGGAATGGAATTCCAGAGTTTAGCGGTTCTGGGGAAGAAACTACTGGAGTAGAAAGATCTTTTACATCTAAGGATCTCTACTGCGTGCGGGTGGGATTTAGTTGCCTGTCGGGTTTGTCGCGGGTGTCTACGTCGTAGGGGCACAAGTGTCTGCAGTTCGTCAGAGCATTCACCATTAAAATACTTGTAGAACAGGCAGAGGGATGCAACGTTTCGTCGATGGGACAGAGGCTGAAGCTTAGATTCCAGTTCAGGGCCTATTAGATTGGCGATTCTTTTTTTAACCTTGTCTAGGAGCGAGAGACTAGCAGCAGATGCACTAGCCCAAATGTGACAGCAATACTCCATACATGGGCGAATTGTGGCCTTATAGAGGTAAAGGATACTTTTAGGTGCCAGTAAATATTAAGTAGAAAATATATCTTGACCAAAGTAAACACTCTCTACACCAATGTACAATTACAGTCAAAAACACGGCCTTCCTGTGTCAAATTAGGTAACTGAATTCCTTACATTTTATTTACCCATTATTTGTCTCCGTTCGGTGGAGAATAAATCCGTCCATATTTTTTCCTGTACAACCAATGGTATTTTGCTGCCAGTATTTCTGGCGATGTAGTGGAGACTGTCTAGTTTTGCAACAATTTCTTCACATAAACTGATTTGCACATTTTCCTGAGACAAACTTTTAAGGTTATTACACCTAGTAATTTATATTTCCCATGAATGCCATTCATCTTTTTGCAAAAAATACAAAAAAAGACAAAACAAAAACAACAACAGCAACAACAAAAAAAAACAAATAAAAACAACTCTTCCAAAAAACACAAAAACAAAAACAAAAACAGGTACTTATGCACTTATTGAACCGTGCTGAAATAATAACGTTATTTTTTAGAAATCCATTTTTAACATGGAGAGAGGATGTTTTTTTTTTTTAACTATTCTGTACTTTCACTAAACAATTTAATTAAAAAAAGATATCGTAAAACTTTATTTTAACCTGAAAATACTATTTAAAAATAGCGCGGTTCAAAATATGCACAAGCACCCCAAAATTAACTGCAATTTATTCTTTTTTGCTTACAGAGTAGTATAACCCAACCACCAACATCAACTCATTTTAGTTTCGTAGTATAACTCCCCCATTCTCCCATAAAAACCCATGTTAATACGAGTTTCGGTATTACCCACCACCAGCCCATCCATGTTTTTTTTTCGAAAACCGGTATTAGCATGGCGATGTTCCGTATTATTTTTGACAGTTTTTTTTCTAAGGAAGAAGCGCGAACAAAGTGTTTACATAAGAAAATTACGTTTACTATTTTTCTAGAAAAAATACTTTACTAACACGTAACAATTTACGATTAAAAACAATACATTCATTCATTGAAAAACAGTGTACGTGAAAAAGACGATTTAAATCTTACAGAAAATTAAATTAAAACAATTTGACGCAAACAATTGATTAAATAATGAAATAAAACGACATATAATGACTTATATATTTATACCTACTTACATAATAGTTAAAAGATTCCAGAGTTCGACGGAAAGATTCCAGAGTTTGACTGAAAAATTCCCAAGTTCGACGGACAGATTCCCGGGTTCGACGGAAAGATTCCAAATTTGATGGAAAGATTCTCAAGTGCGACAGAAAAATTTTAGGGTTCGACGGAAAGATTCCCCAGTTTGACGCAAAGATTCCCAAGTTCAGCAGAAACATAATGTGCGATGGAAAGATTCCCAAGTTTGTCAGAATAATTCTAGAGATCGACGCAAAGATTTTCGAGTTTGTATAGAAAGATTCCAGATTTCGACGGAAAGATTCGCAATTTTACGAAAAAAAAACCCCCCAAGTTCAACAGAAAGATTCCAGAATTAGACAGAAAGATTCCCGATTTGAATGGAAAGATTCCCGAGTTTGAAAACAAATATTCAAGAGTTCGATAAAAAGATTCTCAAGTTCGACGGAATGATTCCCGAGTTCGAACGAGACATTCCCAACTTCGACAGAAAGATTCCCAACTTCGATAGAAAGATTCTCGAGTTTGACAAAAAGATTCGACAAGATAAACATGAAGATGGTCGAAGGTTACATCGAACGAAACGTTGAGAAAATTACACTCAAGATGAGAACAATAGTCTGAATATTGAAAAAAATTGGATAGACATCCTCATCTAAAAAAAAAAAACAGCAACGTAAACTTAAAATTTTTTTCTTAATATCAATTTTTTTCTTCCTTCAACCGTGCGTCGCTCTTCACTTTCTATAAATCAATAAACAATACTAATTGAAATCAATACTTATAGAGCAAAGTAACAAACGTGGAAAGCATCTGCACAAGTGTTATACTCTAGCAATATTATCATAAGTAGTGCACTGGAGCAGCTAGGATTGTGTATCACTCCGCACACTTGTCATAAGTAAAGAGTCAGTCGTTTATACGATGGGTGTGCAATAAGTAATGCCCCTGACTAACTTTCTGTTGTCTGATGTAGCTGAAATTTTGCATGTTCAATGATTTATATCTCTACTGGTTATGTGGCAAATTACAGCCCTGAACTAATTGTGGTTTCTGTTTTACACGTGTTTGAATTGAGTCAGGTGTGAAATGGAGCCTGTTGAATGTCGAGCAGTGATCCAAGTTTTGTATTTGAAAGGACGCACACCACAGGAGACTTTTGATGAAATGAAAGAAACTTATAGTGATAATGCCCCATCATATGACCTTGTAAAACGCTAGCATCGTGACTTTAAACATGGCCTGAAGTCTGTGGAAACAGCTCCCAAACCTGTCGCCCCCTTCTGGCATTGATGAGGCATCTGTCCGTCAAATTGAGGCTGCCATTTTGAAAGATCGGCGCATTACTATTCGCCAAATAGTCAAGATGTCAAGATTATTACAGGGTATGTGGAAACTATCATTCATGCCCATTTGCATATGCATATGTTGTCTGCAAGATGGATTCCCAGGTTGATCACACCATTCCAGAAGCGAGAACGTATCGAGTGCTCAAGGATGAATTTGGAGATGTGTCAAGAAGAGGAGTCAAAGTTTTTCAAAAGACTGATTGCACAGGATAAAACCTGTGTCCATCACTATGATCCAGAGACCAAAGCCCAGTCAACGCAATGGAAGCACTTGGACTCACCATCTCCAAAGAATACAAGGGTGCAGCCCTCCGCTGGCAAGGTCATGCTCACAGTCTTTTGGATCCAGGACGGAGTAGTGATGACAGATTTCCTGGCAAAGGAGCCTATTACAGGAGCCTATTATGCTTCACTTTTGAGGAAATTAAGGAAAGCTATCAAAATCAAGAGGCGGTGCAAGATCAGCAAAGATACCCTCCTCCTACAGGACAACGCTCCGGCCCACAACTTGCATGTCGCCAGATCAGAAACACGGGCGTGTGGTTATGAAATCCTGCCCCATCCTCCCTACTTTTCCTGACCTTGCGCCCTCTGACTCTCACCTCTTCCCAGCCATGAAGTTGTTTTTGAAAGGAAAGCGTTTCCCAGATGATGCACCCTTGTTTCTGAAGTCACGTCGTGGTTGGAGGACCAACCTAGGGTTTTATACAAAAACGGTCCCCAGAGCTGCATCAAACGATGGGAGAAATGCATAACTCTTGGTGGTTCCTATGTAGAGAAAAACTAATAACTGTGCCAAGTTTCGTTGCTCTACTACTATGGGAAGAGGGGCAGGGACATTACTTATTACACGTCCCTCGTATCCATCATTTCGTCACGTATTGATAAGTGAACACTCCTGATTGTTTCTGCTCGTGTCGTCCGTTGGATTGACTTAATTTGTTTGCGGAAAATGAATGTCTGTTAGCGTTCAGTGGTGCAATTTCCTTTTTCTGCCACTATTTGCTGGTCAGCGTCAGCCTACTTTTCTGCCGCGGAATGTTGGCATGGGTTTCAATAAATATTTATTTAGGAATTTGCTTAATCGTTTCTAACAAGACGAAATTCAATCAGATTCATTTCAATATGTTTCTCTCAACAAAAACATTTAATGATATATGAAGATATCAACCACTCATCTATCTATCTGTTTATCTATTATATAAAGGGAACCTTGTCTCTGTACGTGTACGTAAGTGTGTTAGTGAGTTCGCTCCATATGTACTCGGAAATGACTAGGTCGATTTAAAAAATCACACTGTATTTTAAATGTGCCTGGCAGTGTTCTTACGTAAATTCTGTATCGGGATGCCTCCAATAAGTATTGAGAATCGATAATCGCAAAAAATCCGATTGAAGAAGGAAGTTCTATTTTGACCAAAGTTAACACTTTTATATAACCTAACATCATAAATGTCATTCGATCACAATTCTAAAAATTTTTATCACAAACAGAAAGGTCCGGCCTATAAAATCAACTGTAGATTCTTTGATAAGATATGGGTCTATTCGAAATGAATGTTTCTGTTAAGAGCACAACTGAACCGTGCTACTTGACTTTTGCATTTTAAATTTTAAGTTTAAGTTATAAAATTAACTCTAGATGCTTTATTGTTGATTTTTAGACGACACTGTTTAGTGGAGTAAGTCACTGTGGCGAGGTATGTGAAACTTCTCGCCGGTACACTGCGGGGAGGGGGGTAGTCTTTTAGTAGACAAAGCAATCAATCGATTTGATTAAAAATTTCGATTTCGATGATAATAAATGTACGGGAGAGTAGTACATTTGCTAATCCTCATTCAATCCCGGACAACGTCGCATCTCCATGCTAGTTCTTCTATATATTTATCTCAGACTGTTTCTCTTTATAAAACATTATGCCGCTGTACTTTATCTTTCTATCTTTCGGTATGTTTTATATCTATCTATATACTTATATATTTATCTATCTATCTATCTATCTATCTATCTATCTATCTATCTATCTATATACTTATATCTATCTATCTATATACTTATATCTGTTTCTTTATCCCTCTTATATATATATATATATATATATATATATATAATATAAAGCTGAATGTGTGTGTGTGTCTGGTCACGAATAGGCACCTATATGGTTGACTATTTTTAAAAACTGATTACATATAATGATAGAAAATGTATCGAGACACAGGAATGGGTATGTTTGATCTGGCAGAACGGCGGTTCATTAAAATTGTGGGGTCTGCATTCGCGCCTGGTCCACAAAGTATGAAAATAAAAAAAAAAAAATTAAAAAAAAAAACGTTTACAAGTTTTTTGATGTAGATATACATAATAATATTTTGATAAGTACGTTTTAATTTAAATAGGGATGGTATAATAAAATTGTGGGGTCTGCGTTCGCGTCTGGCCTCCATAGAATAGAAATAGGCACAAACTTTAATAAAGACTTTTCATATCTATCTGCGTAAGTATACTTTGATAATTATGTTTCAGTTTGAAGAAATATGGTATAATAAAATTATCGGGTGTTCGTTCGCACCTGACCTCCATAGAATGGAAATATGTCACAAAGTGTACCTATTTACTATGCCTCCCCACGGGACAGAGTTAGACACCAGGGTCGTTTTTTAACGTGGAGAAAATGTACAAAAATAAAAATTGTCTCAGTCGTGAAGGATTTCTCCTCCACCGAAAGAGAACAAGAAATAGAAGTGCAGCATCTGAAGAACAGATACTACACTTTGATCTTGTGTTTTAATATAGATCCACAGAATATTGTAATAAGTGTTTCAGTTGGAAGAGGTATGGCGTAATAAATTATGGGGTTTATCTATTTTATTTTTAGTTTCATCATATTTTGCTTTGGTTTTGATGCCCCCAAATTCAACCTAAATTTGCAACCGCTCCTTTTCATAACCTATCATACTTTCATAAATCAGAGTCCATTTTCTGTAGGCTGGTTTTTAACCCAGTCATCGACGCGCACTTTTGCTAGTATATATATATATATATATATATATATATATATATATATATATATATATATATATATATATATATATATATATATATATATATATCGCAGCCTGTTTCAATCTATCTGTCCCTTTATTTCTCAATCTAGCTTAATATGTTTCCATATCTGGCCAGGAGCTACTAGAAGCAGCCCATCCTGCCTTGACAGAGTTCATAATAGACTTCATAGCTTAGTGGGGGATGCCCTTTTCCCTACAACCTCTTTCCCAGAGAAGCGACTGTTTTATTGTTATTTTCATGGTAGGTGATCGTCTGAGCTTCAAGCTATGCCCCCCCCTACCAAACTTTTACAAAAAATACTCGTCTAGCCAAAACCACTATCAATAATTTCCCACACTCTTTATATGTGCCTAAACCTAAACGTAGATTCCATGAACGAAGCTTCTTTCTTAGAACTACATGCCTGCGAAACTCTCTTCCGTTATTCTGCTTCCCAGCTAGCTACAATTTGATTGTTTTCAAGGCCAATGTAAACAAATTCTTGATGAACCGCCCCCCCTAAGTGATCCAATTTACAAAATCTCCACTATTTATGATTACTACGCTATAATCTCATTGACTAATGTATACCCATTAACGCTTATCGTCGAGTGGCCTCTGGGCCTTGATAAGCGGTGACTCCTCTGTAAAAAAAATATGTTTATGTCGGGAATATAAGATTAATAGAAACTGTACAGAAAAAGTATTGATTTAAGCTAAATGGAATTCCATGTTATTCCTTCTACCATAGCACAATATGTGATACAGCGAAAGAGTTTCTCTGCGGACGAGGAATAATATTCCCTTTCTTACGATTGAGCATACTTGTGAGTGAAATAAACTGCCATTAGTGTATAATGCAATACCCGTTGTGTAATCAAATGCAGCTTATGGCACTTGACAATGTTCATCATTGTAATTTCGCCTGTCTACTAAGCAGCAACTGAATGTCGGTAGAGTCTCGACTCCAGCTCAAGATAAATTCAGGTCTAGCGGCACTGACGATAATACAGTTAGACAGTCTGTATGTGGATGGCTATATACATATATAGATACTAGAACATGTACCCGGCATTGCCCAGTATTGAACGTAACGTTAAATTCCTTAAAAAAAAAATGAAGTAAAAAAAAAAAAGAAAGAAACTGAGATATGTGCGTGCGAGTATTATATTTTTTTGTAAACAGTTCACTTCTTGTAAGTAAAAAAAAAATACTCCAGCTGAGTTCGAAACCAAAACCTAAAGACAGTGAGTCAAGTACGATAACCGTTAAGCCAGCTAGCCACAATTTAGAATGTGTTTTTTAATCTACTTATTCTTTACATAAGGAAGGTGTCATGTAAGCGATTCGCACGTGCGCAGCCGTGAAACAATTGACAAACAAATATAAATCTAACTATCTTCAAGTAATTTTTTAAAATTTTGACCCCCTTAGCAACCCCTTTTCCGGATGAAAACCGATTAAAATGTTTTCTACGTGTCTGAATACACCATATACCAAATTTCATATATATAGATGAAAAATTAGTTGAGTATATAGGTTGAAAAGTGTTCTCACACATTATCACTATATATATATATATACATTAGTCATTCACATACTGTGCTGTTTCGTTGTAACGCAACTCATCAGTGCGGCTAGACTAGCACCTTTTCCTCGCCGTAGATTGAACCTACAACCATCGTGTTGATAGTCGACAGTTCTAACCACTAGTCCATGCATCGGTGATCGTAAACGTCTTATCAAATGTCCATTATGTTACGATTTGAAAAGAGGCAAAAACAATTTTTAAAAGCTAAATCTCTTCACAAAGGACGATTTCGAAAAAAATCGGCTTTCAAAAGGCCGATCCGGTAACCCTGAAAAAGAATATGAGAGTGATCCCCCTTTAATATATCCTCGTTTTGAATATAATGATCATAATAAATGATCAACAAAAGAAACTCATAGTAATTTTGACGTGCAGCGGTTTTTCACCGAACAAAAGAGTCAACGAAACATTACGTAAAATATGAACATTCGAAAAAAAAAAAACAGTGCAAAAACAGAAGAACATTGGCTGGAAAAGGGTGCTTGATTGAAGAAGTAAATAAAAGCTTGTCTTTTACAGTGTGATTTTATTATTTGTATTGAACTATGTAGCACAATATTACTTTCTGCGATTTCTTATTACAGAGGGTTACGTTTCCAACCCGTTTCCCAGACCAGCAAGAACAACACGCATCACTTTTATATCTGTGTCTGACCAGAGTTCCCGATGATTGTATTACGAATGCCCAGAGCCCACTTGGGAATGCTGATCATGTAGTGATAATAGTTGAAATCACCATAAACTCTAGAGCCAAAACGGAAGAGCCATTGCTCAAAACTACGAGATATTATAAAAAGGCTGACTGAAAATCACCCCTTCTTAGGTGCATTCTATCATAAAAAATCTTGACACTTCAAAAGCATGTGGACCTGATCTCATCCCGGCTGTGCTATTAAAAAAGGTGCTCTGCCGAAGTAGCTCCAGTTCTCTCTAAACTTTACAATAAATGCCTTAATGAATCTGGCTTTCCTGCCTGCTGGAAAACTGCTTCTGTGGTACCAGTTTTCAAGAATTCTGACCCAGTAAATTACCGCTCCATTAGCCTCCTCCCACTTTTCGCCAAAATATTTGAGTCCATAATTTACCAAGCTCTAGTCCATCACCTTACAGATGCTAAAATTCTTACAGACCAACAATATGGATCTAGGCAAGCCCGTACCACGGCAGACATCCAAACTCTAATCTCTGAGCGTTTATACCATTCACTTGACAAAGCAGGGGAGGGTAGAGCGGTAGCTCTAGATATATCTAAAGCTTTTGACAGGGTATGGCATGAGGGTCTCCTCAGGAAAATCAGATCATCCGCTATCACTGGAAGAATACTTAACATAATTAAATCCTTCTTAGATAAGAGAAAAATCCAGATTGTCCTTGATGGTTGTACATCTAAACAATATGATATAAATGCGGGAGTGCTTCAGGGGTCTAACCTGGGACCTCTATTATTCCTAATATTCATAAATGACCTACCTGACAAAATAGTCTGTAAGATGGGTATATATGCCGATGACACCACGCTCTATAACAGACACGACAGGAAAACAAATGAACACCTATCTAACACTAGAGGACGATCTCCAATCTGTAGTGGAATCTGGACACAGATGGATGGTCACATTAAATGCTGCCAAGACTAAACTTGTTTCCTTCAATAACTACAAGAAACCTTCTCTATCACCAATAGCAATGGCCAATGACTCTTTATCTGAAAGTACATCTTTTAAACTCATCGACCTAACGTTCACAGGAATCATGAGTTGGAAAAATTACATTGAGATCATTGCCAGGACCGCTGCGAAAAAGGGAGGTTCTCTCTACCGTGCTAGAAAGCTACTAACGTCCGAAAGTATCATGTACTTCTATAAGGCAACCATTCGCCCATGTATGGAGTATTGTTGTCATATTTTGGGCTGGTGCAGCTGCTACTAGTTTCTCACTCCCAGACAAGGTTAAAAAAGAGTCGCAAACTTAATAGGTCATGAACTGTCATCTAAGCTTCAGCCTCTGTCCCATCGACGAAATGTAATATCCCTTTGCCTGTTCTACAAGTACTTTAACGGTGAATGCTCCGACGAACTGCAAGAAGTGGTACCCCCTCGACGTAAATACCCCCGACAAACCCGACAAGCAGCTTAATCCCACCCCTTCACAGTAGATATCCCTAGATGCAAGAGAGCCTTCTACTCCAGTAATTTCTTCCCCATAACCGCTAAATTTTTGAATTCCCTTCCAGGTTCCTGCTTCCTCAACTGTACTGACATGCAGAAGTTCAAGTGTAACGTGAACCGACATCTTGTTGCCGAACTCCTCACATAGTACCCCTGTAGCTTATGTCCCTGATAGTAGCCCCCAACATCAAAGTGGCAACGTGCCTTGCTTGGGGTAAAAATGTAAAAAAAAACAACAAAAAAAATTATAAATTTATCTAATTTGGGTAAGTTCAATATCTAAAATACAATATAATATTTTCGTAGAAATGCTAATAAGCTCATAATCGTTGCGGGGTATTGCGATACCCAGAAAAATTTCAGCTTTATCAAAACGCATTTGTTTATTGAATTTCCACAGTTCCTTCTACTTATATATATATATATATATATATATATACATATATATATATATATATATATATATATATATATATATTTGTAGTCATCGACATACAGTCCTGTTTCGTTGTATCACAACTCATCAGTGCCGCTAGACTAGCATCTCTCTATACACACACACACACACAAATGTATATATATATAGAAAACAATTACAATAGAAAATGTGAGCATGAAAAGTAATATGGTTAAGCTTAAACATGAAAATGTAAAGAACTAGTTGTTAAAACTGGAAAAGAAAAGGAAAAGATATTCTAGTAAAAAATATAATACATCTATAACTTAAAGCATTATAACATTAAGAAGTTATTATATGAATTGAATCAATTTTCAGTCTAAAGACTCAAGATTTGACATAAGAGGTATTGAGCTTTGGGAAAATCGTTTTCATCGATTTTCGGCCAGAAATTTGTTTGGCAAGAGCTCAAAGTTAAACGATTTGACCTTTGAAAACTCTATCAAACTCCTCCACCAATTGTGAGTAGAAACACTTGAAATTTTACATGTAGGTTACTTGAGCATAGATCAAACTTTCTAATTTGATTTGAGCCCAAAGCAATAAATGTTTAGGAGTCAGAATTAGGGTCAAATTTAAAAAAAAATTGACCTCTGTATTTTCTACCAAATTATTCAGCTAATGTTTGGTCTTAACATTTGAAATTTTACATAAAGTGTATTCACACATAAGGGAAGCTTTTTAATAGGGTTTCAACTGAAAATTTTGCTACCATGGGGTTAAAGTTCAAAAGATTTGACCTTTGCTGTCTCTAGCAAAACTATTCAGCCAATTTTGGATCTAAACAATTTTACATAAAAGGAATTCAGACATGCAGCAAGCTTTTTAATCAGTATTTGGGCGAAAATTTGGCTGCCAAGAAGTCACAGTTGAACGCGTTGACTTGTGCAGACTCTACCAAACTCTTCTAACAATTTTTGGTCTAAACACTTGAAATTTTAGATATAGGTTACCTGGACATGAGTCAAAATTTTTAATATATATATACATATGCAGATAAAGTATGAACAGTACATAGGGCGGAGAAATCTGGGCTGAACTGCTAGTATATATATTGTCTTGCATTTTCTTTGTGTATTTTTCTTGTCCACCGTCACAAATTGTTAAAGAACGTGGAAGTTGAGTTCGCCATAAAACCTCAGCATCCAATTTTGATTGGAAATTCAATAGTTTTCCACTTATTTCTGATTATATATATATATATATATATATATATATATATATATATATATGTGTATATATATATGTATATATATATATATATATATATATATATATATACAAATCGCTAATTATAGTTCCTAATCAGAAGATGTATTTCTTCACGCTACTAGTATTTTATTAATATGTACATGAAATTCACCAAATGAATCATCAGTAATGGATGTTTTTCTCGACAAAAGAAGAAGAAGAAAAAACAACTAAAAAGTGTTTTAATTCATTGTCTTCTTTCTTTTCTGTTCTTGTGTATGTCATATATATATACATATATATATATAATATATATATATTATATATATATTATATATCTATAAAAGTGAACGTGTGTGTGTGTGTCTGTGTAGATTTTCCTACGCAATAACTCTGTCAATTTTTAGTCTAAAGACTCGAAATTTGATATAAAGCGTAGTGAGATTTGGGAAAATCTTTGTGATCGGTTTTCGGCCTGAAAGTTTTCCTGTTAAGGGGTCAAACTTCAATGATTTGCCTTTTGATAACTCTACCAAACTCCTCCGGCAATTTTGGGTCTAAACACTTGAAATTTTAGATATAGGTTCCTTGGACATGGATCTAACGAAATAACTTGATTTGAGCCCAAAACAATAAATGTTAACGGGTCATAATTTTTTTGCTCAGCATAGACCTCACACTCGGGCAACGTCGGGCTGAAATGCTAATATATATATAAAAGTAAACGTGTGTGTGTGTGTGTAAATTTTCATACGCAATAACTCTGTCAATTTTAAGTCTACAGATTCGAAATTTGATATAAAGGGTACTGAAGCTGAGAACATCTTTGTAATCGGTCTCCGGACAGAAATTTGGCTGTTAAGGGGTCAAATTTCAAAGATTCGACATTGGAGAACTCTACCAAACTCCTCCGACAATTTGGGATCTAAACACTTGAAATTTTAGATATAGGTTCCTTGGACATGGATCTAACTTACTAATTTAATTTGAGCCCAAGACAATGATATATATATATATATATATATATATATATATATATATATATATATATATATATATATATATATATATCTAAAGTAAACGCAATTTTTCCCTCCGGACGAAACTGTTGTAGGTTGACAACAACAAATGGCACATATAAAATTAATGTGTTTATGTCATTAGCCGTTACGTTATCTATCTATAGTACGCAATTACATACACGTTACTTCGTAATATTAAACATTACTTTTATTCCGAGGAATGTGGCGTTCTTCGGGATAAAAGTAATGTTTTAATATTACGAAGTAACGTGTCATCATTTTGCTATCCAACAAAAGGTAGTAGCTAAAATTTCACCCTCTCTATACGAAGTCTTCTTACGTCACTGTGTCCATTTATTCTACTTTTTCTCTTATTGGGTCATCTCTATCATTATCTGGCTTTTAATTACATACACACACGCATATTCTTAACACATTCGATCTGCACAAATAATGATTTCTCCCTTCCATAGATCCGGCAAATCTGATTGACTGAGAATTATACATTCTATAATTCCCTTAGCCGTTTATTCAGCCATTAAACGGACACTTCGATACTAAATCGCGACGCTATTTCTGTACGTACACAATATTCTTGCGTTTTATTTCAAATATTCACGTTTATTTAAATAATTCACTGCGCTGTAACAGTTTTACATTCTAAGGTTTGTTTAATTATTACTTTCGAAAGCAGAAAGAAAAAATAAAAATAAAAATATCTTTCTCCTGACACGTAAGTTACATTTAACGTTGTCTTACTTGTCAATCAATTAACGCGTTTTCGACCACGGTACCAACAGAGAGAGAGAGAGAGAGAGAGAGAGAGAGAGAGAGAGAGAGAGATCTGCTTTTGTTTGCACCCGAAAACATTTTTTATTAACTTTACATACACCCAACAATTACATGAAAAACTAAGAGATTGCAAAACTTAAATTTAACTTGAAAATACTATTTACAAACACCGGCGCGGTACGCACCGCTTAAAAAATACAATAACAATAAAAAATATATAT
Organism: Euprymna scolopes; assembly: GCF_053919585.1. NCBI lineage: Eukaryota > Metazoa > Mollusca > Cephalopoda > Sepiida > Sepiolidae > Euprymna > Euprymna scolopes. The sequence continues at coordinate 188,072,189 of NC_136482.1, forward strand.
TTTTCATAACACGTAAGTGACATTTATCGTGGCTTATTAGTGAATCCATTAACAAGTTTTCGAGAGAGAGAGAGAGAGAGAGAGAGAGAGAGAGAGAGAGGGAGGGAGAGAATCATATCTGTTTTTGTTTATATTCGAACAAACTTTTCATTTAGTTCAGACACACCTAACCTTTTTCATAAAAAAATACGCAAAGACATTTAAAAATACACAGACATACTCGAATTTAACTTGAAAATACTAAAGTAACTCAACGTCCTCGATCAGCGTTGTTCGGAACAAACACGACGTTAACCGCTGCGCTCCGCCGATTGTGAATGCCTAACAAGCGCGTCTCAAAAAATAAATTAAATAAATAAATAAATAAAATAAATAAATAAAAATGAAGGAAACATGCAAACATATTAATTTTAAAATAATAAACCAAGAAATACCGACCTATAGTTACAAGTTTTTCTATTATTTTTTTATGTAATAATTTTTTTTAATGTAATTTGTTTTGTTTTCTCGTCTAATGAAAATTTCAAAACAAAACAAATAAACATCTTAAGTTTCCGAAAACTGTTCTTTACATTGGGAGGTTGAGGGGTGTTTATTCCGAAAGCAGTTCTTATCATGGATGGGGCAGGCAGTGATTATTTCGAAAACCGTTCTTAACGTGGGTGGGTTGGGAGCGCATTGCGTGCACGTGCATCTCCATCCACATCCATTCTTCTCAAATCTTCTTTTGGCGATGATGCATTTCTCGCCACAGGAAACGCAGTTTATTTTCAGCTATTAATTATTTTTTCCTGGGCAATATGAGACCGCTTGTTCCGGTGTCATCGCACATTTTTCCAAAGGAGAATTACTCCTTATTTTTTTTTTTATAGTTTGCAGAAAAGGGCTGTTACAGGTGTGTGCTGCTTAAGGAATTAAATGATTTTTATTTCCTTCTAGTTTTTGTTTCGAAAAGTTCGTCTGCTACTTTGCAGCGCATTGATTGGCTGATCGACGTCTTACGTTACACTCAAACCCGAGCGCATGACGTCATGTTCTGAGCAAAGCCGATAGGACGCTGAATTACGTCTGGTTCAAACTATGCACAAGTAACAAATTTGCAATGATTGAAAAAGTGTTGTGTAATTATTTCGAAAAAAAAATACAATAACACTCTAAAACAATATATATATATATATATATATATATATATATATATATATATATATATATATATATTACCATTTTCCCAACAAGTAAATTACATTTATCGTTGACTTAACTAAATTTATTAACAAGTTTTCGAGCACAGTTACGACCGAGAGAGAGGGAGAGTCTTATGTCCGTTTCTGTGTTCATTCGATTACACTTTGTATTTACTTTAGACACACCTAAAACTTGAATTTAAGTTGAAAATAATATTTTCAAAAACAGCACGGTAATATGTGCTCAAGAACCACTATATTTTGCATGTTCTGTGTACAAAGGACCGTTTGAATAAATTCACAATGATTGAAATTTACAGTGTTGTGTAATTATTGTATTTTTTATCTTGAAAATACATGTTACCATGAATAAAAGTTCATTTTTTTAGTAATTATTTTTCATAAATCATTACACAACACTTTAAAGTTAAATCATTGTGAATTCATTCAAACGGTCCTTTGTACATGAAATATGTAAATCAGTGTTGCTTATGCACTTATGTTACCGCGATATTTTTGAAAATAGTATTTTCAAGTTAAATTCAAGTTTTGCATTATTTTTTTTATCAAATGTTTTGGTGAAAGTACAGAGTAGTTACAATGCACCTGCCAGTTCGGTAACATAATGTACGCACGCTAAGTCACCCCCTTCTCAAATATATATATAATAAAATGATTATATAAATTCAAGTTTTAAGATATATTTTTTGTTTATCAAATTTTTACGTAAAAGTGCAGAATAGTTACATAACACCCGCCAGACCGGTAACATAAGTGCATAAGTACCAAAAAAGTGATTTGTAATATCGTATTCAGCTAAATTCACAAATATCGGCAATTGAATAAATGGTTTCTTTTATTGTCGGTACACCGTAATCACGTGACTAAAATTTTACTAGACAAAAAATTGGGAGGTAAAAGAGCCACGAGAACCTAGATCGCATTGACATTGTCCGCATATAAGTAGGTTTTCGAAAAATAAAATCATTATCGATTACCTACGTTATTTGTGAACTATTTGCGTTTAAATAAAAAAAATATTGTACACGATTAGGTAGTTTTTCGAATATTAAGCAATATAATTTAATTTTTTACTTGTAGAATAAAAAATCCCGTTGGGTTAAATGAAGGTGATTAAGCACAAAGTTATTTTCTTTATTTTGGGAGTGTCTATTTCAAAAACCGTTCTTAACATGAGGAAGTTGGGGTTTGGGTGTTGTGTGTTGGGTAATACCAACAACAGCCGTAAACTTTTTACGAGGGTGGGGCATGCTTCTACCGGGCAACCCCGGTTAACGAACCCTGCTTTCCTTGTGTGACATGTATAATTCAAAGGAAAAACACAGCAAGTGGCGATTCGAGGTAAAGTCCTGCAAGTATAATGCAATTGATATTGTTAGCCAACATACACTGCTAAGAATTCCTTGTTTTATCTCTTCTTCTCAAACAAATATTGTTTGTTGCAATATTTCTTGACACTAACGAGTAAGAATCTCAAATGAAAATCTACGTTTCGATATCCATAATTCTTTTAGAAAAACTTCCATAGATATCGAATCAGAAATTGGATGGTTTCCCATGCAGAAAACGGTAATAATATATTGACTGGTGTGACTTATGGAAATTATGCGGCAGTCATCGAGACGAGTAAGAAGTATATATCTGAGACGCGCACTAAAGCCGTCTTAAAGACTGATATATTAAACTGGAGATCTTATCAGCGTATGTATAAATTCTTATCCTTATTTATATTTAAAAATGTCTACGCCGCGGAAAGAGAGTCAGAAAAATATATAAATATCAATTGATTCTTGAAAATGATTGATATATTCTAGCTTAGGGAATATGCCCTTTTTATGCATCTAAGCATCTCTATTTAAAGCTCTGTCCGTCTGTTGATAATGATTGATATATTCCAGCTTAAGGAATATGCCCTTTTTATGCATCTAAGCATCTCTATTTAAAGCTCTGTCCGTCTGCTGGTTTTTATAGTGCTTTAGTTTTAACTAGCATTATCTTTGCATCATATTTATTGGTCTGCCAGAAGGCACACCATTAATTACGCTACGCAACATTTCAGACCACACAAGATTCCACCGGAGTAGCTTCCAATTAAACAGTATTAGATTTAACTTCTCAAACCGTCTCTATTTTCCGTACTTTTGAATAACTTTTTTACCATGTTATTTTTACTAAGCAGGGAGATTCATACTAGATCGTAAAGATTCACCAGCAATTTCAGATACTCACTTAAAAAAAATTCTAACCGTTCTTTAAAGTGCAATTGTTTGCCTTTCAATTGCACTTTGTTTACCGGGTATATTCGGCAGATAATATTAGGAATACTTTTTGCATGAGTGGTTGCTCCTTTAAGTACTGGAATGATGGACATTTTCCAAAGATAAACCTGAAGAGTAGTTGAGCCTATGTAATTGTAACCGCGAGTAAATTTAATAGAATCCGAGAAAATATGTTCTTTCGACTTATTCAGGTTGCAATATCCGTAAACCATGACGTTAATATACTCACAAAATTGCAAATAAAAAAAAAGGTCAAAGGAGTAACATATCATTACGGTCACACTTAGCTAAAGTTGCCATTCTCCAAATAAAGTACCACACCAAATGCTTAGGAAGGCCTATAATGAGCGATTATGTGCTGCCTCCCTTGTTGAATTTGAAACCGACCAAGAGAGCAGATGTTTTTTCTGGACTTTTGTGATACATATATGAATTGAATAACTATTATTCTCTTTTTAAATCGATTTGTTTAGAATCGAACACTCTGCAATCTCCCCCTCTAATATAATCTTCGCCATGTCTCTCTCAATTTCTCTCTCTATATAACAAATAAGAATTATAATTAAGTTTACCAAACTAATCCAAGCTGGCAAGTCTAAAAGTATATTATAAATATTAAAGAGTTACTATTTATAAAGTAATCACAACCAGACGTAAAAGCTTAATACCTCCAAAAAACATTGAAAAAGAGTTAAAAACATATTTAATTTTAAGACGTATTTTATTATATATATATATATATATATATATATATATATTATATTATATATATTACATATATCATATATTATATATATTATATATATCATATATATAATATATATAATATATATATTATATATATAATATATATATATAATATATAATATATAATATATATAATATGTATATATAATATATATAATATATATAATATATCTATAATATATATATATATATATAATATATCTATAATATATATATAATATATATAATATATATATAATATATAATATAAATATAATATATATAAAATATATATATAATATATATAATATATATATAATATATATATAATATATATAATATATATATGATATATAATATATATAATATATATATATAATATATATATAATATATATAACATATACTATATATGATATATATATAATATATATAATATGTATATGTAATATATATATAATATATATATAATATATATAATATATATAATATATATATAATATATATATAATGTATATATATAATATATAATATATATATATTATATATACGTATATATAATATATATATAATATATAATATATATATATATATAATATATATAATATATAATATATATAATATAATATATATACATATATATATAAATAAATAAATAAATATATATATATATATATATATATATATATATATGAAATAAGAATTACAATTAAGTTTACCAAGATGGCAAATGTAAAGTATATCATAAATATTTAAGAGTCAATATTTATAAAGTAATCTCAACCAGATGTAAAAGCTCAATAGAATCAAATAGGAAATAGAGCTTATAATAAGAACAAGTAGTTAATAAAACATGTTAAAAAACGCTTTGAAAAAGAGTTAAAAACATATTTAATTTTAAAAAGGAAGCACAAAATAAGTGGATAGTACTTAATCCTCGGAATTTCGGAGAAATACTTTCTTTCTCATCAGAGGGTAGTGATTAGCAAAATGCGGGATCGGATTTTGCTTGCAAAAATATTTAATGAAACTACAAGTAAGTCATAGATCTTACTTGGTAAAAAATAGTGAAGCAGGGGGAATAGGGGGAAGAAAAGGTCGATTTCATGTGAATGGATGGTCTGTTGAAGGGTAAAATATCCAATAACGGTAAACTCCCCAAAAGTTGATTGCATTTCCATTTCCACAAGTAAAAGCCAAAGAGATCGTGTTAATGGAAGATGGTCCAAAATAATCTAAAAGGCAGAATTCTGTGGAATAATTCAACAAATGGATGCAAGGAAAAAAGGGAATGAGTTCAAATAATATTAATGATAATATTATTAAAAGAAAGATAAATTTTGCGTAGAAATGATGAGATTTTAAAACACGACTGTCAAGGCTGTTTTAAGAAACATATATATGTATGTATATATATATATGTATATTTATATGTATATATATATATGTATATATATATATGTATATATGTATATGTATATTCTAAGTCTTAATACACATATATTAATTACCTTCCTTCGTATATCTTCACATTCGTCACAGTTCTTCTACTTAATATTCGAGATATCCATATTATCCTGTTTACTTACCAATGGAAGTGTCAATTTTATTCACATTAATATTACGTAATTTTTACATATTTTTCAACAAGTTTAATTGATCAGATTCTATCATTTGATTTCAGGGAAAGCATCGTCAATATCCTTTTACAAATTTAAATCAGATTTCGATCATAACTTCCAACGTTATCAATGTTGTGCCAACTATAAATTCGATAGCAACTTATTTGTTAGTTAGTTCCTATGGAGAAAAAAGCATATTTTTTAAACTCCATGGAATCTCTATTTCTACCTATCTCTACTATTATATAAAAGTCACTTTGTGTATGTGTGTGAGTTCCTACCCTATAGATTCCGAAACAGCTGAGCTTACTCTTTGCAATTTTTCACACAAAGGTAATTTATATGTCTAGAAGTGTTCTCATATGTTTTATACAAAGATTCTTTCGATAAGTATAAAAATCTAACCAATTTGACCCTAAAACAGTCTTTCTTTCTCATAGATAAAAAATAATTTTTATAGGGGAAAATATTATAGCGGATTTTATTTTGCACCAACCAGGGAAATAATAAATCTCCAGAAATAATTTTTACTTAGACCCCCCCCCTCAGATTTGCTGACATCTGGAAACATAGCTCAGTGGTAGAGCATTCGACTACAAATCCCATGATCCCATGTTTAAGCGCGGTTGTACCTCACCGTTTTTTTTTAAATTTGTCTTGTTGATGTATTCAATTTATGATAAAAAAAGAGATACAATTTAAAATCGCTGCAAATCATTTCTTTCTTTGCATATTTTTAAACAAAACATTAATCAGAAATGAGTTTCCAGGCCATTCATCGTAAAACCCAAATATCAACTGACGTGATATTGTAAGCAAACACAGACTGAATTTGATGAACTATATTATCATTATTTTAAAATTTATTTAAGCGAATTAGTCCACCGGACAAAATATTTATCATAACATATAATACTCAATAGAGGATTGATTCTATCATAATACACACGCAACCTACATAAATTAAAATATGTTTAAGCATATTGTGCGACTGAGCAACGCCAAGCGTTCAGCTAGTAAGAAAATAATCTTATGTATTTCTTGCTGTAAAACAATTAATTTTGTAATTTTGTCTTTCAATGCCTCCATATATATATATATATATATATATATATATATATATATATATATATATATATATATATATATATAGTGTCGGCAAAATGAAAGCCCTCACTTGTAATTTTTTCAAAAACGGCACACTTAAGCCAAATTTAATGTAACTGTTTAAACAAACTATACCCCATTTGATTCGCCTTTTAATCCGCTATAATTTTACCTGTTCATATTTGACTTTTAATTTAAATATTCTCGCGTTCAAGTCATTAAAAAAAATAACTTTAAATTGAGGAGGCTAAAAGAAAGTCCGCAGCAACAAATTCGCTAAAAACCGGCTCAAATTATCGCCCCTAAATCAGTTTAAAATATCCATCAATAGGCAACAAAGCATCTCTAATCGTAATTGTTGTTGTTCCATGTTATACAATGTAACATTTAGCCTATATGCCACGACTTTCTCTTAGTGATCGTCAGGAGCTCATTAATCTCCACCTTTCTAGTTTATCCAATCGAGAAATCGCCCGCAGATTGAAATGTGATGAGAAAACAGCACGAAAGATTGTGCGAAAGCACTAAAAACACCTAAATCTGGTCTTACTAGAGTTTCTTCTAACACGGAAGACAATGCTATCAAGATCCGCAGCTTAAGAAACAGATTTGAAACGGCTTACCAAAATCCAACTACGATGCAATTTTGTTAAAAAGTGCTCTCTTTCTACTGTCAAGAACAGATTAAAGGAATTTAATTTGCGAGAATATGTTGCAAGACGCAAGCCAATGATTTCTGTAAAAAACAGAAATGGCTGTCTCGACTTCGTCAGATGCAATGAAGATCATGCCTCTTCATATTGGTCAAAAGTGCTTTTTACCGAACAAGTTCAATAGGGTATAGTGTTAGTAGGCAGTACGTCCGTCGGAGGAAAAACGAAGAATATTATCCTAGGTGCTCAGTTTCAACGCTGCAAGGTGGTGGAGGTTCAGTTTTGGTGTGGGGCATTATTAGTACCAATGGTCCAGGGCCCATAATTTGCTTGCAATGTCGAATTAATTCTACCAAGTGCATTAATATGTTGACTGAGCATTTTCTACCCTACTTTAATCGGAATTTGGATGATAATCTCATCTTCATGTAGGATAATGCCCCCATTCACACAGCTGGCAATGTCAAGAGGTTCTCGAAAGAGCATGATATCCGTGTTTGGATTGACCTGCACAATCTCATGAACTTAATCCTATCGAAGACGTATGGCATTATATCAAGCAACAGCTACGCAATGATAACATTTTAAATTTGGAAAAACTTTGGACAACAATTAAAGAAAAGTGGGATGCCCTTTCCTCGGAGTGTTGCTGCAGTCTAATTCAAGGAATGCCCCAAAGATTGCAGGCTGTCAGATTACAGACGGGCTATGCTACTAAATATTAACTGGTGCATTGTGTTCCTGTTATAATGTCATAAAGTTACATTTAAATAACAATTTTCATTGTGCGGACTTTCTTTTTGCCTCCTCAATTTGAAGTTTTTTTTTTTAAATTGACGTGAACACTAGAATATTTCAATTAAAAGTCAAATATAAATACAAGGCTTCCTTTCTAGGGCAATTGCCCTTGACATATCAAAGGCCTTCGACAAGGTATGGCATAAAGGCCCACTTCACAAGATTTCCAGCTATGGTATGACTGGAAATGTTTTCTTTATCATTAAATCATTTCTCTCTGATAGGCTCATAAGAGTAGTGGTCGATGGACAAAAATCAAAAACGCGCAGTATTAATGCTGGAGTCCCTCAGGGGTTTATCCTGGGCCCAACTCTTTTCCTGATCTACATCAATGATCTCCCTAAACACATACTTAAATCCTTCGTTGACATCTATGCTGATGACACGACCATCTACGACAACACATCAAAGGCTGTAAATGACAAAGTTCTCTCTGATTCTCTCTCCTCTTATCTCGAGCGCGTGGTACAGTGGGGGAAGATGTGGCTGCTTACCTTTAATGCATCTAAAACCAAGCTCCTATCTTAATATAATCAACGCTCTGTTCCAATTGAAATGGATGGCTCTCGTCTAGGAGAAGCCCCATGTTTTGACAAACTTCTGGGCTTGACCTTCACTCTTGATCTGAAATGGAACACGTACATCAAGTCTGTTGCCGAGGTCACTGGAAAGATGGTGGGATCCTTCTACCGCTCCAGAAGATATCAATTATGCAATTCTCTATCTATATAAAAGCCAAGTACGCCCAAGGATGGAATACTGCTGCAATATCTGGGCAGGAGCTGCTAAAAACAGCCTATCCTGCCTTGACAAAGTACAAAATAGACTTCGTGGCTTAGTGGGGGATGCTCTTTTCTCGTCCCTGTAACCTCTCTCCCACAGAAGAGACGTTGCGAGCCTATCTTTGTTTTATCGTTATTTCCATGGCAGGTGCTCATCTGAGCTCCAATCTCTAGTCCCCTCTCGCCAATCTTTCACGAAAACACCAGTCTGGCTGAAACCACTGTCAAAAATTTTCTCCCCACTAAATCAAAACGTAGATTCCATGAACAAAGCTTCTTTCTTAGAACTGCACGCATGTGGAACTCTGTTCCGTCTGCCTGCTTCCCACCGGACTACAACCTGGATATCTTCAAGCCCAACGTAAACAAATTCCTGATGAACTGCCCCCTTAAGTAGACACTTTTATTAAATCCCTACACTAACGTACTGTACATGCAATAACCCTTATCCCTGGGTGGCTTCCGGGCCTTGATAAGTGGTGATCACCGTGTAAAAAAAAAAACAGTTAAAATTATAGAAAAATAAAAGGCCAATCAAAATAGGTATAATTTGTTTAAACAGCTACATTAAATTTAGCTTAAATTTACAGTTTTTGAAAAAATGACAAGTGCGGACTTTCTTTTTGCCGCCTGTATATAAAAGTGAAAGTTTCTGTTTGTCTGTCTGTCTCTGTGTGTATCTGTCTGTGTACATTTCCCCACGCAATAAGTCTGTCAATTTGCAGTCTATAGACTCGAAATTATGGAGGGTATGGAGATTTGGGAAACTCTTTCTAATCCGTTTTCAGGCAAAAATTTAGCTGTTACGGGGTCAAAGTTCAACAATTTGACCTTTGAGAACTCTACCAAACTTCTCCGCCAATTTTGGGTCTAAACAATTGAAATTTTAGATATAGGTTCCCTGTGACATAGATCTAACTTGATAACTTTAATTTGAGCCCAAAACAATAAATGTTAAGGGATCATAATTGAGGTCAATGTTAAAAAAAATTTACCTCTGCGGTCTCTACCAAATTACTCAGACAATTTCTGGTCTAAACATTTGAAATTTTACATAAAGGGTATTCAGAGATAGGGCAAGATTTTTCATCGGGTTGGGTCGAAAATTTGTTACCATTATATAAATGTATGTATGTTTGCATGTCAGCCTAAAACTTTCTACAGAGGCGACGGTTTTTCACAAGATCGGTATCGTTTTGAAGTTCTTCAGACGACAAATACAGACGGCTAAACACATTAATTTCTTCACCCTCAACTGGCCACTTTTCTACAGGAAGGGGTCGCTTTTTTCACCGATATTTTCGAAAGTCATCCCCTCTTTTCGATTGTCTAGCCTACGTCACTTCCGGTTTGACGGTCGTCGCAACAGCAAAGACGTCACTTTTTTTCACGTTTTTTCCTCCTTCGCGGTACGGGTTCGAGCCTGCCTTCCTACTACTACTTTTGTTTTGTTTAACACACACCTCCAAACACCCGGGCAACGCCGGGCAGCAACGCTAGTATATATATATATATATATATATATATGTGTGTGTGTGTGTGTGTGTGTGTGCACGTGTGTGCGTAAATATATTGACAATTTATCGCATTCTAATTAAATTGACCTGAAAATTTCATGGAATTGTTATGCTCTCCAGTTTCGACAATTAATCAACAGGAAACGAATATCAGTGAACTAAGTTTACAAATGAAACAATCAAATTCTTCCGACGTAAACATCACGCTGTATCAATTTGTGCGATGTGCGTTTTCGTGCACCATCGGGATGCGAATGACGTCATGAGACATCACATCAAATTTAAATCCTAATAAATGACAATGGCGTCTGTCTAACTGAATCTCTTTGCTTACACTTCGTTTCGGATTCTGATGTTAATTTAATGCCATTATAGATTCCCTTTTGAGTTCGCTATGTAAATGGACAGAGATACATAAGTAATGATTAAATATATTTCATGTTTCTGTCCATACAAAAACATGATGACTGCGTATACATTATTTTTAAAATGTATATATATCTTAAAAAAAGGAATGTACATATATATATATATATATATATATATATATAGATATCTTAAAAAAAGGAATGTATATATATATATATATCTTAAAGGAAGGAATGTATATATATCTTAAAAAAGGAATGTATATATATCTTAAAAAAGGAATGTATATATATATATCTTAAAAAAAGGAATGTATATATATCTTAAAAAAGGAATGTATATATATCTTAAAAAAAGGAATGTATATATATATCTTACAAAAGAATGTATATATATTTAAAAAAAGGAATGTGTATATATCTTAAAAAAAGGAATGTATATATGTCTTAAAAAAGGAATGTATATATATCTTAAAAAAAGGAATGTATATATATCTTAAAAAAAGGAATGTATATATATCTTAAAAAAAGAAATGCATATATATCTTAAAAAAAGGAATGTATATATATCTTAAAAAAGGAATGTATATATATCTTAAAAAAGGAATGTATATATATCTTAAAAAAAGGAATGTATATATATCTTAAAAAAAGGAATGTATATATATCTTAAAAAAAGGAATGTATATATATCTTAAAAAAAGGAATGTATATATATCTTAAAAAAAGAAATGTATATATATCTTAAAAATGGAATGTATATATATCTTAAAAAAAGGAATGTATATATATCTTAAAAAAAGGAATATATATATATCTTAAAAAAAGGAATGTATATATATCTTAAAAAAAGGAATGTATATATATCTTAAAAATGGAATGTATATATATCTTAAAAAAAGGAATGTATATAGATCTTAAAAAAAGGAATGTATATATATCTTAAAAAAAGGAATATATGTATATCTTACAAAAAGGCATGTATAAATATCTTAAAAATGGAATGTATATATATATATATATATATATATATATATATATATATATATATATATATATTACAAAAAGGAATGTATATAGATCTTAAAAAAAGGAATATTTAATGTAGAACATTTTAAACCATTAAACCAATTTTTCATCTGACTTTTTTCTGACTGTTTATGTAAACAACCGGAAGATGCCGAAGCGCTTATTCACTCAGAAGATGAGAAAAGCAGAATGTTATTTTGTAAATGAATTAAATCGTAAAATGACTATTCTCAAGAATTTTCAGTAGATAAAAAAAGGAGAGAAACAAATAAGCAATAAATAACTGTTGCTAAACGCAAGAAAACTAGGTTGTGCAAAGTTAGTGTTTGTGTTAGATGTTTAATTCTAATGTACTGCAATGCTCTAAATAGATTGGTATTAATATAATTTTACTGTTATTATCTCTTGTTGAATTGAACAGTGCTCCATAACTTTAATAGAATATATAGGGAAGCTGAGAAATAGTGCTAAAATAAAAATACAAAAGGGAAATAGTATAAAAAAGAGGAAAGGCAAGACAAGAGTAGATTTAATTTATGTTTTCTTTTTTTTTTACATTTTCATGTTATATACCAAATGTCTTTACTTATTTATTACAAAAAGACTTTGTTTTTTAACCAAGTAGAATATTGAAACAAAAAAATCATATTTCAACTTGTTACAGGCATGCAAAAGCATGTTCAATTTTTTAAATTTAAATAAAAAAATAAGTAAAATATTATTTTGAAAATGAGATGCAAGTTAGAAAATTATTTCTTGCAATATGAAAATTGTTAAGTAAAATATTTTTTCATAAAATCAAAAAAAAAAAATTAAGGTACAAGATTTATTGCAAAATTTATCAACAATTAAAGTGTACTTTATTATGAATTTTACAAACTAAAATACAAAAAATTAATTCAACTTGAATCCAGAAATTACTTTGCCTTTATTTTATATTATGCCCATTTTGATGCACTTTTAAAAAATATTAGTTCAAAATTACACACACACACACATATATATATATATTAATTTATAAAATATATATGGCGATTAAGCTACACTGAATATTCCGCGTTTCATCCACTCTAGGATTCTTTAAGCTTATGGAAAAATCCTAGAGTGGATGAAACGCGGAATATTCAGTGTAGCTCAATCGCCATATATACAGTATCGGCCATAATATAAGGAACGGAAAAAAATTACAATTATTCATGCATATTTCAAAAATTAGTGCATGGATTTTTCTGAAATACTCAGAATAAATAAATAGAACCAATGTGTATAAACTAGTACCAAAAACAAAAATAAAATTACGATTCAATATTGAGAAATATTTTAGTTTTAAATTATATCTGTGGATTTATCCTGGCCAAAAGTTAAGGAACGAAATAGAAACTTTATGTTTTTTTTAATGCAAATGTTTTAAAAAAATAAATTTATTCAATATTTAGTGAACATCCCTTTATTTTTTATGACCTCACTGCATCTTCGACCACAAGACTGGATTAGTTTCTTGCAAAATTCAGGATTTATCTTTTCCCACTCTTCCTTCAATAAATCCCACAAATGATTTTGATTTTGGGGATTCCTCGTCTGTGCTCTTTCTCCAATCATTTTCTAAACATTTTCTATCGGATTCAGATCCGGACTCTGCGCTGGCCAGTCCATTACTCTTATTTCTTCTTCCTCGAGGTAACTTATCACTTTTTTAGCTTTATGGCAAGGGGCGTTATCTTGCATAAAAATGCTTGGCTGATTAGGTTAAAGGCGTAAGCTCTCAATGACATGTTATTGAAGGAGCTGCTTACAAGTCTCCGCATTAACCCTACCATAGATTCGAACTAGAGGGCCAACTCCTCCCGAGGATATCATACCCCACACCATTACACTTCCCCCTCCGAATTTAAGTGTCTTTTTAACACATTTGGAGGATAATCGTTCACCTGCTTTACGCCGTACATGCTTCTTTCCATCAGATCCAAACAAATTTAACTTGGATTCATCGCTGAAGTGAACCTTAGCCCATTGTTCATCAATCCAGACGACATGCTCATGGGCAAACTTCAAACGGCTATTTTTGTTCTTCTTGGAGATCAAGGGTTTAGATAATGGCACTCTGGCATGCAATCCGGCAGCTGCTAACCGTCGAGAAACAGTTTTTCTAGATATATTTTTCTCAGTCTGTTCATTAAAATCACGACAAATTGATGTTGCGGATTTGAATCGGTCACTAAGAGCCTGCCTTACCATAATCCTATTTTCTTTGAGACGTTTTAGGGGGTCTGCCGGTTTTAGAGGATGCTTCTAATGTATTTTTATTCTTATATCGAACTATCACACGATGAACAACACTTTTTGATCTTCGAAGGATATTAGAAATTGATGAAATTGATTTCTCTTCTTTGTAATTGTCTAAAATTAATGTTTTTTCTTGGAGAGACAGAGTTTTGCGAGTCAGTGACGACATTTTTCTTTGTTGTGTTTCTCAGCAGTTCCAATATTAAAAACTAGCTAATTTTATGATTAGTTTAGTCTCTTAAAAATACATTTTCTATTTCGTTCCTTAACTTTTGGCCAGGATAAATCCGCAGATATAATTTTAAACTAAAATATTTCTCAATATTGAATCGTTTTTTTTTTGGTACTCGTTTATACACATTGGTTCTATTTGTTTATTCTGAGTATTTCAGAAAAAAATCCATGCACTAATTTTTGAAATATACATGAATAATTGTAATTTTTTCCGATCTTTATATTATGGCCGATACTGTATTTTATAAATTACTAACAAACTCTACCTACACATTGACCACTTTTGAAGTAAATACTTAAAGTTTACGCATAAATTTATACTTTCGTATAATAATGTCATGTGAGTAAATGAAGTATATATATATATATATATATATATATATATATATATATATATATATATATATATTAATTCAATTTTCACCCAAAACAAGACACAGTGCCACTTTGAAGCAGGGACTTAATTAGCGGGGTCATTATGAAGGGAGATGAGTAGAAAGATGTTTGTTAACATTACACTTGAACTTCTGCATATCATTGCAGCTGGGAAAGCAGAATCCCGGAAGGGAGTTCCAAAGACCCGCAGTTCTGGGGAAGAAACTATTGGAGTAAAAGGCTTTCTTGCACCTAGGGATCTCTACTGTAAAGGGATGAGACTTAGTAGCTTGTCGGGTTTGTCGGGGGTAGTTACGTCGGGGAGGTACAAGTGTTGTACCTCCCCGACGTAACTACCCCCGTTTGCAGTTCGTCAGAGCATTCACCATTAAAGTATTTGTAGAACAGGCAGAGGGATGCAACATCTCGTCGATGGGACAGAGGCTGAAGCCTAGATGACAGTTCAGGACCTATCAGGTTGGCGACTCTCTTTTGAACCCTGTCCAGGAGCGAGAGAAAGCAGCAGATGCACCAGTCCAGATGTGACAACAGTACTCCATACATGGGCGAATAGTGGCCTTATAGAGGTATACAATACTGTCAGGCGTAAGTAGTTTTCTAGCACGGTAGAGGGAGCCAACCTTCCTTGCAGCAGCCTTGGCACTGCTCTCAATGTATCTATTCCAGTTTATATTCCCTGTAAACGTTAGGCCGAGGAATTTAAAAGAAGTACTTTCAGGCAATGTGTTCTTGGCCATTGCTATTGGTGGTAGAGAAGGTTTCTTGTAGTTATTGAAGGAAACAAGCTAAGTCTTAGCAGCATTGAATGTAACCAACCGTTTTTGTCCCGATTCCACTACAGATTGGAGGTCATCCTCCAGTCTTTCTGCCATTTCCTTGTATATGTGTTCATTTGTTTTCCCCTCATATCTGTTATAGAGGGTGGTGTCATCGGCAAATGTACCCATCTCCGAAACAATTTCATCAGGGAGGTCATTTATGAATATCAGGAATAATAGAGGTCCAAGGATAGACCCCTGAGGTACTCCCGCATTTATGTCATATTGTTTAGATGTATGACCGTCGAGGACAACTTTGATTTTTCTATTACTTAAGAAGGATTTAATTACATTATGTATTCTTCCAGTGATTCCATATGATCTAATTTTCCTTAGAAGACCATCGTGCCATACCCTGTCAAAAGCCTTAGATATATCAAGGGCTACCGCTCTACCCTCCCCTGTTTTGTCCAATGAACGGTATATATGTTCAGAAACTACAGTTAAGATATCTGCTGTTGAATGGGCTTGCCTGAATCCATATTGTTTGTCAGTCAGGAGTTTAGCAGCTGTTAGGTGCTGGACTAGGGTTTGATTAATTAAGGACTCAAATATTTTGGCGAAAAGCGGGAGGAGGCTAATGGGGCGATAATTTAGTGGGTCAGTTCTTTCACCGGAATTCTTGAAGACTGGTACCACAGAGGCGGTTTTCCAGCAGTCGGGAAAGCAAGATACGTTAAGGCATTTATTGTAAAGTTTGGACAGAACTGGAGCAACCTCGGCAGAGTATTTTTTAATAGCACAGCCGGGATGAGATCTGGTCCACATGCTTTTGAGGTGTCTAGGTTTTTTATAATAGCATGTACCTGAGAAGGGATGATTTTCAAATCGTCTAGTGTGGCGTCTGTTCGCAGGGGAAAATCAGGGAGTGAGTGGTGTACCGATTTCAGTGTTGAGTTTGAGGCAAACTGACTGGCAAGCAGATTAGCCCTGTCAGTTGCCGTGCAAGCAACCTCATGATTGTTTGATAGTGGGGGAATAGTTGACTGTCCATTATTTACTACGCTCTTATAGATTTTCCCAAAATCCCGGGTTCCTAATTTCTGTGCTTCGATGCGTTTTCTGGTGGTTTCAGAGTAATCTGTCTTAGCTGTCTCTGTCACTCTCTTACAATTATTTCTAGTTTCTATAAACTTCTGTTTATTTGAGCTGGACTTATGTCGGTTGAATCTGCGGAACGCATGCTGCATTTGACAAATGGCAGCTGCACAAACAGAAGTAAACCATTGGGGAGAGTGGGGCTTGCTATAGAATTTCCGTGCGGGAACATGTGCTTCAATTGCAGTTTTGAACCATTCAGTGGTCTCATTTGCACACTGTTCCGCTGGAAGAGTAAAGATATTTTGCCATGGGGCATCTCTGATGAGCTCCCTGATGGCTTCCCAGTCAGCCTTTTTGTAATACCTCGTTGTTTTGAGTAGTGGGTCTTCAGTTTTAGGGCGAGAATTTAGGCTGATTTCTACCATTATCACAGCGTGATCAGCATTCCCGAGTGGGCTGTGGGCATTTGTTGTACAGTCATTGGGAACCGTTGTCAGAAAGAGATCTAGAAGTGAGGCATGTTGATCTTGCTGGTCTGGGAAACGTGTCGGAAATGTAACCAACTGAGATAGGGAATGGGATATAGAGAAGCTATGTGTTGCGCTACCAGCTACGTCTGTGTGATTAGAGAATCCTAGCCAGTTTCTGTGGTGGACATTGAACTCACCAAATACATGTATTTGTGCGCTAGTATTGAGGGAGAGTGCTATATCTATGCTATCTTAGACTTTGTTTATTAGGGTACAGTCTTGGTTTGAGGGAGAGCGGTAGAGAAAATACAAGTAGCTAATATTGTGTTGCATATTTAGTCTGAACCACATAAAGGCCTGGTCGTCTGATTCTAGTTTTATTTCTCTAGTCAGGGGGAGGGTGTTACGAATATAGACTCCAAGCCCATGCATATGTCTGTCCGAGTCCTTACGGTAGAGTAGGAGATAACCAGGCATGTTAAAGTGGTTAGAGGGAATGGAGGAGTGAAGGTTAGTTTCACTTAATGCTAAGATATCCGGGGTGTTTACAAGGAGAAATGACTCAACATCATCTAAGTTAGTTCTAAGCCCGCGGATATTAGTAAATGCAAGCCTCAAGGGAGGAGTCAGGTTGGTTTTCTTTGAGTTTGGTCCTGGTTTAAACGTAACTTTTGCATGAGCTGTCATTTCATTGTATTTTATTTAAAAGGTTCAGTTAGGGTGAGTGGGTGAGGGGGTGCTGGACAAGTAGTTGTGCAGAATACCAGACATGCAATACAATCAGCTGTCCTCACCCACAGGATTGTGGCCTCAGGAAAGACCACCGGGGATGAGTGCAGGGTACCTTTCCATGCGCGACATGGCATTACAAAGAACTACGGGAACTGCCAATCCGGTACCCTCAATTTATTAGGCAAAGCCAGCCCAGTCCAACTGCACCGACATATATGGCACTGAAGCACCTCACTGTGTCCAGTTTAGGGCGATGGGATGTGGCGGGAGCGGGGAAAAGCGGCGTTCATTGCCCTAGTCAGGAAACGAGGTCAACCACTGGGTGATTCAGACGAGTCCCTGTGATAGTACCTCTACGCCTGGCCAATAGGCAAAGAAGGAGTATGAAAGCCGGGCGATAGACAGAGCCTATCTCCTCCATTAAGCAGTTTAGGTTTGCCAACCGGTGATTTGTTTGAGTCACCAGCTCTAGGAAGGTTGTCGTCCAGGACTGAAGAGGCCTCCCTCCCTTAGGTTTAGTTTCAGAGTTTTCCTTCTCCTAGACGGATGACCTGGGAAGACCTACGGGTCCATCAGCTCCGAGGGGGTTAGCACCGCGCCTGGGTCCTAATCCAGGTATTTCTGCGACCCCGCATGGGTAGTTAATATTTATTGGTTATTTAGGTTAATATCTCCTGAAAAAATCGGGCATTTAGGTTAACTTCTACTGAAAATTTTCACTCCTCAAAGGTGGTTAAAAAAGGACATTACTATGCTTTCCATTTTCATTTTTACTGGGAGAGGGCATAGGTAAAAATTCATGCAGTGGAAGCAGCTAAATTTGCTACAGTATTGGATTTAGAGAGACGAGTTAATGTATGGTTAGATATAGTTTTGTAAGTTTAGGAATGTATGGTTAGATATGGTTTAGTAGGTTTAGGATTAGGATAAAGTGTTAGAGTATGATTTACTCTCTATATATTTATTTTAACTGCAATAAAATAGAAAAGTCTACTGAAATGATGAAAATATTTTTGATTAATTACCAAACGGTATATAATAAATTCCACTCGCGCTTGATTCATATAATATCCATCTTGTAATAACTGAGACCTTGGCTATACATATAAAAATGTGTAAAACAACCATGTATTAAACCACACTAATAGAACTATAAAAATACCTAACGAAGATCAGAAGAGGAATTGTCCAAAGGGATAGCCGATCTCCTTTACTCTTCAGCCTGGAATTAGATCTTTTACTCAACAAAAACTGGAGTGCCTACAATCATGAATGTTGTCAACAAAACCCGAACAAAATAGTCAACCACCTGTTCTTCATGGATTACCTCAAACTCTACGCAAACTTACACGCTGACTATAGTCGACACTTACACGTTGTATATATTTCTCCAGAGATATTGGAATAAAGTCTGATTTAGACAAACGTGCCAAATGCCCAGTCAGAGCCGTGAAGAGGGTTCAAACGACACTGACATCAAAAACTTAGAGATCAGAAGAGAATGAGTCAATTCAGCACGGAAATATGGAAGAAAAAGTTGGTAGTGAATATACACGCCATGTAAAATCTGTAAACAGAACTTACAAAAAATCACTGCCATTAACCAACTAACCTTGCCTTTGATAACGTATACTTTTGGCATTGTTGACTCGCTACAAAAATGACATAAACAGACTAAACACTAAAACGAGGAAAATGCTAACAATTGACAGAATAACATACTGTCTGATTACAGTTTATCTGCCCAGATGAGTAGGTCTGTATCTTTCAGAGATTGTGAGCACCGGGTAATATCTGATGAGCTCCCAAGCTCCAAATCTGAAAATGATACACCAACATCACGAAATAATAGACATCACGCATCTTGCCAAACAGTTTTTACAAAACTGACAAGACCGGCGTACAAATGAGACAGAATCAGAAAACAAGCTTGATACGGAAATAGTCTAAAATACACCAGGAATTTCCATTGCAAAAAAAAAAAAAAAACCCTGAAAGATTATGCCAACCAACAGCGCGCCAAATATTTTCTGAGTGATTTCACGTAAGAATATATGGATAAAGAAAGGCTTAATAAACTGGATAAAAAGAGGACCGCTCTATTATGATCAGGAAATGGTTATAATGACTTTTCAAGATAAAAAGCTTGATGACCAATGCTTTTAAGAAAATGGTTGATATCACAGCAATAACAGCAAGAGAAGGTTCTGCTACACAGAAGTAGAGAGTGTGACCGACATGACATCAAGCTGAGGACAGCTACTATACAATGCAACAATGAAATGTGTAAATATCACCACGGGACGATCTGTAAACACTTGAATATCGAGTGCAGCATATTAGGGGGACAGATGCAGAAAGAACAATTGAAAATAAGACGTACACCTCCCATTATGACTATGCAATTCATACATAGATATCTACCTAGAAATGGGGCTATTTAATCGTGACATCGTAATATAGAACAAGAGAGAGAAGAAGCAACCTTGTTAGAAGCTAGTGTCGTTTGAATAGAACAGATAGCAAAATATCAAAGTCTTATGTTCGACAGGAAAGCGAACTGGAATCTTAGGTAGGTCTCCATCAATCCAGTAATTATAGGAGCGACCAGATTCATAACAAATTCTAAATCTACTTGGCAAAGGTACCAAGTGAACCTATATATATATATATATATATATATATATATATATATATATATATATATATATATATATATATAAATATATATAGTCATCCACATACAGTACTGTTTTGCTGTTTCACAGCTCATCAGTGCGGCTAGAAAGGCTACTACTTCAAGCCAGTATTGAAACCCGACCATTTGTACGACAGTCAAGGCTCTTAACTATTACTCTAATCGGCTGCTACTGTGCGAGTCGTTAATTAACGATTTTTGACATCGTTCGAAATATCTAAGCTTGATTTATTTACACTAAGAGCATCGCTTTAGACGTTAATTGTAATTCGTGTATCACTTTTCAATATGCTCAACTCAAGATAAGGAGCATTATATATATATATATATATATATATATATATATATATATATATATATATATATATATATATATAGTGAAAACAAAAGGATGAAATGTTTACCTGATATACGCAATGGTAAACTTCAAACTAATATAAATAACAGTATTTATGTATAGAAAATTTAATCATAACCGAATTAAAAAAGCGCAATACTACTTAGAAAGTATATATATATATATATATATATATATATATATATACATATATATATATAAATATATGTATATATAAATATATATATAAATATATATATGAATATATATATATGAATATATATAAATATAAATATATATATAAATATGTATATATATATATAAATATATATATATATATAAATATATATATATATAAATATATATATAAATATAAATATATATATAAATATATATATAAATATAAATATATATATATAAATATAAATATACATAAATATATATATAAATATATATATATATATAAATATAAATATATATATATATATATATAAATATATATATATATAATATATATATATATATAAATATATATATATAAATATAAATATATATATAAATATAAATATATATATAAATATATATATATATATATATACATACACAAACAAATATCGTAATAATGAGACAATTATATACAAAGAGAATACAATTGGAATAGAAATTATCATGTTTAATGCAAGTTGGTAACCTGTAAAATATCTGAAATGCGTAAATTCTGCCCATAATTATCGATTCTATTATATCTATACATCTTTGCTGTGATAGACACTGTCATGTTTTTAGTAAATCATCTGAATAAATTCTTACCAAAGTGATTTGCATAGCTTTAACCTTGCATCCCTGCTCTATACTTTAACTCTCTAATTAAAAAACTAACAAGAAAGAACTTTTCCTTTAGTAAATTCGCGTTTTTTTTTTTTAATTTCAAAACCACTTTAGTCTTGGAGAGAGGCAAAGTTTTCGAGTCAAGAAAATTGCTCAATACTTGATTTCGCAAAGTAATTTGCGATCTATTAAATTAATTGTAGACTTTGGTAAGATGATGCATACACATACACAAACAGACAAACACACACACACACACACACATATATATATATATATATATATATATAGAGAGAGAGAGAGAGAGAGAGAAGAGAGAAAGATAAAGAAAGAGAGAGAGAGAAGGTGAGAGAGAAAAACAGAGAGTAGGAGAGAGAGAAAAGAGAAAGATAAAGAAAGAGAGAGATAAGGGTAGAGAGAAAAACAGAGAGTAAGAGAGAGAGAGAAAAGAGAAACATAAAAAAGAGAGAGAAGGGTAGAGAGAAAAACAGAGAGTAGGTGAGAGAGATAAAAGAGAAACATAAAGAAAGAGAGAGAAAGAGAAGGACAGAGAGAAAGAGAAATAGGAATAGCAAGGGGGGGGTAAGCTATTTAATTTATTTTATACTTCTTTCTTACTTGAAATTGTTTCTATTTAATTTAATGCGAGTGCTGGTGGAATTCATTCCTGAATTTTATCATTTAACCTATCTTAAATTAGAATTTAAAGATGGCGCAGTAGACCTTAGACTCTGACAAATGTTTTAGACATTTGCGAGAACAAAAAATTATCTTGATTTATTTCTTTTAATATACGTGCCATGGGAAGCTGTCTGAATATGTTTATAGAACTGATATGGAAAGAATCCAGAATGAATTTTTAAAACACATTTAAGACTAGCAGAGTGCCCAACGTTGCCCGGTCATTAAATACGCTTAAATATAGTATTTTACTTCATGCAGATTTGGTATTTATTATTCTAGAGCAAATTCTATATCGATTATTATATTGTACCTAATATGTATTAGTAGTGATTTCAAAAGTAAAAAAAATATTACTTAGTTGGTATCATCTATAGTTGAAGCAGAACATTTAGCGCCCCAGTTTTCGTCGTTTCCATTTGATCTATCGTCAGACGGATGAGGAATAGTTAAAAAATAATTCAACTTTAACGTATAAACGTATATTGCGCATGCGTACAAGAGTACTTCAAGTCAACTTACACCTGCCAAGTTTTTTTTTTCAATGTTGACTGTTTAGCAGCTATTTTTAGTTGCTAAGAAACCGTAAAAGAACTGTCCACAAAACAATGTAATCATTTGGCCCGCCTATCGCCGCTTTGCAATCTTACGTCTCGATAGAGATTCACTTTGAAATAATAGAGACAGACAAATATAGTGCGTTTTATAAATTAGATAGAAACCGATGTATAACCTCACTCGGCGAGATAAACTTCTATAAATTATTAGATTAAACAAGTTTTTGATGAGCCGTTCCATATGAGTTAACAAATTTACCAAATTTCCATTACTAACGATTACTATATTGTCCAATTTCTATTGTACATTCTTTAACCCTTACCTTCGAGCGGCCTCAAGGCCTTGATAAGTGATGATGCCCATGTCAAAAAAAAGATCATTTATTTTGGAACCGGAACTAAAATTAGCGTGTTTTTTTTACATAGGCATCGCTATATATCAAGGCTAAGAGGCCACCCGAGGATAAGGGTTAAAGAGTGTACAGTAGAAATTGGACAATATAGTAATCGTTAGTAATGGAGATTCGGTAAATTTGTTAACTTATATGGAACGGCTCATCAAAAACTTGTTTACGTTAGACTTGCGACAACCATATTGTATCCGGCTTGAAAGCAAGAAAACGGAAGACAATTCCATAAGCGTGCAATTCTAAGAAAGAAGCTTTGTTCATGGAATCTACGTTTAGGTTTAGGCACAGATAAAGAGTGAGGGAAATTAGCGATAGTGTTATCTGCTAGACGAGTGTTTCTTGTGGAAGTTTGGCGAGAGGGACCATAGATTGGAGCTCAGCCGAGCACTTGCCATGAAAATAACGATAAAGTAGAGACAACTTGGCAACTCTGAGAGAAAGAGGTTGCAAAGAAGAGAAAAGGAGATCCCCTACGAGGTTACGAAGTCTATTTTGAACTCTATTGATTGTATTTCAGTTATACTCAATCGATTGGTCACCAAAGCTAAACTTTGCATAAAAGGAACGTACTATGTATGTCATATAAGCGCACATCATTCCCATTTATCTGTATGGATATACATACATGTCCCATGACGTGTGTACACCTGACTTGCTTGATGTACGCAGCCATTAGTTTTACAGGTGGTGCTACTAACAACCATATAATCTCGCCGCACTCTTGATCCAGAAACAACATTTTTATGCAAAGTTAAGAATGATTAAGCAATGTCTTGAGGACAGTACTGCTCACCAAGAATTATGAGATGGATCGAGAAAATGTGACGTAATAACATATCCGTTCAAAAATGAAGCTTTCCAGTAAGCTGCGGTTAGTGTTTGTACTAGCAGGTGTAAAGCAAAATATTATAAAAGAGAATATAGACTAATGTTAGCAAAAAACAAAAAAACAAAAACGTGTTCGACACTCTTGCATTCCAAAAGGTCCAAAAAACTCGAACAACAAAAAAGATATACTTTCGAAAGAACTGACCGGGTAAAGGATCGACACAAACGTACCAGCGAAAACTCGATACACCGATGAAGATTTGATAGGAAATATAGAGACTGTTTCTTTGAACGGCGACTGGAGAGTAAAAAGCGAATATGTGGAGTGAGATTTGGCGTTCAGAAATTATTCAAGATATGAACAGCCCGACATCTTTAGGGAGAGAATGATACACTTGTGTATACCATTACGTTATAACCTCCTTGTAACACCTTTTCTGATGAAGCTTGGCTAGGACCCCTGTTTTATCTAGAACTCTCGGCTCGTACCGTCTGGTTCTTCTCTGAGGGTTGTTACATTGAATCCTGTATGCTGAAAGCGAATATCGAAGCCGCAGGCAGGAAGAAAAAAACAAATACGTGAAACTCTATTCTACAGAATTGATTTCACAAACTTATGTACAAATGTTTTTACAAATATCATTCAGTTCTTTGTAAGTTTTTTCAAAGTCTCAAATCTCTTCACAAACAGCGCCAGGTGGGGGGTGAGGGGAAGGAGGAAGGGTCGCGTCCTCAGGTAACGGCGGTCTCTATACTATCTGTTCTTTGAACGTCGACCGGAGAGTAAAAAGCGAATATGTGGAGTGAGATTTGGCGTTCAGAAATTATTCAAGATATTCAATTGGGTCGAACAGTCCGACGTCTTTAGGGAGAGGATGATACACCCATGTATGCCATTACGTTATAACCTCCTTATCTTCTACCAAAACCTCAGCATAGCGCTAATCTCGATAGCAGAAACTGATAATATTTTCTTTCTTCGGGAATTTAACGCATGCGTAGAACAGGATCAAGAAACGTGGATAATATAATTGAAAGTACGAAATGTGCTGAATAAAAGATTTTTACTTTCTCCATTAATCTAACTGGTTTGGAACGATTTGTATATATTTTTAGTAATCCATAAATGTATTTAGAAATCATACAAATTGCTCAAAATCAATTAGATTGATTTATCTCTGACGAGGAATCCAGACGGATTCGAAAGTATTCGGATTTACAAAAAATATAGCGATTACATCAGCCAGTTACTGCCAGAAGTGAAGACTGCCATTCTGAAGTTGGACATGATCATAAACACAATAGACAACAACCGTCTAATCTATTTAATGAAACATACTTACTAGAAAAATGTTGCATATATTTGTGTGTGTGTGTGTGTGTTTATATGTGTAAAAGAGTGCGTGTCTTCATATCCATGTTATAATCAAAACTGTGTCATGTGACCAATTGTAATTTCAAACCCAACAGTATTCTTGTTATCAACTAAAATTGTTGGCGTCATTAATATGCGTTCTACTTAACCATGGCTGATCCCAACTTCAGTAATTAAACACCATTTAAGAAACAGTCGAAATTGACTTCGTTGGAATGAAAAACTATTTTACAAGTATACTTATCTCGTGAAATCCCCTCCATCAGTGACAAGGTTGCACCACACAATCAATAATCTCCCAATTCTTTTATTAGAGAAGAACGGAAGCACACTATCCAGATTCGAATTTATACTTTTGAGCCACAAAACGAAAGACATTAACGAGAATTACTTTTTTCAACCTTAAAAAATACGCACATGCGTACAAACGTACATACACACGAAATCACAAACATTCCTATATAGTGTATTCTATTGTGTAGTTCATTTTCATATGTAACATAAAAATCTTACATTGAAGTGTAGTATTCGATTGGTTTCAAAGTTACATATTCCTATGCATTGCTTCTTGCATAGTGTCACAAAAACTATAAATAGATTTTTCATTCCTATCAGGAGTGTCGCTACTTGGGAAGACTGACTTGATCACATGAAAATATGATTTTATGACTTTGTCCTCAAAGAGAAATTGTTTGGTGCCTATTCTGTTATGTAGAAAATATCTTTAACGAGAGTGTACGGATTAAATTCTTCCAAATCATTTTCAAGAATTATCAAAACAGCCGAAGTCAATAAAATGAATACCGTTTATGAACAGGTGCTAAGATTCGCAAAAAGCTATTAATAAACATTATTTACAGATCACATGCGTATAAAAATGTCCGATAATAATTGTTGCTTTGTTTCTTGATTATTTTGGGTTTAGCATCTTTTTTTTAAATTCAATTTATAACATTATATAACCAATTCTTAATGGTGCCATATTTTAAGTTATAAATTTATTGTATTTTTTACTAGAATATCTTGTCCTTTTCTTTTCCAGTTTTAACAACTAGTCATATACTTTTCCATGTTTAAGCTTAACCATATTACTTTTCATGCTCGCATTTTTCTATTGTAATGCATGTATGTATATATATATATATATATATATATATATATATATATATATACTAGCAAAGGAACCCGTCGTTGACTGGGTTCAAAAACAGACAGCAGAAAATGAACTCTGATTTATGAAAGTATGAAAGGTTATGAAAAGGAAGGGTTGTAAAGAGATAGCTTCGAATTTGGGAGTATCAAAAGCAAAGCAAAATATGATGAAACTAAAAATAAAATAGATAAACCCCATAATTTATTATATCATACCTGTTCACACTGAAACACTTATCACAATATTCTGTTGATCTATATTAAAAAACCTTGTTAAACTTTGACATATTTCCATTCTATGGAGGTCAGGCGCGAACGAATACCCCATAATTTTTTATACCATAGTTCTTCAAACTGAAACATAATAATAAAAAGTATTATTAGATATGAAAAGTGTTTATTAATGTTTGTGCCAATTTCCATTCTATGGAGACCAGGCGCGAACGCAGACTCCACAATTTTATTATACCATTCCTATTTAAGTTGAAACATACTTATCAAAGTATTAGTATGTACATCTATATCAAAAACATTTGTAAACGCTTTTTTTATTTTTTATTTTTTATTTCCATACTTTGTGGACCAGGCGCGAACGCAGACGCCACAATTTTTATGAACCACCGTTCTGTCAGATCAAAATACCATATATATGACTACTTCATGTAATCACATAAATTAATATACGAACGTATAAATTTATGCGTCAACTTTAAGGATTTACTTCAACTGTGCTCAATACGTAGGTAGAGCTAGGTAGTAAGTTATAATAGGTAGTAAATTATAATATATATATGGCAATTAAGCTACACAGAATATTCCACGTTTCATCTGCGCTAGGATTCATCAGGCTTATGCCTGACGCGGAATATTCTGTGTAGCTTAATTGCCATATATATTTTATAACTTAATATATATATATATATATATATATATATATATATATATATATATATATATATATATATATATGATGAACATCCCTCCCGTCGATTTAGACATATGATCTTCGCCACCACAACTAAGTTGCTCGGAAATCCCACAGATGATTTGTTTATAGTGGTGAAGACTTTGTGCAGAACCAACCACATTTTGGTACAACTACTAATTTTCATCAGTGCAATTGCTGCCACAAGGCAGATCATACAGTAGGCCTCAAATATGACATCAGTGTTTTTCTTTACTTAGATGCACCTCTGAACGAAGACTGGGAGAGTCTCTCTCCCAGTGAATTAAATGCGGCCTTACGTACTAAAGTGCAAATTTCCACGTTCCGGCGCGATAATACGGAGCATAGCCTTTTCAAATTCTCTATTTTTAGGTGTTTAACTCAAAACATAAAAACAACAAAATAAGAAAATGCCGCTGATTATCTTAAAACTTATTCTTAAAAACATACAAAAAGAAAAAAAAACCCTAAACTGAAAATCTATACAAATCGACAAACAATTGTTCTTCCATTTCGTACAATTTATGTTTTGTATATCCCCTCCAGTTTTCTGCTCTGTAAAGTATACTGGACTTCTGCCGATTTTCTCTCCGTATAAAAAAATAAAATGTCTTTAACTACAATACGCATACACTCGGAGGGTTCTATACTACGAAAAATTAATTTCATGAAAATTACAAGTTTTTACATATGTACATCGTTCAGTTCGATTACACCAGAAACGTAAAGATCTTCCAAAATCTTATTCTTCGTTCTCCACGGGTCCTGGATATGACCTTAAACTATATCCAGTGGTGAGTCTCCTAGCTTTCGGGCTTTGGGGAGTGTGGAGCCACCCTTTAATTGCCATTGCACCCAGGTCCACTCTGACCCGAAGTGGTAGTGCCTGTTAGGGTCCCAACTATGGGTTAAATAGAAACCGACTTGAAAACAACAAATATATTCTATTAAAAAATTGTTCTTCAAAATCTTTGGATTCGGCATTAAATAACCTGAAAAGGGTTGATATGCCGTAAAACAAAAACAACCAACCAACCAACCAACCAACCAACCAACCAACCAACCAACCAATCGTTCTCCACGATGGCGGTCAGGATGGATGGAGGGTTTGGGCGGTTCCCGGGGAGCATGTGTTTTTCTCGAAATTTTGCCTTAATCTGCTAAAATCGGCTTGGGCATTTGCTTATATTGGAAGGTGATGGGATGGTTGGGGTAATCTGCTAAACCAATCATGGTCAAACACGTCTTTTGGGGAATCCCCAACTCCTTTTTGCGTGTGTGCATCTCAAGAGAGCTTCCATGGCTTGCGAATCTGGAACCACAACTAAATCTCTCTTCACACGCCCCAAAAGGGCATCCATGTCACTTTTCCTACTCAGAAAGCCAGAACGTCTGAGCAGGTGTTCCTCAGGCCAAACGAATGTATGATTTCATTCCACCTTATTCTGACATTTCCTGTCATTTTTTTAAACAATAAAATATCTGTCTGTTCTTTAAAAAAAAACACAATAAATTCATCCCCTTTGATAGGCCATCCGCCACTGTCCGGAATTCAACAGACAATTTCAGCATATTTACTCGGCCTTACTCAGGGTTTAAGGCGATATTAGTCTCTCCAATGGGGAGCAGTATCGTTTCTCTAGACGGTCACGTTATACTCTGTCAAGGCAGGATAAACTGCTTCTGGCAGCTCCTGGCTAGATTTGGCCACAGTACTCAATCCTTGGACGTATTTGACTTTTATACTGAGAGAAAATTGCATCAGCAGTGAGAT
Source organism: Euprymna scolopes (assembly GCF_053919585.1). NCBI lineage: Eukaryota > Metazoa > Mollusca > Cephalopoda > Sepiida > Sepiolidae > Euprymna > Euprymna scolopes. The sequence continues at coordinate 188,101,834 of NC_136482.1, forward strand.
ATCTACTGGAGCAGTAGAACGATACCACCACTTTCCAGCACCCTTGGCAACAGATTTGGTGTACGTGTTTCTCCGGTGCAGGAGAGTAATTTATCTGAAAGTTTCTCCCTTCGAACTCTTAAAATTTAGAACCTCCTAAAATTTTCCCAACCGTAGTAACATGCAGAGATTAAAGTGTAATGTGAACAGATATCTCGCTGCCCAACTCCCTACTTAGAGAGTCCTTGTAAGCATGTTCCCTAATTTATAGTGACCATTTACATCTAAGTTGCAATTTGCTCTGTTAAGGGTGAATGTGAAAAGATATCTCGTGGCGCAATGGTTAGAATAATTAGAAGAATCCAGTTGTAAAATTACATACTCCTGAAGATGGAAAGGGCAAATCCTAATATGGGCAACCGAAAATACAATTTCGAATTACTTAGGACCTCTATCCAGCCATGGCTGAAGAAACTAAAACATGCTACCCACACAAAGCAAATAAAGGGTTCAGCTATAAATCCCGCTCAGATTTCCCAGTAAAAGAGAAACATTCCAGAGACCGACGAGTTCTAAAGATACACTTAAAGAAGGTTGGAGGTTACATTACCAGACAATTTGTGAAAATGGGACTCCCGTGAGAACATTAGTTTGAAGAATCCTAATAATAAGAATAATCAACCCTCATCTAAAAAATTCAGAAACATAATACCTCGTCTCTGTTCAATCATATTATTGAACAAATCAAATGGTTAGGTTTTCAGCTTTTCAGTGTGCCTTGAAACGTAATGTGAGTATCGATGAAGGCGGTAAATGAAAATCCGTATCAATGGACACAAAGCAGCTAATTCTTTGTCGGAATTATATACTGACGAAAAACGGTAATAACAGGCCTGTCATTTTTGTGGTCTATTGTGTTTCCCTTTCCGTTCCTCTTAAGTGAACGATAATTTCATCGCTAGGGGGCGCAACGGAGGTCAGCGAATTTTATGGGCTCTTTTGCCCGAGTACATGTATCAGAAAACTTAATCTATTTCGACTGGGAAAGGTTAGACAGATCAGCGTAATCGCAAGGACCGTTGAGTTTTAAATACTCCAAAAATTTTGCACTCATTTATATCACAGTGTCCAGATGCGCCAAAGGGGTTCCATAAGATGTTCTGTCTGTCGGTTTGCCGTCTGTTGATTCGTCACATCTAAATTTGAAATAACATTTTACATCGCTAAACGTGTAGGTTGACAGAAAGTATCTTATCTTAAAAAACCCCAAGCATTTACATAAGGAGCTCTATCTGTCGTTTTGTCTGACATGTTATATCCTTAAAATAGCATTTCTCTCAGTTTACCACGCCTTATATTGAAATAAACACGTGTTTACTTATTTCCATAAGAGTTATTATAATCGCAGTAAATATTACTACAGCCAAGACACTAATAAACTAGTTTCGGTTGACTTTGAATGCAAGTCTCGCTAGGAGTTTAGGCCTTTTAAATGGCTATTGCAAACATGCGAGCATCATTTACAAATGTACAGTAATGCTTGATCATTGGTACGTTTTATTTACTTCGAAACAGAAATTTAATCTTTAAACATGTATATTGGGTAGTATATTAAATGTGTGTTTGTCTATATGTGTGTGGATACGTGTGGTGTGCTATTGTGTATTCCTATATGTGTAGCAGTGTATATATTGTATCGGTCAGTATGATATTAGCACCAATATGTAAATATAACCTATTTTCTCCTTTATTTTCGTTTTCTAATTTCTCCCTTTTCCTAAATAATAATTATTTCAATAAACAATGGCGCCCTAAAAATCGATTGGTTCAACACTAGACTAATTAACTTAAACTATTAAATAGTAACAATAGATATGATTAAGATGGGGCAAGTACATTTGCATATTTAACGCTAGAAATACTATTTCAAAATAATTCCGATACAATTACCGATTCCGTACTAAGTTCCCAATTCCGATACAATTACCGATTCCGACTCTGATTCTTTATAAATCTCTAAATATTTAAATATAGAATTGTTATTTTTTCCCGATTACCGTAAAAACACATGTTTAATGAGCATATATTTTCTCAAACGTAAAAACACACCTGAGGGGGGGGCCTATAGTTTTTAAGTTTACTTATAATTTAAAATAAATAAATATTTATTATTTTATTATTAATTATAGTAGCAATGGAAGATTTTGTTTTAAACAAAATCAAATAAAAAAAGATAAAAGAATCGTTTTATGCATCGGAAAATAGGCCCAATATTTTCCGATTTCCATTCCTCAAAACGTTTCGATTTTGCGATTCCGATTAATCGTCCCAACCCTAATATAAATATTAAATCACATTCCATTCTTGTTCCCCACGGAATATTTTCAAATTTATCAGTAAACACAAACATCCGTAACTATCCATTGTATTAAAAACACAGAATTGGTTAATGCCCTCTGAAGACATATGCGTTGAGCCGTGAAATGACAAGGCTATAATCATTGATTTATGCTGAAGTTATATAAAAAAATCCTCTCCTGATTGAGTAGAGAGAATGATCAGAATGCTTAAAAAGCTGGAAAGATAGTAAAGACAGCTTATTTCTGTACAGATTATTGGCCTTAATTTTCTTTCCTCCTGGTCAATCGGTTCAAAGAATGTTTCACGTATAGAAAACACAACCGGAGGAAGTATATTCATGTACGTGCGTAGGGTCTTAATTCAGCCATAAACGTCATCAACTCGCGCCAAGGTTTATATCTAACTAGAGGGTTCCGTGTCACGACGTTGCCCGAGATTTTTTTGTTTTAACTTTATTTGACCCCAAACAAAGAAATATTGCCACCACGTCTTAAATAGTTACCAATATTCGGGTTCAGATTTATAGTACGCATTCTAAGTGATAAGTTGTGCATAAAGATGGTTGTTTACATTATATGTAATTTTTTTTTATTTTAGGACCGACGGTGCATCAAGGAAAATGGGGGGGGATTCTAACTGCAAGAGGATCGAAGAAAAACAACTATTTGAATAAAAAGTTTTCTGTCATCTGGAGAAGTTTACACTGAAAGGGTAAGATTTTTCTGATAGTCAACTTATTTGGGAGGGTTACGTTAAGGCGATACAATTCTACTAAGTCCAACGAAGCCGATCGCATGGAAGTTCTGTAAGCAAATACAAAGACGCAACTTTGCGACCATTGTAAAGCCGGCGGTGTTTTGTAGACAGCGCGGGACCCATTAGTCTATTTCAAGGCAGGATAAAACCTTTTTAGCAATTCCTGGTCAGATATAGCAGCAGTACTCCATCCTTGGACGTACCTGGCTTTTATATAAGTAGAGAATTGAATCATCAGTGAGATATCTGCTGGAGCGGTAGAAAGACCCCACTATTTCTTTAGTGAACTTGGCAACGGATTTGATGTACGTGTCCCATTTCAGATCAGGAGTAAAGGTCAAGCCCAAAAGCTTGTCAAAACATCGATCCTCCCCAAAACGAGAGCCATTCATTTCAATTGATGCCAGATGGGAATCAGACCGTTCATGATGTAAAGATAGAAACTGGTTTTCGATGCATTAAAAGTAACCAACAACCTCTTTTCCCATTCTACTACGTGTTCAAGATCTAATTCATTGATATGCAAATAAATGAACTCACAAAAACTCATACTAAGATCTACACTAATGTCCTCAGAAATTGTAAGCACAAATTACCCTTCACACACGGCTAGACATAACTAGCACTCACAACACGCCAAAACAGCTAGCTCACAGTACAGGTATAAACACCACTAGTCCATCAAACACGGCTAGACACAACTATCCCTTCAAAAATTGCTAAACACAACTAGCCCCTAAAACATAGCTAGAAACACTACAGGACGAGGTTAATTCTTTAAAAATGTGAAGCTCGAATTGAAGCTTATTTCGTTCCTTAATAAAAAACCGACTTTAATCGTATTTTAACAGCTCGACGACGACATTATTATAAAGTTCATCAGAATCATATTAATACATCCCATTAACGACGTATTTTAATCTCTTCATTAAACGGCGGCGACACTCTTTCTTTTGTTAGAAAAGTGTCGTCGTCGTTAATGGGATATATTAATATGATATAAAATATCCAACCGGAATTTTAATTTCTCCATTTATTTACAACGACTATAAAGTCCAACCAGAATCATATTTTGATTTATTCATTTCACGAATAATTTTTTAAAAAATCCGACTTTGGCATCGGTCGCATACACTTTACATTTCTGCCGAAAAAGCTTGTAATTAGAAAAAAACAATTGACAACATGCTCACGACATTTTAAATTAGTCTTGTCATATTTGCTGCCAACTACTTTCCTGTCCACTCGCTCGCGATCTTTTTATAACGTCTTTTTAGCGGAGCTAATTCACTGATATAGAAATTAATGCATACCAAACTACATATATCTTATACACACGGTGAAACATGAGATTATGGAAAGAAGAAGAAGACGTCATCCCTCTGCTAAACCCAGAGACCAGCATCACCTAGTTTTAAACGTTGATTATTTCTATTGAATTAGTGAGGTAATTTTACATTTAACAGAAAGGGTATGGCTAAAAGAAATGTTAAAAGTAATTTAAATTTGAAACTGTTTTGTTTATAATAATACTATCTATAAAAATACTACACAAGGATTAGGAATTTTAATCTTAGATGGATTGATGATAACCTCACGACTAAAAACCAATAATCTATGTTGTTTGTCGTTTTAATAGAAAAATTGATTTACCGTAGGTCAATAATGAATAGTAAATTAATAATAGTTTTCATTAGTACTAGTTAAATAAATAATAAATATTTGTTTAATATAATCACTACGATAATTTATATAACTGTTTCAATTTTCTAAATTCAAACATTATAAGGCATTCACGGGTTCTCTTCTAATTTTCGGATTTTAATCATGTCACAGCGCTCTTTATTTCCTTTTGATAGATTGATTATTGCTATTTCTTCTGATGGGTTAAGGGCAAAATAAGTTCACTAATTGATATAATAATTGATTGATTTTGTGCTACGAAACAGATACTGTCAGGAATTGTACATGTCAACTGAAATACAGGGATAAATTATAGGATAGTCAACATCATGAACGTTGAAATATAGACTTTTGTCATTCGTTCACCATATATATATATATATATATATATATAAATATATATATATATATATATATATATATATATATATATATATATATATATACACGAGCTTCGCATTAATGCCAATAAAGCAGCGGATGAGATATATTTACGACAGTGCTCTACCCAATTAGGAGCTAACACACACACACACACACACACACACACACACACACATATATATATATATATATATATATATATATATATATATAGAGTTTAGCCTCTAATTGGGTAGAGCACTGTCGTAAATATATCTCATTCGCTGCTTAAATGTCATTAACGCGAGACTCGTTGTTTTTTGTTTGTGAATAAATAAGCAGCTGAAGCACTGTAAAAGCGATAGACGAGTGTCTAACCTCCGGCCCATGGGATTGGTGCTTACAAACGACCATTTTTTTTTACACAGTGATCATCACTTATCAAGGCCCGGAAGCCACTCAGGGATAAGGGTTATTGCAAGCACATTACGTTAGTGTGGAGATTTGATGAAGTGTTTACTTAAGAGGGCGGTTCATTAGGAATTTGTTAACGTTGGACTTGAACACATCCAAGTTGTAGTCAGGTGGGAAGCAGGCAGACGGAACAGAGTTCCACAGGCGTGCAGTTATAAGAAAGAAGCTTTCTTCATGGAATTCACGCTTTTATTTAGGCACAGATAAAGAGTGGGGGGAAATTTTTCACAGTGAATTCAGCTAGACGGGTGAAAGATTGGCGAGAGGGGACCAGAGATTGGAGTTCAGACGAGCACCTGCCATGGAAATAACGATAAAACAAGGATAGGCTCGCAACGTCTCTTCTGTGGGAGAGAGGTTGCAGGGTAGAGAAAAGGGCATCCCCCACTAAGCCACGAAGTCTATTTTGTACTCTGTCAAGGCAGGATAGGCTTTTTTAGCAGCTCCTGCCCAGATATGGCAGCAGTATTCCATCCTTGGACGTACTTGGCTTTTATATAGATAGAGAATTGCATCAGTAGTGAGATATCTTCTGGAGCGGTAGAATGATCCCACTATCTTTCCAGCGACCTTGGCAACAAACTTGATGTACATGTTCCATTTCAGATCAGGAGTAAATGTCAAACCCAGAAGCTTGTCAAAACACGGGGCCTCACCCAGACGAGAGCCATCCATCCCAATTGATGCCGGATGGGGATCAGAGCGTTGATGATGTAAGGATAGGAGTTTGGTTTTGGATGCATTAAAGGTAACTAGCATCGTCTTCCCCCCCCCCACTGACCCACGCGCTCGAGATCAAAGGAGAGAGAATCAGAGAGAACTTTGTCATTTACAGCCTTTGATGTATTGTCGTGGAGGGTCGTCTCATCAGCGTAGATGTCAACGAATGATTTAAGTATGTGTTTAAAATATTCATACAAATTAATGGACATTTAATGATGTCATTTGTGAACTTTTGAAGAGGCTTTAACCGCCGACTATCCATGCGAGGGTTTTAGGTTCAATCCGTGGCTAGGGAGAGGTGCTGGTCTTATCACACTGATGAGTTGTGATACAGCGAAATAGTACTTCATTTGTATTATTATATGTATATATATACACGTGAGAGCTACAAATATTGATATATATATATTTATATATATTTATATATATATATATCTTTACAATTGTGTGTGGTTTACAGTTATTCACTGACTGTTTTTTCACATGGACACTTTATGTTACATGTTCAAGAATCACCTAGCCAAGAAAATCTCTATATCAGCGAAGAAAATTGAACAACAAAAACTGTATCCATACGAAATGGGAAATTAAACCTATGAGAAACATGCATTTCCTCATTTTGGAACGTTTTGCATTGCGCGAATTTGAGCCACAGAAACGCGTGGCAGCGTACAGCTAGTAAAATAATTTAAAAAATACAAGCACACACTCACTAACGTGCCGCTATTTAAAAAAAGTTGTAAAGCGCTCGTACAAGGGGTAGGAACAGACAAAGTGATCACCGACGTCGAACATTAGAGTGATCGTGTTTTTTTTTAATGATACTTAATAGATGAATATTAATTTTTTGGCACAGTTCTGTTGTGTAACATCTAGATTATTTTTTTATTTGGAGAAAGATAAGGAAAAAGACAAGACAAAAAATGTAATTTGTTATGTGGCAGTTGAATATGTTTTTCGTTTGCAAAATGTGTCAAAATCTATTTCGATTTTTTATTTTAATTTATCTGTTGTGTGAGAAAAGAAATCAAAATACAAACGAACAAACGATTGAGAAAGGTAATTTATTTTTTTGTTCAAGGAAATGTAGACATTTATAGATTTTTATAAGCTTTTTGCTGTATGAGAAAAAGAAAGAAACGAAAAGTACAAAAATAAGAAAAATGGTATTTTATACTAATGAAATATGTGTTTAAGATTTTTTATTGATTTGTATTGTTGTCAGTGAGAAATGAATCACTGTAAATTTTCTTATCAGGTATTTTATGTTTTCTTCTGAAAAGTGACAGTATTTTAGGCTAAAAAAATGAAATATTAGAGAAAGAACCTGAAACGAATACAGCGTATATTCTCTAAGTTAGAACATTGATAAATTAGTTAACGAATAAGTTAAATTATTAGATAAAGATTGGTCGTAAGTAAATGAAAAAAGATTTTTGGGTGGGGTTTTCGATCAGGTTTGAAATAGATTTTTTCCAGAGAATTAATGCAATAAAGGTGCTGTTTTGAAAGTGTTGTTGTATTCCTCTTAAAGAAGGTGACCGGAGTCAACCCAACAAGATAAGTTCACGTTAATATTCAGAAAAGTAGACACATGATGGAATGGTCCAAAAGGAGGTAAATGATTCCCTAGCGTTGCGTGCGCATGCGCAAATATTCATAATAATGTACATGATTTTTAAATTATGATGGAAGGGTACAGGATTTCATAAATTACTGGTCAGACAAGTGTACGCATGCGCAATAATCCAAAATGTATTAAATACTTACTCAGAAGTCGTATTGTTTAAAAATTATACAAATAAATATTGTGCATGGTAGAATAAAATAATTTTAGGCAAATGATTCTCCAGACATTTCTATGTATGCGGAAGGATTCAAAATTACGCACATCATTGCACAGACTAGGGTAGTCAAGGAATTTTTTTTTACACGGTGGTCACCACTTATCAAGGCCCGGAAGCCACTCAGGGATAAGGGTTATTGCAAGTACAGTACGGTAGTGTGGAGATTTAATGAAGTGTTTACTTAAGAGGGCGGTTCATTAGGAATTTGTTAACGTTCGACTTGAAGACATCCAAGTTGTAGTCAGGTGGGAAGCAGGCAGACGGAACCGAGTTCCACAGGCGTGCAGTTCTAAGAAAAAAGCTTTGTTCATGGAATCTACGTTTTGATTTAGCCACAGATAAAGGGTGGGGGAAATTTTTCACAGTGGATTCAGCTAGACGAGTGTTTTTCGTGAAGGATTGGCGACGGGGGGGACCAGAGATTGAAGCTCAGACGAGCACCTGCCATGGAAATAACAATAAAACAAGGATAGGCTCGCAACGTCTCTTCTGTGGGAGAGAGGTTGCAGGGTAGAGAAAAGAGCATCCCCCACTAAGCCACGAAGTCTATTTTGTACTCTGTCAAGGCAGGATAGGCTGTTTTTAGCAGCTCCTGCCCAGATATGGCAGCAGTATTCCATCCTTGGACGTACTTGGCTTTTATATAGATAGAGAATTGCATCAGTAGTGAGATATCTTCTGGAGCGTTAGAAGGATCCCACCATAATTGGTCATGTTTTCAGTTTTTAGTTACTACAATCTTTGTTAATAAAAAAGAGACATTTTTGTAACATTATCGAATGATATGGTGTTTTAACTCTTCAGCATTAATAACAAGAAAGCAAAACACGAAGCCAAAAGCGCAATAATTTCTTCCTTGCATGCGTACCAATTCGCTAAGAAACAATTTTCCATTAAGTGAGCAAGATACTTCTGAATATATCTATTAATGTTAAGACGATTAAACGGAATCGTGAATCGGAACCTTTTCTGGTGTCGGAATCGGTATCGAAAAAAATTGTGCCTAATTTCCGATTTCAAAAACGATTGATTTTAAATCTTTAACTTAATTTTCCATTCATAATTAATATTGTTTTTAAATTATTACTAAAACTACAATCATAATAACATCAAAATACGATGTAAATTTATTTTACCTGTTTGCAGAAAACAGAAAAATAAACTTTGCATAAATTGTGTAGATAACTTTTAAAAGAATACATTTATAAGAAAATGTTTAAAAATTAAATAGAACATTTTTGTAAAGAAAAATACTTTCAAACATCATTAATAATTGGTACCTAGAAAATCATGCAAGGAAATATTGGACAACTAAAAATTATGTTATTTTGGAATAGTATGTACTAAAAGCAACTATGGAATAAATATCGATTGAAAATAGATTTTAGGGTCGTTCCATACGGGGATATAATTTTAAATCGAGTTGATTTCTCTCTTGGAAAAATACGTTAATGGAAAACTGTTTTCTCACGCCAAAAGTACAATATATAGTTAAAGTACGGGGTTAATACTTGGAGTTTTTTCCTCTAAAAACTAAAACAGTTACTAAATTAACTAGTAATATCCTCGAGTAACGATAAAACGAAGGACTGGATATTCACTTGTGTCGCGTTTAAGCGTACGCTAATGCGGCAAGCATGTGTGGAATCCACAGCGGCGGGCAACAAAAATTATTACTAGTGTCGTTTTTGTATCTTGTTCCTATCATTATTTCAACCTTTGTGGGGAACATTCGTTTGCTAACAATCCATCTTGTGTAACATTTTTCGCAAGTATTAAGGCGCTGCACACCATTTTGCTCTGTCCACTCATCTCTGAGATATGCTAGTGGAATACACAGGTCTAACAGTAAACGACTGTCAACAACTCGCTGGAGAGTATATGCTAACTCTGTGAAGTCAGTGATACAGAGGTTTAACGTTTATGGAAGCCATTTCATCCCTGTGTGGTGTCGATGAAAAGGACGCAACAAGAGCCACTGTTCACAGTCTATTGCCAGCTATATGCGATTATTCTTTAATTTCTGTCCTGTTTTTCTGGAGTGATGTTTTACAAGAAGTCAACTTAGCCAAGAAGTGCATGTAAACGCCACGCATTTCTCTGGACATCATTGCTGCTGAATTAAGGACTCAATGTCGTTTCAAATGTTGTTGACAGTGCCGTCCAGCAAGCACTTTCCAAATGTGAAGAACATGATATTCCCACGAAGAAGGGAAATAAAGAGAAAGAGGAATATCAGGAGAGGAGGCAGGATGCTGGATTGTCATTGCAACAGGAGACTACGAGAGCAATGTCTGGACTCAGTACTGTTATTTTAACAAATCTTGCTGCAGATATGTCAAACTAGTTCCTGTCTGCTTAGAGTTTTCTGTCTGACAGCAAGCTGGCTATGAGCGATGACTCTTCGGTGTGTTGTGTCTTGTTTAATTTATTCATCTTTTAAAGTTTTTCTTTTTCGAAGAACTTCTATAATTCACTGAATTGTGGAGCTTTTGTATCATGTGTAACTTGTTTCTATTTCTATAATATATATGCGTATCTATGTACGTACGGAAATATACATTGTAAATTGATTATGAATTAGAAATGTCAATAATTGATCAATTTCTCACCTATATATTGATGCTAATAGTCTTTTCTATAAATACTAGTATGACATATGTTCTTCAAAATTGTCTAATCCATATCACGATTCTTTTGTTGCGGCTTTTATTTACTGGATGGTCTAGGGGTCTCCATCAATTGTTTTGATACCTTATGACAATTAAGCCTCTTTTCCAAGAACTGCAGACTTGTGTAACTCTCTGTCCGCCGTGTTCTTTTTTCTAGAGGGTGGAATAATAAGATTGTCGCCATAGAAAAGACGACATTATTCAATTTCCGTTTTATTTATTTTTTTTTCAGATCATCTACTAGTTGACCAAGAGCGATAGAAGCTTTCTATCATGTTTGACATTGACACAATATTCGACGAGGCAGATTGGAGATGCGCCGCCGTACAACTCATGCTCTAAACCTTCTGTTTTTAAAACTAAGACCTATAGGAATCCCATAGCTTTGCGATAATCATCTTTCGTTCCTGTTAGCTCTTTACATTAAGTGGATTTGAGCTTTGTCTGGAGCGATTTCCATTAACCATCAGAATGTGAGAGAGTATATAATTATTTCCACAGTCAGACAATGTCGCAGCTCACAGGAGCCATGCTAGCTAACAAACCGGGAATCCAAGGCTCGCATTTTGCCCTCATTTGGGCATCCAAACTCTGGATTCGAAATCCGAGCCTCTTGTATGCGAGGCGACACTCTGCAAACTGAACAAATGCACCACACGATAAAGTATTATATAAAGTATTAACTAACACAGATCAAACAAACCGTGGCGAAATCCGACAGTGGAATGAACCTACTTCGTGTCGGTTTTCAGAATTTACTTCAACAGTGCTCAATACGTTAGTAGAGCCAGATAGTAAGTTTATCTTTATATGGCAATTAAGCTATACAGAATATTTCACGTTTCATCTTCGTAAGAACTCGTTAGGCTAAAATGTATGGGATTCATGTTACCACGTGTTTTATAAATACACGCAATATTGAATTTAGTAACCAACCCGGATGATTCTGGTTCTCATTCACACTATATCTCAATAGCAATGATTGTCAAACGCAAAAATTATTTCACTTTCTTTCTTGCATGTTTTGAAGACAAATGATTTACCATTTTAGTAAATCAGTCGAATTGGGTTGTCTTATTTTAACATGTACATGCTTGAAATAATTTTTATTTAAAGTGTTGGGTTAGCTGAAATTTTATTTAATAATAATGCCAATGAGAAATCAATCGTAAACGGCTATTGCGATGACACAAATGTATCGAAAAAGGTGGAGAGGACTGGCGTATCGAAATACAAATGGCATCGAAAGACTCCAAGGAATACCACAGGTCATTTTCAAAGAGAAGTCTATGATGATAGTTTGTGTGGAAACTTCTAGTGAGTACTACTACTTCTACTACTACTACTACTACTACTAGTACGACTACTACTAGTAAAATTATTATTATTATTATTATTATTTATTTATTTATTTATTTTATCCTTAACTAATACAATTGTTATCTATTTTACTTCTGAAGTAGATAAGTTTTGGGGTTCTTTAAATTTACGATGTACCAATTTTCATTAACATATGTTATACACGGCTCGTCTAATTTTCTATAATACTGGTTTGCTGCTTTATGTTTTACTGAACTATTGCCTATCGTCCATTTTCTATGAAGTCCCAGTAATAAGTCGCCATTGCTGTTTTTTGTTATTAAACGTTCTGTTACGGCCTTTATCGTAATATATGGTTTTAAAATCTAATAAGATTATTCTCGCGTAGTATTTTGTTAAAATGGTTTTAATTTCTTCGTTTTTTCTTAACCAACCTGTTAATTATGAGATCCAACTTATTGCCTTTAGGAACAGTTACTTATTGTATGATTTTAGTTATGTTCAATTTATAAAAAAAAAATAACATGTTATTATGTGTTAGGAGTTTCTTTTTATCAACACGGTTTCAACGACTGGGCAAGCTGATCTGAGTAATTTTAACGTCTTTAAACTGTCAATTACAAAATATAAAAAAACTTTATGATACATTAAATCGTTAACATATTTGTTTTTTTTCTTTGAAAACGATTCCAACTTGCAATGAAAAATACAAATAGAATTCATAAAATGCCGATGAAAAAAACGCAGAAGATATTTAGTTTTGTTTTTATTTGCATATTTTAAACGCGAAAAATTGTCGATAAAATAGCTTTCATGTTCATGGCTTTGTTTTCATTTTATTACTGTTATACCGGCCTTTCCAGTACTTCATTGCCTAGCTGAGCGGTCATATCCATATTCACATCATATTTATTATCAGATAATTTTAAAGGTTTAATTTTCGTGCAAGGGTTGCTCTTAAATTGAAATCAAGCGTCGTGTTTTAAGTAAACTTGAAAAACAGCCGAATTTAAAACTACAAAGCTTAGCGGAAGACAGCAAAAGTTTTTGTCATGCAGAAAAACAATAAACTCTTTGGAACTGATCTGTTCGAAAAGTTTAGACTAAGGGAGCTGCCTTTAAACTCTTTGCCAAAAGGTTGAGGATTCGAATGGCAGGAAAACTTAAAAGGGAGTTAAAAAAGAAATTTTCAGACGTATTTTCAGACGGTCCTGGAAGGTGTATAAAAGCAGTAGCAAAATTTGAAGTCAAAGGAAATGAACAGCCAGTGTTCAGAAAGAAAAGGAACGTTCCATACGCCGCTATAGAACAAATAGACGGTGAATTAGAAAGACTCGAAAACATGGGTGCCATTGAAAAAATTGATCATAGTGAATGGGCTGCACCAACAGTTTACATTAAGAAGAAGAACAAAGAGATACAGGTTTGTGCCGACTTATTGACCGACTTAAACATGGCATTACAAGAGCACCATTATCCGCTTCCAAGCCCTGAAGAAATATTTGCGGAACTGAGTGGATGGAAATATTTTTTTAAAATCGACCTCAGTGACGCGTATTTGCAAGTTCCAGTTGTTGAGTGTTAAAAGCTGTTATGTATCAATGCCCAAGGGATTGTACAAGTTTAACAGATTTCCTTTTGGGGTCAAAGTCGCCCCTCGATTTTTCAGCAAATTATGGACATTATGTTAAATGGGTTGGATTTCGCAGTAGGGTACGTGGACGATATTAATGGATAGCGCTGGCAATGAACAACACAAGGATTATGTAAACCAAGTATTCGAAAGGATCCAATAATATGGAATTAAAATAAAATAGGAAAAATCTACGTTTTTTCATGAGGAAAATAAAATACTTGGGGCAAATCATCGATGAACACGGAATAAATCCGGATCCAGATAGATCGAGTGCAATAAAAGACATGCCCACTACGTCTCTCCAAAGTTTTTTAGCGTTGGCGAATTACTACAATGTATTCGTGAATAAACTAAGATCACCCTTTAACGCCAGAGTGTAAAGAAGCATTTCAGGAAATTAAAGATATATTAACGTCTGGCTTGTTTCTGGCACACTATAATCGCAAGTGTGATATTGTAGTTGCAAGCGATACCAGCCCCTATGGCATATTGCACAAAATGGATAATAGAAAAGTAAAACCCATAGGCCATGCACCCCGGACACTTTTACCAGCTGAAAAACGTACTCGTAAATTGAGAAAGCGCTAGCCATTATATTTGCGGTAAAGAAATTTCATCGTTTCCTGCACAGTAAGCAATTTCTGTTACAAACAGATCACCAACCATTATTAACGATTTTCGGATTGGAAAATGAACTACAAAAACATATAGCGAATAGACGCCAAAGATGGGGTACCATGCCTCTGAACTACAATTTTCAAATGGAGTATGTACTATCCAAAAAACTTGGTCATTCAGACGGGTTATCAAGGTTAATACCTAAGCAGACAGAACCATTGGAGGATATGGTAATAGCAGTCATTCAAGCGAAAGTTGAAGTAAAAAATACGTTATATGACACAATAAGAGAACTTCAAGTAACGCTTGATGAGATCAACAGTGATGCAGAGGTGGGCGAATTTATTATACGCACGAAAGAAAAAATCAACAATAACCAACTGGGTGAGGGAATCTATTCAATTTGCGATAATGTCCTGTTATATAGCAACAGGGTGGTAATTCCTGCAACTCTACACAAACGAATGCTCAAGGAATTCCATGTAAAGCATCCAGGCATAACAAGAACGAAAAGCCTTATGCGCTCTTTCATTTTTTTGGCCAAACATGGATAAGAATATAGAAGAAAAAGTCAGGGAGGATAGAAGCTGCGCGTTAGCTATGAAAGTTCCTCCGACTTCATTCGGCTCGTGGGCAAAACCGGACCGACCCTGGTCGCCAATCCACTTAGATTTTGCGGGACCGCTAGAGGGATTCTATTATCCCATTGTTGTAGATAGCCTATCTAAGTGGCTAGAAGTACTAACATGCAAGAACTCCACATCCGAGGTAATTATTAACTTCCTGCATGAACTATTCGCTAGGTTTGGAGTAGTAGACTGTATTGTCACAGAAAATGGAAGGCAATTGACTACTGAATTTAAACATTTTTGTGAGGCTCATCTAATCAAGCATATTACCATTCCACCATACCACCCGAGAAGTAACGGGCAAGCGGAGAGGTTCCTTGATACATTCAAGAGAGCTCTAAAAAAGCTAGTGGATCACCGACGGATAAGTCAATCCAACAGTTTTTTACAAATTTACAGGGTAACGTCGAATGCAAACATCGAAATGTCGAAAACACCTGCTGAGATCATGTTCGGACGCAAGGTTAGATCGATTTTCCACAAGTTGTTACCAAACCAGGATAGGCCAAACCTTAAAACCCGATAACAAGAAACGATATAAAGTTGGCGAAAGAGTCTTCTATAAGATCCACAAAAATAATAGGATTTGTGGAAGTCTGGCATTGTTGAAAAACAAATAGGAACATGGTCTATATGATTAATGAACCAGATTTCATGCACAAACGTCACACTAATCAAATGCAGAAAAGATACTCGAACAGTAAGGTGACCAGATCGCCCGAGGAGGACATCATGGACATAGTGTTTGATACTTTTCAGGTGCCCATACCAAAGACAGCTCCTGATAATACGAGGTCAAAAAGAAAACGGAAATCATCTGAGTTGATTAGGGTGAACCCAAAACAGAAACGTTATTAATCCCTAGACGGGATATTTTCAAAGGGGGGGAGGGAGTTAAACCGACCTTTCCACACATAGGGGAAATTACACCGGTTCTCACTAGTAGTAGTACCAATAATGTCTACACCGGTGAAAGGAGCGACAGTACTCAACTGCCTAGCTGAGAGCTAATCAGTTATACCCGTATGCCTACCTTTGTACCTGTGATTTTAATACACTTCGTTTGTTAAACCAACCTCGACTTGATTTTCTTCTTTTACGATTGTGTTACGACACAACAATTACGCAGCCGCAGCATTTTTTAAACCGGAAACTGTAAACCGGATGGAGAGTTTCAACGCCAAAGCAAGACAATTTGAGTTTTATAATATAATAGATTTTCATAAGGGATTGGTTATGAAAAGGTACTTTTCGATAATATTTAAGAATTTGTTACCAGATTATATTTTTCCTGAATTGTTTATACGAGGGGCGTGCAATAATAATGTCCCTGACCACGTCCAGTTGTCTGATCTAGCTGAAATTTTGCACGTGCAATAATTTATATGTCTACGGGTTATGTGGCAAATTACAGCTCTGAACGAATTGTGGTTTCTGTTTTACAGGTGTTGTAACTGAGTCAGGTGTGAAATGGAGCCTGTTGAATGTCAAGCAGTGATACGGTTTTTGTATTTAACAGGACGTACACCACAGGAGACTTTTGATGAAATGAAAGAAACTTAATGTTATGACCTTGTAAAACGTGAATTCAAACATGGCCGGAAGTCTGTGGAAACAGCTCCCCTTCTGCCATTGATGAGGCATCTGTCTGCCAAGTTGAGGCTGCCATTTTGGAAGATCGGCGCATTACTATTCGCCAAATAGCCCTAGATGTCAAGATTAGTACAGAGTCTGTGGGAACTATCATTCATGACCATTTGCATATGCATAAGGTATCTGCCAGATGGATTCCCAGGTTGGTCACACCATTCCAGAAGCGAGAACGCGTCGAGTGCTCGAGTATGAATTTGGAGATGTGCCAAGAAGTCAAAGTTTTCAAAAGACTGATTACACAGGATGAAACCTGGATTCATCACTATGCTCCAGAAAACAAAACCCAGTCAATGCAGTGGAAGCACTTGGACTCACCACCTCCAAAGAAGGCAAGGGTGCAGCCCTCTGCTGGCAAGGTCATGCTCACAGTCTTCTGGGACCAGGACGGAGTAGTGATGACATATTTCCTGGCAAAGGGTACCACAATTACAGGAACCTATTATGCTTCACTTTTGAGGAAATTAAGGGAAGCTATCAAAATCAAGAGGCGGAGCAAGATCAGCAAAGGTACCTTCCTCCTGCAGGACAACGCTCCGGTCCACAACTCGCATGTCGCCAGATCAGATGCACGGGTGTATGGTTATGAAATCCTTCCCATCCTCCGTACTCTCCTGACCTTGCACCCTCACACTTTAACCTCTTCCCACCAACCAGGGGTGTTCTACAAAAACGGTCTCCAGAGCTGCATGAAACGATGGGAGAAATGCATAACTCTGGGTGGTTCTTATGTAGAGAAAGACTAATAACTGTGCCAAATTTCGTTGCTGTACTGCTATGGAGTGGGTTAGGGGCATTACTTATTGCACGCCCCTCGTATTATCACTATTGATGTTCTGCTGTTTATATTTAATTTCAAAATTATGCTAAACGCTATATTTAAAAACGGTAGTATAAATGGTTATTTATAGTGTAGATATATTTTCGTCGCTAGACTTATTGTTAACGCTTTGTTCAATATAATTATCTGTTTTATGATTATCGATGATTGGACTTTGGGTGTACATCGTACGTAATTCTTTAAGTATAGCTAACAAGTGTTTTCATTTAAGTTTAGAGTGACATCCACAACATTAGTTATTTTTATGTTAGCCAGTATGTCTACACTTGGGCCTATTTATTTTAAATTTCCATATCAATTTCCTTAAGTTCTCTCCTGATTTTACAAGAATCATATATTATAGTTAATCCACCATCCCTTCGTATGGTTATCTGTATTATCAAATATATATTTGAGAATATATAGAATAAAACAACCCACTAGATCTGGTGCCTTAGCAGAGTCAATCGAACCCATGGTGAAATTAAAGAAGTTTGTCATCTTTTATTTATCCATTGATTAAAATTTATCTAAAGTTTGTAATATTTTAAATTTTACACTTGTATATATTGGTATACATTTCAGCACACCATTCCGCATTACTTTATGTATTAGATATACAAAAAGTTTATTTGGGTCTTCTGTCAGATTCTAATTGATGCTGAGCAAATTATAATGGAATTATAATTGTCGGTCTTGCTTTATAAAGATCTTACTCGAACATTCTATACTAATTTCTTTGTGATTTACATTTATAATCACCAGTTTTTTGCATATCTATATTAGTAGCAATAATATATCTGACCGCAATAATGTATTAAGAAATACGATAGAGATCTATCTTGTAGAGGTCAATTTAATATTGAGTTCATAAATGTAATAGCGGTAAAAATTCAATTGTTTGGACTTTCTTCCCCGCCCACCAACGCTGCTATGGTAGAATTGTTTAATGAAATAAGAAAGGTCTATCTTACACATTATCAGCTGCTGTTTATAATGTATACGAAACAATCGATAGCTAAATGGAATCTCTCGGGAAAAATATCAACCTCATCCATTGATGTTTATTAATAAGAAATTATATAAAAAAAGAAAAAGAGTAAAGAAAGTCAGGTCAAATTAATAATTAGAATTTCAGCTCGAATTCCTTTTTTCTATAAAGAAATTTATCGCATTTCAAATAGAAAATTCAGTGAAAACACACTCAACAATGGCCTCGCAAAACCTTTTGTATTGGAGGTTTAATTTATTTTCATTAGATGCGTCCAAACAATTTTACAAGAGCTGCCCGGCCATTGTTCAACCTGTTGGCGTGTAAGTCCTTTGTTTATAATAGTATTTTCCTCGGTTTATGTTTTTATTCATCCCGAACAAGGGTTATTGACACATAAAACGGAAAAGACTACTTTTTCTCGATCGTATCTGATAGGAGACCGAGGGGAGTTAGGCAACGAGATGTCTGTCTACATTACATTTAAACTCTCGCAGGTCAATACATTCAGGAAAGCAGAAAACAGATAAGGTATTCTTAAGTCTGTTAGTCCAAGGAGGGAACACTCATAGAGTAGAATCCTTTGTGGAATCTATAGATCTAAACAGTAAAAGGGTGGGTTTTAACTGCTTGTCGGATTAGGGTTAGGGTTAGGGTTAGGGTTAGTCAGGAGGATGTATGTCGAGGGTCACAATTGTTATGATTTCATGAGTGTACCACGTGCCGTCAATAAGTTTCCGGACTTTTTTTTTACAGGCATTTAAAGTTCTCATAAATATTAAAGATGACTAATGTTATGATTTCAAGTTCAAATGAACAATTACAGTAAGAATTTGAATACACTCTACTAAAGCTTGATCGTCATAGCTGGTGAATTGCAAAAATGCAATCTGGACGTGTCGATACTTTAAAAGAACGATATGCAAAGAAATTTGGTTTTAAACTTGAAAAAAATGTCTAAAAAATGTATGAAAAGCTTCAGACTAATTTTGGACCATGTTGCGTGAATCAAGCATCAGTTTTTGAGTGACACGGACGACTGGAAGTTTGTGAAGAATGATAAGAGGTATGGGAGGAGTAAGAAAGTAAGAACACCAGAGTTGATTTACCAAATAAAAATTTCCATGGTTAAGAACCGTAGTATGTCTATAAAGAAAGGAAATGCACAGTTTGATGTCAGTGTGGGAACTGTACACACAACTATTCGCGAGAAACTGAATATTCGGAAGATTTCTGCGAAGTTTTCCTCACAGGTACTTAATAGATCAGAAAGAAAAACGTTGTTTTGACAGCAGAAAGGGTCGAGCTGATTAATTTAGACCCTGCAGTTCTTGATGATCTGGTGACCTGCGATGAAAGCTGGTCTACTGTCATGACCCAGTGTCCATTAGAGAGAGAGAGAGAGAGAGAGAGAGAGAGAGAGAGAGAGAGAGAGTTCCTAATAGAAGTGTGCTGGCTATCACAGACCCAAGAAGGACAGACAGAACAAATCCACCCAGAAACTTATGATGATCCCATTTTTGGACAGCATTTACGGCACCTCGTACATTCAATTAAAGTACTTGTAAAACAAGCACATGGATGCGGCATTGCGGCGATGGGACAGAAGTTGGAACCGAGCTAACAGTGCGGAATCTATTCGATTCGAAACTTTGTAGAGCTGTGTCTAAGTGAGATACACCAAGACCAGATAGTGTAAGAATATTCCACACATTAGCAAATAGTGGTTTAGATATAGAACGCTTTATGGTGTGGGTAATTTTCGAGCAAGATAGAAGGAGGCCACATTCTTTACAGCAGTTTTAGCAATGTCTCCACTCATATTTCTTTTCCAATTAATGTTGCTTGTTAGGCCTAGAAGTGTGAAGATGTACTCTCAAATAAGGTGGTATTTGTCATAGCAATCAGTGATTAAGATTTTTTTGTAGTTGTTAAAGAAAACATCTTAATCTTTGTAGAATTAAATTTTATCATCACTTACGACCCCATTCCACTACCGAGGTCTATTTACGTTTAGGCGTTAATAGCATTTTTATATGGAAGGGTAACGACACAAACTGACGACTGGTTGTCTAAGTTCAAATTCATTTCGTTAAACAAAAATAAATTTAATCTTGCATGTTGGCAACCTTCACTTAATCCCTCCCGTAAGTATCCAATGTGTTTCCAGAAAGACTTCTGACTAGAAAAATATCAAGGAAACCAATGCCAACAATAGAATCTTTGGAGTCATGTTATATGATGATGGGAATTTTTGAGGCGTCCAAAAAATCTCCATAAGATACTAACTGCCGGTATGTCTGTCACGTTGTCGCTCTACGTTTACTTTTGAAACTGTATAAGTAACTTGGTCTTTCCTTGCACCCCTTCCTTCATATACGTGATAGTGTCAGTCTCAGTCTCTTGTATAAGTACTTTTATTGAATTCGTTCTTTAGAATTATGAGCTTTATTCACCGCTTTCTTTTTGTCTACATCGTTTACTCATTGGTTTAAGCCTACACGAATTAGCCATTTTGATCCCAAGTTATAATTCGACTTCCTGTTTCTTGTAGTTTTCCCTTTCTGCTAATTGTTTCCCTTTTGGATATAACGTCGGTCTTCCCAGGACTGAGGTCAATAAGTATCTTCTCACTTTTTGATAACTATGTTTCCTTCTTTTTAGTTTGCATTAACTGAATCCATACTTTGTTCGGAGCGATTTCCACGAACAAATAATATACTTCGATGCATTTACTCACCTCGAAATAAGTTCATATCACGTTTAATTTGAAATATTTTTAGATTGGACAACGCATTTCTACATAGAGGACGATTTGTCACGTTTAAGTTTTTATATCATTTTTGTTGCGTTTCGGAATTTTTGAGATGAGGATTAAATATTCGTATTATTTGGATTCTTTGAACTACTGTTTTCAACTTGGGTGTGATTTTCACAATATACAACGACCCGTAGTGCTAAGTTACATTCCGGTGGAAGATAAAAGGTCAATTGTCAGTGCGGGCGACACCCAAAACAGACATTAAAATTACTTGAGACGTTTACCCAATCATGGCTGACAGAACAAGAAGATTCTTTGCCCGTGGAATAAATACAGTGCTCCTGTTCGAAATTCCGTGCAGATTTCCAAGTTGAAGAGAAATATTCCCGAGTTCGACTAGATGCACCAAAGAAAAACAGAGATTAGATCGATCGAAACGTTATGAAAATAGAACTCAAGATAAAAATGGCAGCCCAAAAAATCCCCCCAAAATTTGAATAATCTTGTTTTTAAAAAATTTCCACGTTTAAAATTCAAGTCGCGTTTTCTCACGTAATTTCAAAAGAGGAGTTTTTGTAAAGTCCTTGCGTATCAATATTAGAATCTGTGCGAAGATTTGTCGCTTTTTGTTGATCTTTTGCGATTATGAAATCCTAGCAGAGAGACACGATGTTGCTCGGATTGTATAATGATCAATGAATGTTTATTGTCATCGAATTGCTGAAATCACTCATTTGTCAATCACATAGAT
Organism: Euprymna scolopes; assembly: GCF_053919585.1. Lineage (NCBI taxonomy): Eukaryota > Metazoa > Mollusca > Cephalopoda > Sepiida > Sepiolidae > Euprymna > Euprymna scolopes. The sequence continues at coordinate 188,123,868 of NC_136482.1, forward strand.
TGATTGCCTGCTCTATTCGGAAACCCACCGCAGTGCACCGAAATAAAGCTCACATACCTCCGCAGAGTGACTTGGTCCACAATACAGTTAGTTTATATTGCACCGAAGAGAATCTGCTGTTGATTTTATTAAATTATTTTTTATATAACGGATTGTATACAAATTCCAAAAGCAACAGTCAAGTATGCTGATTCAATTATGCTCTAAACAGAAGCATTCATTTTGAATACCCTCCTGTCTTAACTAACCTACTATTGATTTTATAACACGAGTCCTTCTGCTTGCGTGGTGATAAAACATCTCGGACGCACTTGTGACGTTAAGATGTGTAACGCGTTAATTTTTTATGGCAAAATATCTTTACTCTTCCAGCGGAACAGTGTGCAAATGAGACCATTGAATGGTTCAAAACTGCTATTAAAGCACATGTTCCCGCACGGAAATTCTATAGCAAGTCCCACTCTCCCCAATGGTTTACTTCTGCTTGTGCAGCTGCCATTTGTCAAAGGCAGCATGTGTTCCGCAGATTCAACCGACATAAGTCCAGCTCAAATAAACAGAAGTTTATAGAAGCTAGAAATAATTGTAAGAGAGTGATAGAGACAGCTAAGACAGATTACTCTGAACCCACCAGAAAGCGCATCGAAGCACAGAAATTAGGAACCCGGGATTTTTGGAAAATCTACAACAGCGTAGTTAATAATGGACAGTCAATTATTCCCCCACTAACAAACAATCATGAGGTTGCTTGCACGGCAACTGACAAGGTTAATTTGCTTGCCAGTCGGTTTGCCTCAAACTCCACACTGAACTCGGTACACCACTCACTCCCTGATTTTCCTCTGCGAACAGACGCCACACTAGACGATTTGAAAATCACCCCTTCTCAGGTACATGCTATTATAAAAAACCTAGACACCTCAAAAGCATGTGGACCAGATCTCATCCCGGCTGTGCTATTAAAAAATGCTCTGCCGAGGTTGCTCCAGCTCTGTCCAAACTTTACAATAAATGTCTTAACGAATCTTGTTTTCCCGACTGCTGGAAAACCGCCTCTGTGGTACCAGTCTTCAAGAATTCTGGTGAAAGAACTGACCCACTAAATTATCGCCCCATTAGCCTCCTCCCGCTTTTCGCCAAAATATTTGAGTCCTTAGTTAATCAAGCCCTAGTCCAGCACCTAACAGCTGCTAAACTCCTGACTGACAAACAATATGGATTCAGGCAAGCCCGTTCAACAGCCGATATCTTAACTGTAGTTTCTGAACGTATATACCGTTCATTGGACAAAACAGGGGAGGGTAGAGCGGTGGCCCTTGATATATCTAAGGCTTTTGATAGGGTATCGCACGATGGTCTTCTAAGGAAAATTAGATCATATGGAATTACTGGAAGAATTCATAATGTAATTAAATCCTTCTTAAGTAATAGAAAAATCAAAGTTGTCCTCGACGGTCGTACATCCAAACAATATGAATGAATATGAATGAATATAAATGCGGGAGTACCTCAGGGGTCTATCCTTGGACCTCTATTATTCCTGATATTCATAAATGACCTCCCTGATAAAATTGTTCGGAGATGGGTATATTTGCCGATGACACCACTCTCTATAACAGATATGAGGGGAAAACAAATCAACACATATGCAAGGAAATGGCAGAAACACTAGAGGATGACCTCCAATCCGTAGTGGAATGGGGACAAAAATGGTTGGTCACATTCAATACTGCTAAGACTAAGCTTGTTTCCTTCAATAACTACAAGAAACCTTCTCTACCACCAATAGCAATGGCCAAGAACACATTGCCTGAAAGTACTTCTTTTAGACTCCTCGGCCTAACGTTTACAGGGAATATGAACTGGAATAGATACATTGAGAGCATTGCCAAGGCTGCTGCAAGGAAGGTTGGCTCCCTCTACCGTGCTAGAAAACTACTTACACCTGCCAGTATCCTATACCTCTATAAGGCAACCATTCGCCCATGTATGGAGTACTGTTGTCACACCTGGGCTGGTGCATCTGCTGCTTGTCTCTCGCTCCTGGACAGCGTTCAAAAGAGAGTCGCCAACCTGATAGGTCCTGAACTGTCATATAGGATTCAGCCTCTGTCCCATCGACGAGATGTTGCATCCCTCTGCCTGTTCTACAAATACTTTAATGGTGAATGCTCTGACGAACTGCAAACACTTGTGCCTCCCCGACGTAACTACACCCGACAAACTCGACAAGCTACTAAGTCTCATCCCTTTACAGTAGAGATCCCTCGGTGCAAGAAGGCCTTTTACTCCAATAGTTTCTTTCCCAGAGCTGCGGGTCATTGGAACTCCCTTCCGGGATTCTGCTTTACCAACTGCAATGATATGCAGAAGTTCAAGTGTAATGTTAACAAACATCTTTCTACTCTTCTCTCTTCATAATGACCCCGCTAATTAAGTCCCTAATAGTAGCCCCCTGCTTCAAAGTGGCACTGTGCCTTGTTCGGGGTGAAAATTGAATTTTAAAAAAAGTTAATTATCGATTTTTGATACTTATCGGGGCCATTCCAATATAAAACCTACATAAGAACACTTCCAGACACATAAGATACATTTTTATGAAATTTTAAAAAAATACGCCTAGCCGTTTTGGAATCGATAGGAAACGGACTCACAGCAACACGGTCACACACTTCTTTTTTATACAATAGTAGATATTATTTTCATTGTTAAACGCACAAATTAATTGGACGCATCGCAAGAAAACCCATTTTAATATTTTTTTCTGCAGATCTATCTTCATTTAATTATTTTCTAATCTCGTTAGCCACAAATTGCCTGAGTGGAACGATTATTGCGTACCATTTTTATTTGTTTAACAATAGAAAAGAAATTAAAACCAGGATAAAAACCACATGAATCGGTGTTAAGACGCCCGTTGATTACATTGTGTTAATTAATAAAAAAATATCACAAAGAAAAACTGCATTGTATCTTAAACAATTATTAAATCTAATTTAAAAAAAAAAATCAAATCGCTTAATTCCAGTATTAGAAACGAAGAAAAAGAAAAAACAAACAAACAAACAAAAAACAAAACTATAACAAACAAACAGACAGAAGTAGAGGAGTAAGAAACCGTGTATGATGTTAAATTAAGTATTGCGAACGTTTTTATTTATTTATTGAATCTCTTTCGACAAACATGGCATAATGGGGGATACGTTTTTGTTCTTAATTAAGATATGCATTCTATGATAAGGGTAAATGAATGTTTGAGGACCCGTGAGAAATCACCGTAATGATCAGTAATGGTGGAACTTGGGTAGAGCTTAAATATAACAAAGGTCAACTGAACAAATACTTATTTATATTAGACTTGAAAATTACGATGTTAAAGTCATCTGGGAAGCAGCCCCACGATATTGTTAAACAGATATTCTAAATAAACTATATTTGAGAGTTGTGAGAGTTTCCAGAAAAACTTACCAAACTCCTCCTAGAGTTTTTGGTCTACAGACATGAAACTTTATATATAAGGTATTTGAATCCATGTAGAACTTTATATTTTAGTTTTACCCCGGAAAAATCCGTGCAAACGTGTGAAAATTAAAAAAAATGAAATTTGTTAGGTGAAGGTCGAACGCCGATATTACGAATGTAACGTAGTAGCTATTGGTTTATGTTTTAATTTTTAGCCTTGTAGTAAACATGTTTTCATAGCCCAGTCATTGACGGCAGAGGCAAAATAAATTGTGAGCTGAACGTTTTGGTTTCGATTCTCGGTAGTGGTGCATGAGTCTTGTTTTTAACATTTTTTAAATCATTACTATATATTGCACCCAATCTATCGATCTATCTATCTTTATATCTATCTATCTATAAAAGTGAAAATGTCAGTCTGTTTTTTTCTCTCTGGTAGTTAAGGAAAACTATTATACAGAAAGACATTACTTTACATATTCACACTTTTTAATATATACGTATGCACATAACATTATGAACAGTACATAGGACCCGAGCAAAGCCGGGCGGAACTGCTAGTATATCTATAAAAGTGAACGTGTCTGTGTGTGCGTCTGTGTGTGTTTCTGTGTACATTTCCCTACGCAATAACTCTGCCAATTTTACGTCTACAGATTCGAAATTTAATATACAGGGTACTGAGATTTGGGGAAATCTTTGTGATCGGTTTTCGGCCAGAAATTTGGCTGTGTAGGGGTCTAAGTTCAACAATTTGACATTTGAGAACTCTACCTAACTCCTCCGCCAATTTTGGGTATAAACACTTGGAATTTTAGATACAGATTCCTCGGACGTGGATCTTACTTAATAACTTGATTTGAGCCCAAAAAAAAAAATGTTAAGGGGTCACAATAGGGGTCAAAGTAAAAAAGTTGACCGCTACTTTTTTTTGCTTAACATACACCTCCAAACACCCAGGCAACGCCGGACTGAAACGCTAGTCTCAAAATGAAGTTATCATTTTATTGGAATTATATGATAGTTAGATATATAACTTTTTCAGAAGCAAAAGATACAAACTGTTCATAATGTCTGCTGAATTAAAGAGAAAATTCATCATATAGCAGAAGAAGTGCTCGAACACACCAAAATTTTCCAAGTTCGAAAAAAAAACACCTCAAAATCAACAGAATGTTGATAAAAAAGGACGATAAATCGTTATCAGAAAACTTCGTCGATCAAAGAGAGGAACCATCATGCTGACCCCGCACCTCCAGTACACCTTAACGCTAAACAATTTTAGGGTAAAAAATCAGGCGAAATCCAAGAAGATCCATGAAAGAAATGGAAAAAAACGCACACATCACCAAATACTTTGATATCCCCCCCCTGTTTCCTACTTCCTTTGCTTTATTAACCTGCAGAATGTAAATGTAATATTAACAGCATTCTCTCTGCTTCAATGTCACATAATATTCTGTTAGAAACGATGCTAAATCGTAGTCTCTAAAGTCCAAGTGACAATAAGTTTGGAAAAGAGTAAAAAAAAAAAAACTAGATAAAGTAGAACCCCAGGATACTGCATAAAAATTAGTAATAAAATACAGTACAGTATATAATGCATGCATGTATATAATCCAATACCATTATAGATAACACTGTTTGGCGGGGCAAATACCGTAACCAGAGGCCGGAAAAACACCGTATTCCACATTGTAACCTGGAAAAACGTATCCTATGGCCACCGTATCCCGGGGTTCTACTATAATTGAATAGACAGACACACTGACATGATCGCATTATTTATATAGATATACAGTTTTTAACTTTACATCTATACATAAATCAAATATATACACTTAAATATATTTACTTCCGAGATGGGAATGTCTTTAGAAACGTGACACATTCGTATTTATTCGATCACCAAGAACGTGCCTTAAATTAGAAATTATTGATATTTTTTCAAATTAAGAAGATTCTATTGAGTAACTCAAATTAATGTCTGTATTTAGCGACTCAGTTACAAAAACTGCAAACTTCTTGGATATATCTACATAATCAATTGCAACATTTTTATGTTACTTCTTCGAGGAATTTGTGTTTTTTTTTTCCAATGAATTTTCTTTTTGCGATTTTTTTTCTTATTCCATTCGTAGATTATTTGACGAATCTTTGTACCTTTAACACAAGATCTAAAAATATAAAATAATAAAAGGTTAGAATCTAATCTAATCCGTATCCTGATTAGGCTATGGAAAAGTACGGCACAATCACGTTGACACACTGGTTCTCGCCAGATCACCGAAGTTAAGCAACATTGGGCCTGGCCAATACCAGATGGGTGACCATTTGGGAAGGCTAGGCGCTGTATGTACCTTCTGGGAAGGACGGGTGTGGGGCCAACACCCTCACTCTGTAAAAAAGAATTCCTCGCTACAAAAGCATCTAAAAATAGTTGTAGATGGTCTATGCCCCTCCAGAGGCTCAGGGGCTATGGGTATCCTGATCAGATTTGGTCATTGAAATTAAACGAACGTCCAACATAAAATAATCTTAGCCAAAAAGTGGAGAAAGAAATAAAAAGTAGAAGGCGGTGTGAATAAATTGTTGCATATTTTTCAATAAACAATCGTAAATGCGTGGAGTAATTCTGCTGATGAGTTTTTGCTGCTTCTCTTGTCCCCTCATGATTTAGGATTGACTATATATAGTCCCGATCCAGTCGATGGCTTATAGAGGGTTGAACGATAACATTGTTGCCCTAGAAAAAAAGTAATGATTCCATTCCCGTTTGATAAAACCCCGGTTTTCTTTATTTGTTGCAGTCCATCTACTAGTTGGCGAGTTGTGTACAAATCACAAGAGCGATAGAAGCCTTCTATCATGTCTGAGAGTGACACAATGTTCAACGAGCGAGATCAGAGATGCGCAACTCATGCTCTTTACTGATCCAAGTTATGACAACAGGATCGTTGCCAGCACTCTAAAAATGCAAATCCGTGTAACAGGAACGTGCCCATGGCGTCTTTTACGGCCACGTTTATGGTGTTTAGTGTAGTTTCAAGTGAGGACCACATCATGCCACCTCACATCTTCGAAGTAGGCTTGAAATTCAACACCAAAGTGTACCTGGATGGTAACCCTCTAGGGCAACCAGGTGGCTACTGACAGACCCTGGGTGTGGCAGCAGGACGGCGCAAGTCCACAAGTGCAAAGAGACCCACCCAGGCTTGGCTTCAGAAGGAGTGCTACGACTTTGTACCCTCCTCTTACTGCCCCCCTGCTCTCCCGACACGAACCCGCTGGACTACTTCGTTTGGTCATACGTCGAGAACATCACCAACATGACCTCCCACAACACCAAAGCCAGCCTGATTGCCGCCATCCGCTGAGCTCCCTCCGGCGCTTGTGGAAAAGGCATGCTCCGAGTTCTGGATCCGTATGGAGACGTCGATTGAGGATGAAGTTGGCTGCATTGAATAGATGTAAGCTGTATTACATAATCAAATTACTTGAATTAATTTTTTCCATAAAAGTTTAAAAATAAAGCTGAGTATTGTTTTCACTAGGGGAACACTTATCGTTCCACTTTGTAGTAACTCATACGCGATGAAATAGAGACGGTGACCATTTAATCTTGCAGTTATTTAACCATGGGTACAACTTTTTTCACTAAGAATTAATTCTTGATGAAGAAACAGAGAATTTTGATTGTCAAGTGTTTAAATACAGCATTTTTTATGGTGATAAGTTTATAATTTAATACATGCGGTTTGTCGCATTTTTGGATACTGGTACACCTTAAAATCCAGATTTTCGTAAATGTCCGCTAGGGTTCAACCAGAAACTTACGAAAACCGCCTGGCTGAACTTTTGTATGAAATTTTGTTATGATAAAGTGCAGCGGACCAAGGATTATGGTATCTGCTCAATGCAATGTTGCCTGAAATACTCTAATGGTTTTCTCGGAAACTATTGGATCGATCTGACTGAGGTTTTTTATGGACATTTGTCATAAGGTGAAACGAACTAAGTATTATGTTATACGTTGGGTACAACGCAAAGGATAATTTTAAGCAGCAATTGCGCATCGAACACTCATTCTAAGCCAACATGTTATAACTTTGACCTGTTTTTAATACTCAAACTATTTAGTTATTTCATATTTAAAGTAGATTTGAGCACCACATTCTTTTTGTATCTATGTACCTTACAAAAATAACTAAATATTACTATAATAATGATTTGGTGTGCTTAACCAGACTTTCGTCACTATACTCAAATGCACTAGGTCACATTTTCAATGTGTTTTTTTACATAGGCATAATCACTTATCAAGGCCCAGAGACCACTCGAGGATAAAGGGTAAGAGTGTACAGTAGTCAATTGGACAATATAGTAGTCGTTAGTAATGGAAATTCGGTAAATTTGTTAACAAGCTTCTTTCTTAGAACTGCACGCCTGTGGAACTCTGTTTCGTCTGCCTGCTTCCCACCTAACTACAACTTGGATGTGTTCAAGTGCAACGTTAACAAATTCCTAATGAACCGCCCCCTTAAGTAAACACTTCATCAAATCTCCACACTAACGTAATGTACTTGCAATAACCCTTATCCCTGAGTGGCTTCCGGGCCTTGATAAGTGGTGGCCACTGTGTAAAAAAAACAAAACAAACTTAAGTGGAACGGCTCATCAAGAACTTAAAAACCTATTGTTAATATAATTTTGTTGTCTCTTATATCGTGTGGAGTTCGATTTCTATCAAAGGAACAAAACTTAATTAAACGCTCGCATTATTTATTGCAAGGTTGATTTATATGCACAATATTTAATTTGCATAATATATTTTAAGCTTAGGTTTTAATAAACAATTGAACGATATTATAGATTTCCATATTTTATTTTATATATCGTTTATGTAATAAAATATAACGTCTGTGTTGGTCCGTTTATAGAAAGACAAGGGAGCGTTCTTAAAGCATACAGGTCTCCACGCATGGAACTTTTCACTGCACCATGATTTGATTAGTTCTAACAGTCTTGGGACTCTTTTAAAGAAATTGCGGACCTTTTTATAATATTTTCCATAAAAATATGAATATACTTATAAGTGTTATTTAAAAAGATAACAATAATCAAATTGTTTATATGAAAGAGACTCAGATTGTGGAGTAAGCTTTTTTGATCCAGGCTCGGATTGTGGCACAAGGATAGGCGCGTTTTTGCTAGGTTGGCTTTCCCCACATGCTAATCTTGATCATAACTTTGTCCTTGCAAGAATTTCAAGTAACTAGAGACATCGCTGCACATTTCCAGTACATTTTTGTTAACTCCGTATTGACAATTGCTTTAAATTAGTTTGTAAGGCGACTTGAAAAGACAAAAGTCACAAGCATATTCACCAAATACTGGTAAATGAATGAACCTTTTGATAAAATACAACTAGTGATTCTCGTTTTTGCTTTCCTCTATTTGTTGACGTATTTGTTTGTAGTTTAACTTTACCGCTACCTCTCTCTCTCTTTCTTTATCGCTAGGAGAGAAAAACACGGCGATCGAGGATATTTTCTCACTCAGACTTGTCGTGTGTACAGTCGCGTACTCGAGTGTAACATTTTTTTTCCAAAATTTTATAATGCATAATACAAAGCTATATAATTTTTAATGATTTGTTAACTTTTTATCGAGCTGTGGTGCCATTCACGATCAACCCAGAAAAATATTTCTCTAGAGAGAATCAATGATACCGTACAATGAATTCACAAGCAGAAACATAAAACTGCGCACAAAACTCAGAATCGTGTTCATGTCTAAAAAAATGTTCATGACAAGAAAGACTTTCAAAATTATAATAGATTATAAAAGTGTAAGAATTCTACTTGGAAAATGCTGTTCTACGTCTTAATATCTACGGTTCTTTTTAATGGAGTTCCAGCCCATTTTCCAACATGAAAATACAATTATGAGTGTCATTTATAAACATTGCTTAACAAATATTCCAAATGTCTATCTCGGAGGAGTTACTATTGATCAAACACTCTATATCTTTGAAGTTTTCATATAACACTTGGCTGGAGCTGCTAGAAGCAACTTATCCTGCCTTGAAAGAGTTCAAAATAGACTTCGTAACTTCGTGACGGATGCCCTTTTCTCTTCCTTGCAACCTCTTTCCCAAAAGAAGAGACGTTGCGAGCTTGTGTCTGCTGTATTGCTGTTTCCATGGCAGGTGTTCGTTTCAATCTATGCCTCCCCCCGCCAAACTTTCACGAAAAACACTCGTCTAGCCAAAATCCCTATCAATAGTTTCCCACACTCTTTATGTGTGCCTGAACCTAAACGTAGATTCCATGAACAAAGCTTCTTTCTTAAAACTGCACGCATGTGAAACTCTCTTCCGTGGGCCTGCTTTCCAGCTGACTACAATCTGCAATTTGTCTTCAAATCCAACGTAAACAAATTCTTGATGCCCCGTCCCCCTAAGTAAGCCAACTTACACAAATTCCACTACTTATGTTTACTACGCTCTAATCACATTGACTAATGTATACCCGTTAACCCATATCCTTGAGTGGTCTCCTGGCCTTGATAAATAGTGATTGCTGTGTAAAAACAAAAATTCTGAAATGCCCGAGATGACGTGTTGACGTCATGTTAAGGTCTACACATAGTTTGCTGGCTTATATTAGTTCATTGCATAACATTTCATTGTAAAATGCTGGGTACTGAGTCAGCATTTTAAGCTGTGACGAGATTATGGCGCCACAGAATGAAATGTGCATATAGACATAAAGATCAAAAAGAAGGGGCGACAGAGGAAAAAGGGGAAAAAAAGAAAATGACGTCTGGCGATTGGGAAGTTACGCTCGACAAATGCGGGGCGACTCTTTCTCTTAACCCTTTACTGCACAGCCAGCTGTGTCTGGCGCCGTGTATTAGCAGCTAGATGTGTCTGCTGACCTGTGTTGACAGCCAGATGTGTCTGGTGACGTGCGTTGACAGCAAACGGTGTCTGGTGTCGTGTATTGACAACCGGATGTTTCTGGTGATGTGTATTGACAGCTGTGTCTGGTAACGTATTGGCAGAAAGCTGTGTCTGGTGCCGTGTATTAGCAGTAAGGTGTGTCCGGTGACGCGTGTTGACAGCCAGCTGTACCTGATGCCGTGTATATATGCCGTGTATATTTAGAGCCGGTTTACATGGCAGTCAGAAAAGAGGAAACATACTAGTATCAAATACGTGTCGGCAACTGGTAAACAAAGAAAATAAATAATTTTTTTTTTTCAACTGGAAAGTTTTTGTCGAAGTTTTTATTTCCTTTGTGATTTTCTCTACATACAACGTCTCTGTTGACTTAAAGAGAATAACAACGTTACACTTAATTAGAATCTTAAACTTTATCTCATTGTATAAACTTCATTGTTTTTTTTTGATTATCCACGTTTTTCTTTGCGTTTTTATTGTTTCTGTTCTGTGAGAGTTTTCTATGACAAATTTTGTTTGTTTCTTATGTTTTGTGATGATAGAATTTTAACGTCGGTCCAAATTACTTTCTTTTCACTGACTGCAACTTTTATGGCGCATACGGTTTTAGTATTTCACCCTCATTGTCTGTGTATTCATCTGGTATACACCACCCGACTTATTTATGTATATAGATAAACATATCCCAAGTTTTATTTATACGTATCGTTTTATTAAAGCAACTTGGTTTAATCATATGTACATTTTACCGTCATCCTTAAAACATTATTCGGAATGCGAGACAGAAAGGCAGGAGTAAAAGAGGAATAAGGGCGGTGACTTACAACTTACGTTGCCTGCTTTGCACAGAGAGATTATCTGTGACTAGCAAAGACATGTGGCGTTGTCCAGGAGTAAACATGTATTACTGCTCCTTTCTATGAAGCACGTAGTATTCTTATTTTCTAATGTCGATACTTGTTATGTTCCTAAAGAATAACACAAAATCAATCATGGTTTTTTTTTATAGATGCTCGGCGAGAATTTCTTTTTTTACATGGAGGTCACCACTTATCAAGGCCACGAGGCTACTCAGGGATAAGGGTTATTGCGTATACAGTAATCAATAAGATAGTATTGTAGTAATCATTAGTATTGGAGATTTGATAGAGTGTCTTAAGAGGGCGGGTTATCAGGAATTTGTTTATGTTGGACTTGAAGACATCTAAGTTGTAGTCAGGTGGGAAACAGGCAAACAGAAGAGAGCTCCACAGTCGTGCACTTCTAGGAAAAAGAAGCTTTGCTCATGGAATCTACGTTTGGATTTAGGCACATATAAAGATTGGGGGAAAGTTATTGAAAGTAGTTTAAGCCAGACGGGTGTTTCTCGTGAAAGATTGGCGTGGGGGGACCAGAGATTGGATCTCAGACGAACACTTGCCATGCAAATAACGGTAAAACAAAGACAGGCTCGCAACGTCTCTTCTGTGGGAGAGAGGCTGCAAGGAAGAGAAAAAGGCATCCCCTACTAAACTACGAAGTCTATTTTGTACTCTGTCAAGACAGGATAGGCTGTTTTTAGCAACTCCTGTCCAGATGTGGCAACAGTACTCCATCCTTGGACACACTTGGCTTTTATAGAGATAGAGAATTGCATCAGTAGTGAGATTATCTTCTGGAGCGGTAGAAGGATCCCACCATTTTCCCAGCGTCCTTAGCAACAGACCTGATGCGCGTGTTTTATTTCAGATCAGGAATAAAGGTCAAACCCAAAAGCTTGTCAAAACATGGAGCCACCCCAAGACGAGAGCCATCCATTTCAATTGATGCCAGATGGGGAACAGACTGTTGATGATGTAAAGATAGAAGCTTGGTTTTGGATGTATTAAAAGTAACCAGCCACCTCTTCCCCCACTGTACCACGCCCTCAAGATCAGAGGAGAGAGAATCTGAGAGAACCTTGTCATTTACGGCCTTTGATGTGTTGCCACAGATGGTCGTGTCATCAGCATAGATGTCAACGAATGATTTTAGTATGTGTTTTGGGAGATCATTGATGTAGATCAGAAAGTGAGTTGGGCCCAGGATGGACTCCTGAGGGATTCCAGCATTAATACTGTGTGTCTCTGATTTCTGCACATTAACCACTACTCTTATGAACCTATCGGAGAGAAATGATTTAATGATTAAGAAAACATTACCAGTGATACCGTAGCTGGAAATCTTGTAAAGTAGGTCCTCATGCCATACCTTATCGAAAGCCTTCGATATCTCAAGAGCAATTGCCCTGGAAAGAAAGACTTTGTCAAGTGATTCACTAATCCTATTAGATATAACCGTTAGCACATCTGCTGTAGATCTTGCGGAGCAGAAACCATATTGCATGCCACTAAAAAGGTTGTTTGCGCTGAGGTGGTTGACTACTTATTTATTTGATATGGATTCAAACAACTTACTCATGACACACAGGAGACTTATTGGTCTGTACTGAGAGGGAGATTACTTATCACCTGAATTCTTAAATACAGGGCATACTGATGAGGTTTTTCAGGGTGTTGGAAAGCACTTCTCCTTAAGGCAACGCTTAAATAGATTTATAAGTATGGGGGGGCAAGTTCTGGTTGGAGCTTTTTCAGCACTATAACTGGAATGCCGTCAGGGACAGTTGCTTTATTGGAATCAAGGTTCTTGATCACGCACAGATATTTGTATGTTGCAAAGCGTGTTGTCTGTTATAGGAGGAAATATGGGGAGTTGATGGCCTTCGTCGCATAGAGTAGAATGAGCTGCAAAGTTCTTGGCAAATAGTTTGGCCTTGTCTGATGCTGACGAGATGACCTCAGGTCCATTGATGATAGTTGGGATAGAACGCAAACTTCTGTTCGGAATCCTGTTTGCTTTTGCCAAAACTGGTGGGAACCAAGCCGCTGCTCAGCTACTTTGGATTTAACAGACTGAGCATATAGCTCTCTTGCATGTTTTGTTACTCTTTTACAGTTGTTGCTGGCAGTCCTGAAAGCAGCTTTAGTCTCAGTACGTCTATTACGTTGGTAGCTATGGAAAAAGTGATATCTGTGCGCGATGGCAGCAGCACATTCAGGGGAGAACCATGGCTGGCTGGTAGGCTTTTGTTGGTCTATGCCTACAATTAACCATTCGGTCAGGTCTAATACTATAGAGGACACATCCTTTTTAAACATGGAATGTAGAGATAGATCAGATATGAATGTACGGAAGCTATCCCAGTCAGCCATACAGTATCGATATACAGTACAGTGGAGAGTTACATCTGAAGACTTATTACATTTCATTTTTATCTTAGCTGCTACAACGGAGTGGTCGGAGGATCCCAGAAGAGATATAACGGAACATGAACATAGCTCAGGGGAAGTTGTGAGGAAAAGGTCTAGAAGGCTTGCATACTGACCGGTAGTATCGAGCACACGGGTGGGTTCGTGAACAATTTGAACGAGGTCAAAGGCAGTCGCTTATTCATGACAGAACCTCCCATCGTCATCGGTTTTATTTGAGTGGGTCAGCTATTCCACATTATGGACATTGAAGTCGCCGCAAATGTGAATGTTAGCCGACGGATGAGCAGACAGACTGTGTTCAGTTTTCTCAGATATACTCTTAAAGATAGTAACCCCACTGTTGTGAGGGCGATAGAGGGCAAATATAAATGCAGTGGTGTAAGCAAGCGCAACCCGGAAGCACATATAAGGTAAATTAGGGTCTTCTCTGGAGATATTCCTGCCACACTGAAAGCCATCTTTAATGTAGGCACATATTCCATGCCCATAGCGAGCTTGGGGGTCAGATTAAGATGTTTAGTTAGAGTATCCTTTAATTATGAATTCGGCTAGGGAAGTGGTTGGCCCTATGCCAGTTTCACTTAGAAAGAATATGTCCGGTTTCGTCTCCTGTAATTGTGTTTCAACCTCTGGAAAGTTGGAACGTAGACCTCTGATGTTGGAGAAGGAGACCTGGTAGTAGGGGTCTATGTTGGAGGCTGGTGTTCTAGGTTTATTCGTGTCTTTTTTTTAGATTTTCATGTTGAGGTTTTGGGATTTGTGGAACAAGTCGATAGACTTGGTTGGGAGGACAGAGAGGGAAAGTTAGAGAGAAAAAGACAATATCTTTTTTGTAGCACATGGTAAAGTAAAGCCGTTACAATTACCCACTAGTATGGCATCGAGAGGCCCTACCAGAAACTATGGTCCAGAATCCATTCACCAAATGGCAATACAGCAGCCCCGGTACTTTGCACCTGCTGATAGGATAGCCTCCTTAGTGGTTAATCCAAGGTTCGGGTCCCTGACTATCAGGCGGATAACGTTAATCCAGATGAAACGTTTACCTCCAGCACCCTTACTAGTGACATGACCACAAGGATAGACATAGAAACAGAAATTTTTCGACATCTCAAGCTACTGTTCACAAAGTACTACCAACCTCGAAAGCGGCTTTTTCTTCACCCTCTGTCGGAAAAATCACTAATTGGAAATGAGGACTGAAGGACAAAAAAGGAGAATCGAGAGTTACTGGAGCTGCTGATAACACATCCAGATGCATTATGTACTCTCCATAAAAAAAACAAAAAAAGCCGCGTGTTTTTGAATTCAGATAATATGCAGGTATAATTTGTGAAATGTTCAATTTCATAGGAGACTTTTTTTTTATCTCGTTTTAAATATAGGAAAAAGCATTGGTTAATAATAGTACATTTGACAAAAAAATTAGGAAAAAAGATAAATAAAAAGAAAATGCGACAAATATCCAGGATTAAAGTCAAAGCTGGAATAAGGAATAAAGTTACTAACACCTGCCGGCACCATATATCGTCTTACTGAAAATAATATTTTTGCTTTTATATGAGACCCTTTTTTTGTTAATTGTAGCAATACATAATCGTAACCGTGTAAAAATAGAATTTACAGACTTTTTTCGAAGCTCAGTCTTTAAGCCTACTTCTTATAGCGGATGAGGAGAAGCTTGCGTAGTGCGTAGGTACATTTATAGTTCTATAAAGAAATAAAACAATAAATAAACCAACCATAGAATAAGAATGTTGTTGACGTTTGTTTTTAATTGTTATACTTTTACAGATTTCCTAAAAAGAATGACTGGGCCACTTCCGCTATTCTATAAGTAACACGCTAATAATAAAGGCTGTTAATAACGAGGAAACAAAAAGGAAAGAGATAAACATCGAATCAATTACCTACAACGTGTCAACGAGAAAAATAAAAATGTTGCTGGAGAGATAATCCGCCTTCTGAATAATCTTTAGCCGACTATAACGCTACACACTCGACCGATTGACACAGACACGCCACAAATAAAGTGTGGGTATAATTTGCAAAGTTTGTTTTGTAAACTGTATTTGAAAATATTACGGAAATATAGCTAGGATTATTGAGATATGTCCATTTAATCTAGACTGAAACGGATCATCACCTCTTGCGATTAGTGCTAAACTACATAATGATATGCACTTATGAATAAAGGATTTACTCCTTTTGAGTTCAGATTGTGTTGCTTGTGTTTCTGGGGTACTTCTAGGATCAGTCTCCATTTTTTTTCTGTTGAACTTGTAGGATCGGCCTCTATTTGCTTTTGGCTTATTTAAAGCTAATTCATAAAATAGGCTTAAAAGAGATAGTTTCACTTTCACTTTGATCTTCTTTCTGAATCCGCTTCGTAATCATCAGTTGAAAGTTGACGTAGAATCCAATTATTAATTGTGTCCTCAATGCCATTTCTTCTTATTTGAATTTTGAATCTAGGAAAGTAAATACATGATTTTATCATTTAAATAATATAAAAATATTGTTTAAGCGATAAAATTAATATTTTTTTTTACTTTAGCGTGTAAAATTGATGAAAGGAACACGAATTGCAAAAATATGATGAAGACTAGTGAATAGACGATTAGAAATGTGGACAAAGTCACCACGACCCGAACACGTATGGAAAATAAACATTAAAAAAAAACTAAAACAATTAATTTTTGAGAGAGAGATTTAAATCAGAACCTTTCGTTGTATTTCAATAAAACGATGTACAAAAGATAAAAACCGTATTAAAGCAATAAGTTCTGATGGAAAACAGCACTAGTAATGGACACGCAGTGGCTGATTGAAATATCAATCCAATATATTTTTTCGAAATTATTATTTGATTGATTTTTCTAATGCAACTCAAGAATCAGCACCAAAATGTGCCGTAGTCCAAGTAAACTTTCGCAAACGACAATGATAAGATTGTATGTTGTTTCACTTGAACGAGATCAAAATAAACTTCGTAACGTAGTCGTCTATTTCTTTCTAAGGTTGTATCAAAAGACAGTCGCAAAGAAAAATAGATTTCGACACAAATTTTCCTAATGAAGGAAAATGTTTCTATTTTATTAATTCTCGTCAGCAAAAAGCTACTTGCTTTCAGTACAAGGTACCAGAAAACTCATCCATAATCTCGACACATACGGCGATCAGTTTGACAAAGTTCGACTTTTCTTAAGAGAAATAGGCCATACCCATGTTCGCCGAACGTCACTGACCAGCTACTACGTATCATTTCCTTTCACTTTTTCTTTCTTCTCTTCCTTTCTCCCCACTCTTCCCTTACTTCGAGATTATATATATATATATATATATATATATATATATATATATATATATATATATATATATATATATATATAAAAGTGAACGTGTCTGTCTGTCTGTCTGTCTGTGTGTCTGTCTGTCTGTCTGTGTACATTTCCCTACGCAATAACTCTGTCAATTTTTAGTCTATAGACTCGAAATTTGAAATACCGGGTACTGAGATTTGAGAATATCGATGTGACGGGTGTCAGCCAGAAATTTGGCTGTTAAGGGGTCAAATTTCAACGATTTGACCTTTAAGAACTCTACCAAACTCCTCCGACAATTTTGGGTCTAGACACTTGAAATTTTAGATATAGGTTCCTTGAACCTGGATCTAACTTAATAAAGTGATTTGAGCCCGAAACTATAAATTTTAAGGGGTCATAATAGGGGTCAAAGTTTAAAAAAATAAACAATTTTTTTGTTTTTTTGCTTTTTTTGCACAGCATACACCTCCAAACACCCGAGCAACGCCGGGCACCCCTGCTAGTATATATATATATATATATATATATATATATATATATATATATATATATATATATATATATCTTAGAGCATAACGTCATGCTTAGCCTCGCTCCCAAATGCTAACGCGATTATGTTACAAAAAGTTTGAAGGTATCTAAAAATATTGTCCATAAAATAAAAGTATTTACACAATTCTCATTACAACAAATCACTATTGATACTGCATATTATTTAAAGCATTTATATAATAACTAGCTTGGGTACCCGGCGTTTCCCGGTTGTTTGGAGGCGTGTCTTGAGCCAGAAAAAAGTGGTAGTAGGCAGGAAGGATCGAACCCGTACCGCGAAAGAGGAAAAGAACACGAAAAAAACGTGACGTCTTTGCTGTTGCGTCCCTCGCCAAACCGGAATTGGCGAAAGCTTAAATTAAGGCTAGTCACTCGAAAAGAGGGGATGACTTCCGAAAATATCGGCAAAAAAGCGCTCCCTCCCTGTAGATAAGTGCCAAGTTGGGAATGAAGAAATTAATACTTTTAACTAATGTTTTGATATTTGTGGTCCGAAGGGTCGAGCGTCAAAACGACACCAATCTCGTGAAAACCTATCGCATCTGTCGAAAGTGTTAGACCAACATACATACATACATACATACATACATACACATACACACATACACACATACATATACACATACATACATACACACATACATACATACACACATTCATAAACACATGATGATAGTTGCAACGTCTTGTCAGACGAGTGCCACTCCCTCAGACATTTAAAATCCATGAGCCCCAATGTCTGAGGGAGTATCTATACAAATATGATGTTAAAGAATCTTAGCTTTGTACGACGGCTAAGTCTCTCTCTCGGTTCAAAATGTTGAGATCCAGCAACAAGCAAGAGCAAGATAGCCAGCAACAAATTAAACTGCAGACCAGCTTAATGCGGGTACTAGTCTTCCGCTTTATTGTTTTTTAAATCAGAGATTTGCTTCTCCTAGAAAGGTTGCCTTCACCACGGCTTACGGGAGCCCTCTCTACCCCAATACACACACACACACACACACACACACACACACACACAAATATACACGGTGCTAGTTGGCCGTTGACCCAGAAAAAGAGTTCATTCGCCCTTTGGAAGGTCTTGTTTTTAATCCTTCAGGGAGACTAGCCACCCTCCTCACCAAACAAGTCTGGTGGGGGAACCAGTTTAGTCGTCGGTGACCCGATCATGAGGCAGGTAGTACTGGGTTACATGGCACCAGTAGCATATGACATGACCTGACATAAACACATACATACATATACACATACATACACACATACATATACACATACATACACACATACATATACACATACATACATACACACATACATACATACATAAATGAGATTTGTATTATAAATTATTTTAAATCATTCTGTATTATATATTTTATCTGTTTTGCGTAAATATAAGTTGATTTTATCATTTTAATTGCGTATATCTCAAAAAGGAATAAATATTTCCTCCAACTACCAAAATGTTTTTCTTGACATTTAATTCATAAAGTATGCGTTTATGAAATCATAAACTTTTTTTTTTCTGTTTTGCTATTATTTTTTCTAATCAATTAATCACTCTAAACAAAATTATTTTTGAAATATTTAATTTATATTAAAAAAGTAATGTTTTCAAAATTTAATTATTTTATATTTTCCTCTCGTTTTACATTTAATTTTATAAAATACTAACAGGAAAACCTATGTTGCGCGGGATTTACTGAGAATCAATGAATATTCCATATTTCCAATAGTTTTATTGTCATCACAATCGGTGAAATCGCAAATTCATCAATCAAATAGATTGATTGCCGGCTCTAGACGGGAACCCACCGCGGTGCACAGGGCGGACACTCACATGCCACCTTGCAGTGACTTAGTTTCACTGTAGAGAATCTATTTTTGATGCCATGAAATTATTTTTATATAATGGCTTGAATATAATTTTAAAATGCAAAAGTCAACTATTACAGTTCAATTCGAACGTGTACGCTTATCAAGAAGCTACTGTTTATTTTATACGCAGCATCTTTCTGCTTATGCAGTGGTAAACATCACAAATATTAGACGGTATATAAGTGTTTACCTTTGATCAAAATTGGACTGCTCCTTTTAAATCGGATTATTTCGATTATTTATACTTATCGGAGGTACTCCGATAGAAAACCTATTTAAGATCATTCCCAACACATACAGTACACTTGTGTGAAATTAAAATAAAAATCGATAGCCCAGATGTTTTGGAGTCTTTCTCAAACACACAAGGTGCTTTTCAATATAAGTAATGTTAATAATTGTAAACTTAATCTTAATAGTTTTCCTTGTTAATTTACTAATTATTATTGAAAACCTTTTCCCGGAACTAAGGTTTATATCCACGTGTCCGTTCACCAGTCGTGTATGCAGTCAGATTATTGTCAGGACGTGTATAAATATCGCGATGGCTCAAGTTTATTTGAACTTGATTTGCCAGGCGTGTTGGATATTAGATGAACAAGAGCCAGCGATTTTACTAAAATTAGCTGACATTAAGAATTATTGTTTAGAGAGATAAAATGGGTCATTGGAATGTAAAACTAAGTTTTAACTAAAATGTTTACAAAAATAGTTTAGTTAAATATAAACAAAATATGGTAGATTGACCTTGAATAGTTGGGTACGTGACCAATAGGTCACGCGTTAATGAGACGTGTTGTTGAATCACTTACGTCAGCCGAACTCACGAATGAAACGTATCTTTTTGAGGATGACGTACCGGAACTGGCAATTCAAAAGTTTAGAGTTGAGAGTCAAGGAATTGTCGGCAAGCCGTGCAGACGTGTATTGGTACGAGCTCCGAAAGCATGGATACGAGGCTAGACAAAGACAAGTATGCAGACACGTAAAGCAGACTCACGTAAAAACCCTAAGAAAAATCTGAAATAAATTTATATGTATAAAATATAAATTCTTGTCTTGTTGTTCAGAATCAGCATGTAAAGAAAAGTTTCAAGTATGTCTCATCGATTTATTGTGTTCGGATGGTGTACTTTGCACAACAGACCAGCGGTTGAAGACAGAGGACCTCCAGAACAGAGAGTTATGAAAGTATATCTATATTCTCCTTTATAATACACTAGCGGGGGTACCCGGCGTTGCCCGGGTATTTGGAGGTGTGTGTGCTGTTAAATAAAAAAGAAAGCGGGGGGGGGGGAAGTTGGTAGGATCGAACCCGAAGCACTGAGGCGAAGTTGGAAAATAAAATGTGAAAAAACATGAACCGTTCGGCCAGCCAGAATGAGTTACTGAAAGATGTTTGAATTTATTTAAGTAAGAACCAAATTGACAGGTGCCCGCACGAAAGTCGTAGAGCGTTACGACGACGACGACGACGACGACGACGACGACGACGTAAGCAATAGCTATTCAGCAAATGAGATCAATGACCAGGTTTGTTTGTTATAATCAAAGTAAAAAAAGAAAACATAAAAACGAACGTTAAAACTTAAGCGGGGGGGAGGGGTAATCAAAACATCGAAAAAATAAAAACACAAAAAAACTAGCGTAAGGCAAACGAACGATGTTAAATGTAAAAATCGAAAAAAACAAAAAAGAAAACAGAAAAACGAACGTTAAAACCAAAAAAAAAAACACATGAAAAATGGCTTAAATAAGCCTGTTTCGATATTAAAATTTAAAAAATCGGTGGGTACCCGGGTATTTTTGGGTGTCTCTAAGAATAAGCGAAGTAAAAAAAAAAAAAAAAAACAGAAAAACGAACGTTACCTTAAAAATGGCTTAAATAACACTGGTTCAATATTTAAATTTAAAAAATCGAAAAAAAAGAAGACATCTCACACCACGATTCGAACCCAAAACGTTCAGATAACGAACCAACGCGCTAACCACCTGAGCTAAGCCGTCGTACATAAAATTTAGTCAGTTCTTCAACTATTTAAAGTAAATCAGGTCATGACGTCATCTGATGCATACGTAAAACCGGTCTTCGTTACGAGGGGACGGTTTTTGTTGACCCCCTGTCGAAATTTTCCGATTTCGGGGTTAAAAAATTAACGTTTTTGGCCAACTTTTCGGTATTTTTCGGGCGAAGGATGGGGCTTCTATATGATACCGAGTTTGTGAATTTTCGTCGTGTCTGTTAAAAGTTTTTAGCGGACACACAAACATACATACAAACATACATACATACACACATTTTCGCTTTTATATACATAGATATACAACGTCTCTCTCTCTCTCTCTCATATATATATATATATATATACATATATATATATCATATATATATATTGAGCATAATGATACTCAATAATAAAAAATATATACGTCCCATGAAAATTAAATGCAACTTTTATATATATATATATATATATATATATATATATATATATATATATATATATATAAGAGCTTATCGCTTTTCGCTTTTTAAAAAACCTAAGAAAGCGGAAAAAATAAGTAACAGCGTTTCGATGTTGGTAATATCGCTGAAAAAAAAACGCCAACAATAAATCTTATATATATATATATATATATATATATATATATATATATATATATATATATATATATAAGTGAAAATGTCTGTGTGTCTGTGTCTGCGTACATTTCCCTACGCAATAACGCTGTAAATTTTTAGTCTACAGACTTGACATTTGATATACGGTACTGATATTTGGGAAAATCGATGTGATCGGTTTTTGGCCAGAAATTTGGCGATTAAGGGGTCAAAGTTTAACGATTTGACCTTTAAGAACTCTACCAAACTCCTCCGACGGTTTTGGGTCTAAGCACTTGAAACTTTAGATATGGGTTCCTTGAACATGGATCTAACTTAATAACTTTATTTGAACCCAAAACAATTAATTTTAAGGGGTCATAATAGGGGTAAAAGTTTAAAAAATGACCTCTTCGGTCTCTTCCAAATTACTCAGACAATTTCTGGTCTAAATATTTGAAATTTTACATAAAGGGTATTCAGAGATAGGGCAAGCTTTTTCATCAGTTTGAGTCGAAATTTTTTAGTTACCAATATATAAATGTCTATGCATGTCTGTTTGCATGTCTGCCTGAAACTTTCGATAGAGGCGACGGCTTTTACCAAGATAAGTATCGTTTTAAAGTTCGATCTTGTATACGATACGACAAATATCGAAAAATTGGCTAAAAACATTAATATCTTCCCCTTCAACACTTTTCTACAGGAGGGGGTCACTTTTTTCGCCGATATTTTTGAAAGTTATCTCTTCCTTTCGATTGTCTAGCCTTAATTTAAAAAAAATGTCGCTTCCGGTTTGGCGGTGGTCGGTACAGCATAAACGTTAGGTTTTACCCCGTTCTTTTCCTCCTTTGCGGTACGGGTTCGAGCCTGCCTTCCTACTACCACTTTTTTCCTCAACATACACGCCTATGCTAGTATATATATATATATATATATATATATATATATATATATATATATATATATATCTTTCCCTATCGTGCGCCAATTAATGGGCAATTCAGAAACCATACAGACATGAGCACCTACATAAACATAAACAGACGCAAGTATGAGAGATGCATGATTTTATATGTATTTGAAAAGCTCAAAGGAGAATGTGTAAATCAGCATAGTAACCCGACTTTTATTAGTTTTGATGAGGAAGGAAAAATGCCTTCATTCTAACAGTTTTCTCAACCGGAATAATATTTCGTGCCAATAACATAGTAAATAGAAAAACACGAAATATATAATAGATCACATCATGCATCAGTATGGTACGACTTAAAAATCTGACAAGTATACTTAATACCCATGAAATAAACCGTTCATTTATTACACTGGGATTAGAAACATTAGGAGATCATAAAACAATAATAAGCCCTAACCCGAACCTGTATTCTAGAAATGTATTTTCTGAAGTGTGTACGCATAATTATTATTTATGTAGTACTAGCGGGGGTACCCGTCGTTGCCCGGTTGTTTGGAGGTTTGTGTGTAAGGGGGGGGTAAAGTAAAGAATAAGCGAAGTAATAACCCTGTTTAAATATTAAAATAAAAAATAAAAAACAATATTAAACTTCTTTAAAAAATCGGCAAAAAAAAAAACAGAACAAATATAAAACTGCTTTAAAAACGAAATCAGAAAAACAACTCCATGGTTCGTTTCACCCCAGTCCATTCCAGTTTTTTTAATCAACTACAAAACGAAATAAAGCGAAAAAAAAATGGCATAAATAACCCTTCGATTCCATGGTCCGTTTCATCCAGTAGAATTATAATCAAATTCCAGTTTTTTAAGCAACTACGAAGTACAGAAAACCCAAACCGGTGTTCCTTCGTAACTGTCACTTGTGGACGATCCGCAACGGTGTTAAGTGGTGGCGGGGGAAGGAGGAATTTATTACAGAGAAAAGATTTGACCACCTCCATTGATCTTAACCGGTTTCGGCAGTGAACTCTCAGCAGATTATATATAGGAATTATTGAGGTAGTGGATAGGTAATAGGCCTATAATACACCTCAGATATTGTGCTGAAGTTTGTGTGTATTACATTTGCATGAAATGTCTTGATTTTTCAATCCTATTAAGGTCCAAATCAGAGGGGAAAAATGAGTCCATTTTATATATATAGGGAGGATAAGGTGTATTTATATCAATATTTTGGCTACATATGTGCATGCATATTTCAGCTATACCCTTATTATGTTCAGTTCATTCATTGTTAGAATGAAAATGAATCGGATATTATTTTAACAAGAAATTTTCGGAAACTATAGGTATGGGCTGATAACTTGACTGGAATTACTATCAACATAATAACTGCTTTTAATGGGTGAGATTAGCATAAACGGGTGCTACACGGACACACGGACATACGGACATACGGACATATGGACATACGGACATACGGACATATGGACATACGGACACACGGGCATACGGACACTAACGCAAGTTACATGACTTTTTGTTTAATTTTTAGCAGCAATGTTTTAAGCTTTTATTCTGTTCATTTACATTTTCTCGTAATTGTTCGGTAGGACTGGACCGGAAACTTACACAAACTACCGCCATATGTAGAGCGCTAGTCAAATTTATCGGTCAATCAGAAAACAACAGACACGATTAGCAAATGAGAAGCCACATATCATACAGCTTTTGATAAATTGGAAGGAAAGGAAAAATAAATAACTTTAGTTATCTTCTATAATATAAATATCACCTGTCTTTGTAAATCTATGTATGTATGCTTGTTTACCTAAAACTTTCGACAGAGGCGACGAAGTTTCACCAGATCGGTATTGTTTTAAAGCTCGGCCTGCGAACGACAAATATCGAAAAATTGGTTAAAAACATTAATTCTTCATCCTCACCTGGGCACTTTTCTACAAGGATGAGTCGCTTTTTTCACCGATATTTTCGAAAGTCACCCTCTTTTTTAGGTTGAGTAGCCTTAAGTTAAACCTTCGCCACTTCCGGTTTGGCGATGGACGCAACGGCAAAGATGTCAACTTTTTTTCACGTTCTTTTCCTCCTTCACGGAACAGGTTCGAGCCTACCTGCCTACTACCACTTTTTATTTTGCTCAACACACACCTTCAAACACTCAGAAAACGCCCGGTACCCATGCTAGTTCATTCTAAATCATGGAACAGCACACGGCAATTAATCTATGCAGGACAAGTTTGTACAGACATCGGAGCAAGTCGTAGAGTATTTTTAACAGAATAAACTCATAGCATCTGGAATGAGGTACAGAACATACCCAAAAAATCTCTTGAGGATACCGTGCGATGGGCTTATAACTACCCTTACAGATTGGAAGAACTAAGCCAAACCCTAAGACCACTAAAAATATGTTTCAATCAAGCGATAAAAAATAGGTTTCTTGTTTTTTAAAATATTCATTCATAACTTTATTCATAAAACTAACGATAGGTTGTTGTTATATTCTTTTTTATTACATTTTTCATTGTAATTTGTGTATGAAAACTGTTGTTATTTTCTGTTGCCTAACGTTTTTGTATTTGCTCAGCATATTCCGTCGGTTTACGTTAAGTGCCGGGCACACCCAGGTAGACATTTACAAAACTCCCGTTCGTAAAATGCACTGGTATAAAAATTCCTTTCAGATTATCTCAAAATAAAGTTTATCTTATGTTTCTAGTTAATTGTTATTTCGTTTGTACTAGTTTATTTTAACTTTATTTATTTTATTCGATGTATATATATGTATTGTGTTTTAGGACGTTGTGCACGTGTAGACATACATTATATCTAGCGGGAATTTGTATGTCTAGTTTAACATAGTTTCAGGTTTGTATGTATATATGCATTCGGTGCTTGGAGCATTTGCCTATTTGTATACTAATATGCTTGAATTGGTATACTGTTAACAATGAAGTTGGTTCCACTAAATATGCGAACGGTTTAGCCCTATGGACATTCAGAGTTCCAGATTTGTATTATGCATAAGCAAAAGCTTCTGTGCAAGATGGGCGCGCGAACAGAAACCCTATTATATGTAACTTTATAGATTGTTGTGTATATACATATACAGACACACATATACACACATATATATATATATATATATATATATATATATATATATATATATATATATATATACACTAGCAAATCTTCGCATGCCTCTCAGCAGTGACTTAGTTCGCAATGCATTGTAGTCTACTGTATTGTGGATTTTATTAAATTATTTTATATAATAACTTGAACTGAAGTTTAAAATGAGGAAGCCAATTATTATGGTTCAACTGTGCTCTAAACAGAGACATTCATTTTGAAAGGTCCCCTGTCTAATCAAAGGAATTACTGCTGATTTTTATACACCATGCCTTTGTACTATTGCAGTGATAACATTTCTCAAATACACTTCGGATGTTAGCTTATATAAGGGTGTAAACTGAGCTAAATCGGACTGTCCCTCTTTCTATCGATTTTTTTTTTAGATTATCAAATTTGGATACTAATCGAATACATTTCAAAACAAAACCTATCTAAGAAGACTCCGAGACACAAAGTACGTTTGTATGACATTTCCAAAAAATCGGCCCAGTCGTTTCGGAGTTTATAGGGAAATAATTCACATACAACCACCCACACACAAAGTGCCTTAAATATATATATATGTATATGTCTGTGTGTCTGTCTAATCTCGACATATGTTTTCATTGCAGAAATCCCCCTCTTTACCAAATTACCGTAGGTTTGCAATAACAGGTGCCACATATTATCTTTAAACTATCATACACCATTTTAGAACGCCGTTTTATACTCATTTGTTCGTTATAGTAGAATTCTACATTACATCATAGGAGAAAAATCACGATCGCCACTACTTTTAGAGGAAGTAGTTCCCATGTTTCGCTCTAAATCTAAATTCCTCAAACCGCCCCAGTCAATACCGGGAAGATAGATACACATTATAACTATATTGCCTTGATTCTCTTCTTAACTGGATCATACACTCATAGGCATACAGTTACCTTTCACCTTCCCTATTAAAAAATAATTTCTCATTAATAACATTCCAGTTATTCTTAATGGCTGAGTAAATAATCTATTATTCCAGAATAAACACCTTCTTACAAAAAACGAACACGTAAGACCTTTACAAATATGGACGCTCTCTCTACACGAAGCAATAGTTATGTGAATATTAAACCAAATACAAAATTATTAAACACCCATAATAATATAGTTACGTACTCATGTACACTCACATTTATACGCAACTGCCCCCTACAAAAAAAAAAAAAAAACGGCCCATGAAACAAAATGCATACAATTTACGGATATCATTGTCATTTTCTTTTATCGCTTACGGTTTGTGTTTGTATTTTCGCCACGCTTTCTTTTATAATGTACCGTTTACTTTTCATACGTTTTTTTATTTACATTTTTCGATACGCATGCACACATATTAACATCGCGAATATGCCCCCCCCCCCAAAAAAAACCAAACAAAACAACCGTGAAACATAACATTTTTACTTGCGGTTACCATTCTTTATTTTACATTTTCTGCCTTAGCAGCTTAGAATTTAGTTGACGACCCAATATGATTATAGACAAGTTAGAGGCACACTTTCCTTTGAAATGACGACTTTTTCCTTTTGTTAATTAGTATTCCTGATAGCGATTATCAAGATTAAATATGGAGCAAATATTCTGACAACCCCCCATTCACCACTCAAAAAGGATGGGGTGTCTACCATGAGCCGTTCTGACTATGGCAATGTTGCAGGTGACAGAGGGTTAGGGGTTTCCGTTTCGAAAGCCGTTCTTACCATAAGGAAGTTGGGGGTTGGGCAACAAGAACAACATTAACAATCGTAATTTATTGTTTTTGCGAGGGGGAGGCTGATCAGAAACCATTTTTTCAAAGATAAAGTTTTACCTTTACCTTTAAAATGATGACTTGTATAGATTTCCCACTATGCTGATTAAGAAAATCTCACTTATATTTGGCGGATACAAGTAGTTTAAAAAAATCTAATTATATTCGAACGACACTGTCACCCTCTTTGTGAGTCCATAGTATTTGCGCGTGGGAATCCTGACAGCGATTATCAAGGTTAAATTTGTGGCAAATATGTGGATAGTCATGGTACTACCAAAATAAGATATCTATTTTGAAAGCCGTTCTTAACATAGGGATGTTGCCGATGACCATTCCGAAAGCCGTTCTTAACATGCGGTGGTTAGTGGTGTATATTGTGAAAGCATCTCTTAACATGAGGAGGTTGATTTTGTGCAACAACAGAAACCGTGCTTTAGTTTTTATACGAGAGGAGAGAGACATGCTTCCACTGGGCAACACCGGTTAACGGATCCTGCTTGTGAATATATACATAACATTAGTTCATTTGTTTACGTACAATAAATATGGACGATGTTTCTAAGGAAAATATTGTCCAGATCTCCCGTATTAAATAATCAGCGAAAAGATCGACATATATATATATATATATATATATATATATATATATATATATATATATATATATATATATATATATAACTACTTCATTTAATTACATAAATTAATATACGGATTATATATATGAGTATTGGCTGAAGAGAGCTTGATATGGATGTCTTAAACGGTCCTAATCATCGGGTTCGAAACCGGCGGTACCAATGACTTGTCTCATCTAACAACTTTCTGTACACAAAATGCAACATATAAATACGTTCTTATATTTCGGATTTTTCTTTTAATCGAGCACTCTGCTGGATTTCTTTTTTAAATAAAAAAAATATATTATTTATATAATGTGTGTATACATACATGTACACTATCTTATCAACGGTTCCATGTGAAATTATACAACATCTCACGTAATAAATCTGGCATATATATATGGTTTAGTAATTATAAATGCCTATATTTTTAATAAAGTACTAACCTTCAAATGTCAGGTGTTAAAATTGATCCCTAATCGTATTAATTGTTTTCAAAAATATAGTTATTAAAGTCATCATAATAATGCAATTTGCAATCTTTTCTGATCCATTCGGGCGAAATAAAAAAAAAATGAGAATTACCTTTCGAATGTTCTTCGTAATTAATTACGTAGTCAGGTACAAGAAACATGACTGATGTTAGTGGTCTTTCTCCTCGGCCTCCCTTAAAGAAGCACAATGTTTTATATTTAAGGTGATGTAGAATTGAAAACATTTCTTTGTTATATATTCTACGACTTTTGTGTCAAGTAATTCACTCGTGCATTTTTAATTAATAAAAAAAAAATGTTATCTCGGTCAGTCATGGGAAGTAAGTATAAAATCACTCAGTAATATTAGAAAGATTTAACCAACAATAAATAAAGCGAATGTGTCAGACCCTTTGATCATTGTTTCTGTCTACCGCTCGTTTCCATGCACATCATCTATCTTTGTAGAAGGACACTAAATCAACTCTGAAATAACGATGTCTCTCCACCCGAACTATTATCTTCTATTTCCCTGTATTTATAGAACTGCCATTCTTAAAACAAGTACAATAATTTTGTTTATTTCAGTCAGCCTATTTTTAACACAACCAAAATTATTTAAAAGTTTTAACAAAAAAGCATATGCTGGTTAGAACTTGACTCTACTTAAAACAAAAGAAAGTACAAATTGAATTTAACCTTTTCATTATAATTTGGAAACATTTAGAATTTTAAAATGATTTGGCAATATTTAGAATTTCCTATTTTACATGAAAATTCAACAATTTAATACACTTTCGACCATTGCAACAAATCAAATTGCTTTCTAAAGATTATGGAATAGCTGGAAATGTCCTCTCAATTATTAAATTCTTTCTCTCCGTTAGGCTCATAAGAGCAGTCTTTGATAGACAGAAATCAGAAATTCATTGTATTTATGCTGGCGTCCCTCAAGGTTCCATCCTGAGACAAACTCTCTTCCTGATCATTAATGATCTCCAAATGCAGACAGTAACACTATTTATTGGAAAACTGTAAACACCAGCAATGAGTAATATATTTCCAATTCTTTCTTTTCATATGTTGAGAACGTAGTGCAATGGGGAAAAAGGTGACTTGTTAATTTTAATGCATCGAAAACCAAGTAATATATATATATATGTGTAATATATATATATATGTAAGAGTGTGTATATATATATATATATGTAAGAGTATATATATGTAAGAGTATATGTATGTATGTATGTATGTATGTATGTATGTATGCAAGAGTATAAATAGATATGGGGATAAAATGAACGTTGAAAGAAATACTTGAAAGTCGGTGTCTGTTAAAGGAAGAGAAGATTTAACAAGATTAACAGAAAAAAAGGAGGAAAATTGCATTTCTTTCCGATTAAATTTTGCTTTGTCAATATTTAAAGAAAATGAAAAATCATGAATATAACGCGAAAAAAAAAGATGAAACGGTGCATGTCAAAGTTACTACGATGAGCGAGAGGAACGCTGATTAGATTTAAAGTCTTCACGAAAGCGTTAAGTAAATAAGTACAAAAATACTTATTTACTCTCTACATCTCCTAAAAGAAAGGCGGCTTCCCTAGGGATCAGATATCAGCTATTGTATAAATGTGATTAGTACTAGCTGTTTGCGACATTTCAATCTTTTGGGAAGCGAGTTAAAATAATGCAACCCACGAAATCGCTAATCAAATCCAGCAAGTTGTTTTGTAACTCCACATTATTTGTAATAAACTTTAGCCTATACCAGACTTGTCTATCGAGATTCAATAATTAATACCAACCAGTGCTTTGTTTTGCATATTTTTGATTATTCGGATTAGTGATCTCATCTTGAGTGTTATTCGCACCAATTTCGACAGATGTAACCTCCGATCTTCTTCAAGTGTACTTTGTCGAATCCGATAACATATACAAAATTACGAACGAAATACTTTATTTAATTCACGATGATAGAATGTTCTCTTTCCGTTAGCCATTACCATGTAGAAGTCTTAAGTAATTCGAAACTGTATTATAAATACTGCATGGACTGAAGATTAAACATTCACCGTTTAAATTACAACTAAATTTGACCTAGCAGACAAATTCAGTATAATTTTTGGGAACCTTAAATCTATTTTTCTGGATGTATAATCTTATAACTTATACTTGTTGATAGGTACTTATTACTAACTCAATATTATGCATACATAAACATCCTACCCCCCACACGTTCTTTATTTCACTAAAACCCGGTATTGCCCAGCTTTATTATTCATCATTGGCGTTCTTTTTATTTTCCGAAACCTGGTATTACCTGGGTTCATTACCCAACATCCTTTCCTTACACATTGTTCCTATGTTCATATATTTTTCGGTTAAATCCGAAAATTTAGTATTCAAATTAAAGACAAAGGAAGTGGACACGGTTTAGCTAAAATATGGAACGGAACGGAATTCACTAAGCTTGTAAAGAAATACGAAACCATATGGAAATAATTTATTTTTAAAAATAGTTTTAACAGTTCCTTCTATAGTTTCTTTTTGTTTAAATACTTGTATTATTACGAAACAATAAAAAACAATGACAATTTTTGTTATTGACATGTATTAAGGTAGTTTCAGTTTGGTAATTTAATTGAATTGTTTTATGACAAAATTATGTGATGAAATTTGTGGAAGACTTTCTATCTAAGAATTAAAAAAATATATTAAAAAAATGCTTTAAATTATTTTCATGTGAATATTTTAAATATCTTTGAAAACTATTTATAGAAATGTAAACTATGAAAATTTTAATTACTTTTTTGAAATAAAATATTTACATATGAATATATTTTAAATATTAAAAAAGAAATGTGAAAAAGTAAAAGTTTATTATTTTATTTTATTGTTTCATGATAAAACAAGAAGCGTTTTCCATATGGTCTCGTATTTCGTTTTATGCTCAGTGATTTCCGTTCTATTTTTAGATAAACAAAATCCACTTGG
This sequence comes from Euprymna scolopes, assembly GCF_053919585.1. Taxonomy (NCBI): domain Eukaryota; kingdom Metazoa; phylum Mollusca; class Cephalopoda; order Sepiida; family Sepiolidae; genus Euprymna; species Euprymna scolopes. The sequence continues at coordinate 188,155,899 of NC_136482.1, forward strand.
CATCTGAATTTTTGATACTGAATTTTTTGATTGAATCCATTTTTGTCCCCCCCACCGCTCTCCTCAAGTAAACCCCATTGCTAAAAAAAAGAAAGAAAAAAAAGAAAGAAAAAAAGAAAGAAAAAAGAAAAGAAACGAAATCTAAATAAAACAGAAGTCATCGTTCACATAATGGAAAATAAATGCATTTAAGGCTTTTTCGTTTCCATGGACCATTTGTTTTTCATTTCTTTGAACATATTTTCTTTCAGTTAAAAGACAAAACAAAACAGAACAAACACATCAGCTTTTGTGCTTATAATGCGAAAAATGCATCTCAAACAATTTTAGTTCCCTCAATCATTTTTTCAGTTAAATGAACACATTTTTATCTTAATTTGTCATGCACAGGGAGACACCCCTATGCATGGTCTTTTGATCCTTGGCAGTAATAGCATCAATTTTTTAAATTGGCACCGGGTAAATGACATTCGATAGTACCATGTGTGCTTCTACCCAAATCTAATATATAAAAGGATATATGTCTGTCTGTCTGCTCTATAATTTCAAAGTATCTCTTTCGAAACTAAAAGTCGTAGAGTGGTTCGATTAAATTTTTTATAGACCGACATTTTATGGATATTTTATGAGTATTTTATGGATATTTTATGGATCTTTTTGAATATTTTATGGATCTTTTATGGATATTTTATGGATATTTTATGCATCTTTTATGGATATTTTATGGATATTTTATGGATATTTTATGGATTTTTTATGGATATTTTATGGATCTTTTATGGATATTTTACGGATATTTTATGGATCTTTTATGGATCTTTTATGGATCTTTTATGGATCTTTTTTGAATATTTTATGGATATTTTATGGATCTTTTATGGATATTTTATGGATATTTTATGGATATTTTATGGATCTTTTATGGATATTTTATGGATATTTTATGGATATTTTATGGATCTTTTATGGATCTTTTTTGAATATTTTATGGATCTTTTATGGTTCTTTTTATGGATATTTTATGGATCTTTTAGGGATATTTTATGGATATTTTATGGATCTTTTATGGAGATTTTTATGGATCTTTTATGGATATTATATGGATATTTTATGCATCTTTTATGGATATTTTATGGATATTTTATGGATCTTTTATGGATATTTTATGGATCTTTTATGGATCTTTTATGGATATATTATTGATATTTTATGGATATTTTATGGATATTTTATGGATATTTTATGGATCTTTTATGGATATTTTATGGATATTTTATGGATATTTTATGGATATTTTATTGATATTTTATGGATATTTTATGGATCTTTTATGGATATTTTATGGATATTTTATGGATCTTTTATGGATATTTTATGGATCTTTTATGGATATTTTATGGATCTTTTATGGATCTTTAATGGATATTTTATGGATATTTTATGGATATTTTATGGGTATTTTATGGATTTTATGGATATTTTATGATATTTTATTGATATTTTATGAATATTTTATTGATATTTTATGGACATTTTATGGATATTTTATGGGTATTTTATGGATCTTTTATGGATATTTTATGGGTGTTTTATGGGTATTTTATGGATCTATTATGGGTGTTTTATGGGTATTTTATGAATATTTTATGAGTATTTTATGGGTATTTTCTGAATATTTTATGGATCTTTTATGGGTAATTTATAGATCTTTAATGGGTATTTCATGGGATTTTATGGATATTTTCTCGGTATTTTCTGGATATTTTATGGATATTTTATGCGTATTTTATGGATCTTTTATTGGTATTTTATGGATATTTTACGGGTATGTTATGGATATTTTATGGATATTTTATGGATATTTTATGGGTATTTTATGGATATTTTATGAGTATGTTATGGATATTTTATGGTTATTTTATGGATATTTTATGGGTATTTTATGATATTTTATTGATATTTTATGAATATTTCATTGATATTTTATGGACATTTCATGGATATTTTAAGGGTATTTTATGGATATTTTATGGGTATTTTTTGAGTATTTTCTTGATCTTTTATGGGTAATTTATAGATCTTTAAAGGGGTTTTCATGGATATTTTATGGATATTTTATGGGTATTTTATGGATATTTTATGGATATTTTATGGGTATTTTATGGATATTTTATGTGTATTTTATGATATTTTATTGATATTTCATGAATATTTTATTGATATTTTATGGGTATTTTATGGATATTATATGGGTATTTACTGAATATTTTATGGATCTTTTATGGGTAATTTATAGATCTTTAATGGGTATTTCATGGGCATTTTATGGATATTTTCTGGGTATTTTATGGATATTTTATGGAGATCTTAACGTATTTTATGGATATTTTATGGATATTTTATGGGTATGTTATGGATATTTTATGGGTATTTTATGGATATTTTATGGGTATGTTATGGATATTTTATGGATATTTTATGCGTATTCTATGGATCATTTATGGATATGTTATGGGTATTTTATGGGTATTTTATGGGTATTTTAGGGATCTTTATGGATATTTTCTGGATCTTTTCTGGATCTGTTCTGGATATTTTCTGGATCTTTTATGGATATTTCATGGATATTTTATGGATATTTTAGTGGTATTTTATGGATCTTTTATGGGTATTTTATGGATATTTTATGGGTATTTTATAATATTTTATTGATATTTTATGGACATTTTATGGATATTTATGGGTATTTTAGTGATATTTTGTGGGTATTTTCTGGATATGTTCTGGGTAATTTATAGATCTTTAAAGGATATTTCATGGGTATTTTATGGATATTTTATGCATATTTTATGGATCTTTTATGGATATTTTATGCGTATTTTATGGACCTTTTATGGATATGCCATGGGTATTTTATGGATATTTTAGGGGTATTTTATGGATATTTTATGGAAATTGTATGTGTATTTTATGGATATTTTATGGATATTTTATGGGTATTTTATGTGTATTTTATTGATATTTTATGGATATTTTATGCGTATTTTATGGACCTTTTATGGATATGCCATGGGTATTTTATGGATATTTTATGTGTATTTTATGGATATTTTATGGGTATTTTATGTGTATTTTATGGATATTTTATGGATATTTTATGGATATTTTATGTGTATTTTATGGGTATTTTATGGATATTTTATGGATCTTTTATGTGTATTTTATGGGTATTTTATGGATATTTTATGGGTATTTTATGGGTATTTTATGGATATTTTATGGATGTTTTATGGGTATTTTATGTATATTTTATGGGTATTTTATGGGTATTTCATGGATCTTTTATGGATATTTTATGGGTATTTTATGTGTATTTTATGGGTATTTTATGGATATTTCCTGGGTATTTTATGTGTATTTTATGGGTATTTTATGGATATTTTATGGATCTTTTATGGGTATTTTATGGGTATTTTATGGATATTTTATGGGTATTTTATGGGTATTTATGACCTTTTATGGGTATTTTCATGATATTTTCTGGGTATTTTATTGGTATTTTATGGAATATTTTATGTGTATTTTATGGGTATTTTTGGGGTATTTATGATCTTTAATGGGCATTTTATGGATCTTTTATGGATATTTTATGGGTCTTTTATGGATATTTCATGGGTATTTTATGTGTATTTTATGGGTATTTTATGGATATTTTATGGATATTTAATGAATATTTTGTGGATATTTTATGGGTATTTTATGTGTATTTTATGGGCATTTTATGGATATTTTATGTGTATTTTATGTGTATTTTATGGGTATTTTATGGATATTTTATGTGTATTTTATTGGTATTTTATGGATATTTTATGGATATTTTATGGGTATTTTATGGATATTTTATGTGTATTTTTTGTGTATTTTATGGGTGTTTTATGTGTATTTTATGGGAGTTTTATGGGTATATGATGGATATTTTATGGGTATTTTCTGGGTATATTATGGATATTTTATGGGTATTTTATGGGTATTTTATGGATATTTTTGGGTATTTTATGGGTATTTTATGGATCTTTTATGGGTATTTTATGGGTATTTTATGGATATGTTATGGGTATTTTATGGGTATTCATGACCTTTCATGGGTATTTTCATGGTATTTTCTGGGTATTTTATTCGTATTTTATGGATCTTTTATGTGTATTTTTTGGGTATTTTATGGGTATTTATGATCTTTAATGTGTATTTTATGGATCTTTTATGGGTATTTTATGGATCTTTTATGGGTATTTTATGGGTATTTTATGGGTATTTTATGGATCTTTTATTGGTATTTTATGGATCTTTTATGGGTATTTTATGGATCTTTTATTGGTATTTTATGGTTAATATAGTTTTTAAGAAGTCAAGAATCGGTCAAAATTGAAAAAATCGTTATGCATCTTGTACATTTGTCTTAATTTATTTTTAATGTTTAATCAGTGTTCATGTATGCCACATATACAGTGGTAACTTCACCAGCTTTCAATGCTACAGATTCGCTTTTGGTTTCGATTCTAGCTGATGGCATCCAAACACCCTTTTTACTTTCGTAATCACGGCTCTATAATATATAGGAAATCTGGAAAAATTAAAATATCATATTTAAGCGTATTTTACGACAAGACATAGTCCGGCACAGCCAGCCGCCCACACCCACCTCCGCTAAGTTTGTATAACTTTATTCACCATTTCCCCATACTGTTTGCAACAACTAATATATCTCATAGAAGATGAAAAGGAAAAAGACAAAGAAGCAACAGAAGTAGAAGAAGGAAACAAAAAAAGACAAAAAGAAATAGAAGAGAAAGAAAAAAATGAAGTAGAAGAGGAAAAAGAAAGAGAAAAAGTAGTACAAAAAAAGGTAAAACAAAAAAGATGAGGAGAAATAAGAAAAGTAGAAAAGGAAAAATGAAAAATGAAAGCGAAAACTAAGATCAAGAAGAAATAGAAACAGATGAAGAAGAAAAACTAGAAGAAAAAGAAAACAGACCAGAATGTAAGATGAAGAAAAAAAAAAATTTCTGTTGGCTGACAGAAAATAATTTTTGCATGCCAGGAAAACAAAATGGCAAATGCGGAATTGAAATACAATTTTTTTTGCAGATCTTTTAAAATGAATATTTCCTACCAAAGACCGGAAAGACCTGCACGCATTGGAACGTTGTCAACATTTTAAAAAATAAAAACTGACAATGACTTATTTTGATGTTCTTTATTCCCCTCGATATTTAATGGCTTCTTATCACGATATTTTTCAGCCGAAAGGTTTTTTTTTAAGTATTTCAAATATATTGCAGAAATGTAGAATCTTATAAACATGAATACATAAATGTTGACTATTTAAATTAAATACAATATTCGTTTTAATTGGTTGAGGTTTTTATCGTTAGGTTATCAACGTTATAATTTTTTCCCCCCTCATAAGATATTGCATAGTGCACGTCTATTTATATGTTAGCATTTCAAGAATTTGATGGAATGCAGACACAGAAATAGAATCTAAATCATTCAAATAGGACAAATAAATAAGTAATTTAAATAATATGACAGTCGTTCCAAAAATAAAGCCTCCTATCTGCTAATTCAAAAAGCTGAAAAGCTACAAAAACGCGAGTGTTACCATTAAACAAGCGACCTTTTGTGCGTCAGAATATATTTTTCGACATAGTCTCTACCATTCTCCATGCACTTTATCCAGAAATTCAACGACACATCTGTTTCTGATGGACATCTATAGCATAAATTGCTTTCTTAGGGTCTCACACCGTCAATACTTGCAACAGAAAGATGAAACTAAGATCATTTATGCATAAATTTTCTTATCATAACAATGCAATTTGAATACTGTAGAATATCTCTGATAGGCTACTTTACTTTTAAATCATAAAGAACCGACGAATATTAAAATGTTTAGGCATGTCAGATGTTTGGTCTCATGCCGTTGGTATATAAATACAAATATGCGATTTTAAAGATGAGTTAATTGTATAAGTAAAAGTTAAAATCAGTAAATTGTGATAAGGGTGTGGAGAGACACGGCGATACGTCACCACGACTGACGTATTGCCACTTTAGAGACACACTAGCATTCGAACCAGAAACCAGCCTGACACAATAAATAATACGAAAATAAAATTAGTGCAAATGTGGGCGTTGTCGAGGCTTGAGTGTCAGCATAAAATACCTTTTTTTCATGTGTGAAAAACTATATTTCGTGCACGAGAGAGTTCGCTATAAAGAAGAAGAAGAAGAAGAAGAAGAAGAAGAAGAAGAAGAAGAAGAAGAAGAAGTTGCTGTTGGGAGGAAATTGCAACACTGACAGATCTTTTTTCTGCTTTCATAAATACTAGCATTTAGCCCGGCGTTGCCCGGGTGTTTGGAGGTGTATGTTGAGCAAAAAAAAAAAACAGCGGTCAATTTTTTTAAACTTTGACCCCTATTATGACCCCTTAAAATTTATTGTTTTGGGTCCAAATCAAGTTATTAAGTTAGATCCATGTCCAAGGAATCTATATCTAAAATTTCAAGTGTTTATACCCAAAATTGTCGGAGAAGTTTGGTAGAGTTCTCAAAGGTCAAATCATTGAACTTTGACCCCTTAACAGCCAAATTTCTGGCCGAAACCGATCACATCGACTTTTCCAAATCTCAGTACACTATATATCAAATTTCGAGTCTGTAGACTAAAAAGTGACATAGTTATTGCGTAGGGAAATGTACACAGGCACACGGATAGACACACAGCCACGTTCACTTTTATAGCTATATAGATAGATTAGAAATAGGAGTTAACGGACGAAGGAAAATCTGTTTTATTATTTACACGGTTTGAACATTTTATGCTTTTTTATAATTAAAATTTAATTTATAAATTATAGATTTTAGTAAAGAATTAAAAAAAACTGTTTTGAATAATAAAAACTACCGAGAATTAATAATTAGAAGCTTCCTCCTTTTTATAATGTTATCCATGTTGCTTAAGGTCCTGGATATGACCTTAAACTATATCCAGTGGTAAGGCCCCATCTTGTGGGCTTTGGGGAGTGTGGAGCCACCCTTTAATTACCATTGCTCCCAGGTCCACTCTGACCCGGAGTGGTAGTACCTGTTAGGGTCCCAACTATGGGTTAAATAGAAACCGACGTGAAAACAACAAATATATTCTTTTAAAAAACTTTTCTTCAAAATCTTTGCATTCGGCATTAAATAACCCGAAAAGGGTTGATATGCCGTAAAACAAAAACAACCAACCAACCATGTTGCTTAAGTAACTTATTAGCATGCCAGAATTAGCGGAACGATATAAACAAATACAAACTCTTATTACAGTAATGTAACGCATTGTTTTCTAATTTATATATATCTTTTATATTGTAAAAAAGTAACATTGCCAGAAACTCACAAGTGCTAGGGAGCTGGTTGTATTTATTTGCTTCCCCATTGAGCAAATTAGGCACAGGGCCGTTTTTAACGTGGAGAGGGAGGAGAGAAAGGGGGAGCTGGTAGTGATGCCTCTTGGTATATAGGGTTTCCCCTACATGGACCAGAAACTGATTGCTACAGACAATGGTCTTTGATTGCAGCATCTGCCGGACAGATACTACACTTTGATCTTGGATGCCCGGGCCACGAAGGCCCAGGCCGATACTGTAAATCCAAGCAAACACGTAGACTAAGAAATATCGCGAAAATAGCGTGTATATGTCGCTGAAATTAAAGATACACGCGAGTTCGTTTCGTAAATCATAGATATTATAATCTTCGTAGCATATAAAAAAGTTTTAAGAATAGATGACCCAACTGAGAGAGCCCTCCAAAAAAGCTCTTGCCGGATATACACAAAAAATACACATGAACACCCACCACAAGCACACACACATAAACACAAACACACACATAAACACAAACACTCTCACACAAACAAAAACACACACAGACACACACACACACAAACACAAGCACACAAAAAGTCCACACACACAAACACACACACAAACACACACACAAACACACGCACAAACACACATACACGAACACACACACACAAACACACACAACACACACACATACACAAACACACACACAAACACAAACACATACATAAACACACACTTAAACACACACACAAACACAAGCACACACACAAGCATACACACACAAACACACACACATAAACACACACATAAACACACACATACACAAACACACACACACAAACACACACATACATAAACACACACTTAAACACACACACAAACACAAGCACACACACAAGCATACACACACAAACACACACACATAAACACACACATAAACACACACACATAAACACACACATACATAAACACACACTTAAACACAAACACAAGCACACACACAAGCATACACACAGAAACACACACACATAAACGCACACATAAACACACACATAAACACACACACAAACACACACACACAAACACAAGCACACATTTTCGTTTTTATATTATAGACTATATTATACCTAATATATAGTAGTGATTTCAAACATAAAAAATGGCTTTAGTCGCACGAGCTTGACTATAAACCAAAATCATATATGGCTCCAGTCTTAGTTTTCAACACTTGGGCTATCGTTAAACGGATAAGACATAGGTAGAAATTGACTTTCTTATTCTATTTCTTGTATTCATTTTTCTTGTGTTTCTTCACTATACCTACTAGCCAATACTTCAGTATCGACTCTGTAATACAGGGGAAAGATAAAAAAAATCCATGATTTTCAGCGTTGTTAGGGACATTTTTCTAAAAAAATTCTAATCCCATATAAATTTCTAGGTCGACGGTGTTTCAATGGTCTTGACTCTAGACCCGTTGTCTTCCGAATTTTATAGGACCAATCTTGAAACTAAAGCCATTAATATAATACAAAACCCATCCATCTATGTTGGATACGCAGATGATATAATCTAATAACAAAAGAATTAGATGAACTAACAAAAATAAAAAAAAATGCCTTAAAAATAATTCGGTAGTAAATTTCACGCATGAAATAAATATAAATAACACGATTCACTTTCTCGTTATGGAAATTAAAGCCGAAACAGATAGATTTATTAGCCATACAAAACCTGCCAGTAAAGTATCATGTCTTCTCAAATTTCAAAGTGAATGGCCTGATCGATATAAAATGGCTGAAACATTTCATCCACGTAATTCTTCCATGAAATATTTTATAAGGTACTTTCTAACATGGAACAAACCTTGATTTATAAAAATCGCCCAAATTATATCGACGACCAGCAGATTAAACACATTTTAACTGCCATAAATAAAAACACTAATAATAATAATAATAATAATAATAATAATAATAATAATAATAATAATAATAATAATAATAACAATAATAAAAAAATAATAATAACAATGATAATAATATTAACGTATTTTATTGTAACCATATGGATGCGAATTCATTCTTTATTACAACAAAATTACAATCATTGTTTATTACAAAAATAAGATTTATTATTTACACATAAAATTAGATTAATTATTTATTACAAAAAAGTAGATTAATTATTTATTGCATAAAATTAGATTAATCATTTATTACAAAAAATTAGATTCGTTATTTATTACAACAAAATTACATTCATTATTATTACAAAAATAAGATATTACATAAAATTAGATTTATTATTTATTACAACACAATTACATTAATTATCTATTACAAAAAATAAGATTTATTATTTATTACAAAAAATAAGATTTATTATTAAATACAAAAAATTAGATTTATTATTTATTACAAAAAATAAGATTCATTATTTATTACAAAAAATAAGATTCATTATTTATTACAAAAAATTAGATTTATTATTTATTACAAAAAATAAGATTCATTATTTATCACAAAAAAATTAGATTCATTATTTATTACAAAAACTCAATTCATCATTTATTACATAAAATTAGAGTAATTATTTATTACAAAAAATTAGATTTATTATTTATTACAAAAATAGGCTTTATTATTTATTACAAAAAATTAGATTTATTATTTATTATATAAAATTAGATTTATTATTTATTACAACAAAATTACAATCAATGCTTATTAGAAAAAATTAGATGTATTATTTATTACAAAAATAGATTCATTATTTTTTACAAAAAAGATTTATTATTTATTACAAAAAATTACATTTATTATTTCCTACAACAAAATTACATTCATTTATTACAAAAAATAAGATTTATTATCTATTACAAAAAATAAGATTTATTATTTATTACAAAAAATAAGATTTATCATTTATTACAAAACATGATAATCATTATTTATTACAAAAAATTTAGATTCATTATTTATTACAAAAAAATTAGATTAATTATTTATTACAAAAAAATTAAATTTATTATCTATTACAAAAAATAAGATTTATTATTTATTACAAAAATAGATTCATTATTTATTACAAAAAAGATTTATTATTTATTACAAAAAATTACATTCATTATTTCTTACAACAAAATTACATTCATTTATTACAAAAAATAAGATTTATTATTTATTACAAAAAATAAGATTTATTATTTATTACAAATAATAAGATTTATTATTTATTACAAAACATGATAATCATTATTTATTACAAAAAATTTAGATTCATTATTTATTACAAAAAATTTAGATTCATTATTTATTACAAAAAAATTAGATTTATTATTTATTACAAAAAATAAGA
>NC_136482.1:188171676-188209176 GCF_053919585.1 Euprymna scolopes
GACTGCAACGAATAAAGAAAACCGGTTTTCACCAAACGGAAATTGAATTATGTCGTTTTTAATAGGGCGACAATTTTCTCGTTTTACCGTGTATTGCGCAATTTTGAAAAAATATTTGGTTTGTATAATTAACAAAAAATCATTGGCTACATATGTGTATTGATCTGTTGAAAAATATCAAGTTTTACAAACTACAAAAGATCTCTTCCTTACTTTGAACAAAATGTTTTGATTTATTGGAACACAGTAGTTTCATTCATGTTGATCTATTTTCTGAATGAGAGAAATTACGAAATAGGGTTTAATTACGAGAGAAAAGTAAAAAATTGCAAATGCAAAATATTTTTTAAAATATCTGATGCCAACTTATTTGTATGTGTCGCATTTTTAAGGAAAACATTCGAAACAGACTGAGCCTATTATATTCTCAAATATAAGATGGTTAATTATGAACACACACAATGTATCGCAGAGAGATTTGGCATAAAGTCGTGAGTTTATGTAAAACTAAGTAGATTCGAAGTTTCAACACCCGCGTCTTTAAACACATAGCAACCATCGCTTATAGATAAACTAAAACCGAGAATTTCTCGTTACATATCACCAGAACAACGTTCATAAAAACATTCGACAAAATATGTTTCATCTGTAATTTAGGCTAATTATTGATTCATATTTTGAACTGCAATGAAAATAGTTTTCATTCGAGTTTATCGAATTTTATATTTAATCTGTTACGGAGTATCTCTTTTGATTACTGAGGCCACAAGTTAGAGGAGATAATACTTCTGACTGTAAATGGGAGGCAGTAGGCTTAGATATATCTAAGGATTTTCACAGGGTATGGCACGATGGTCTTCTCATGAAAATAAAATCCTATGGTATTACTGGACGAATGCTTAACATAATTAGATCCTTCTTAAATGAGAGAAGAATCCAGGTTGTCCTCGATGAGCGTACGTCCAAATAATTTTATATAAATGCGGGTGTATCTCAGGGTTCGATCCTTGAACCTTTATTTCTGATATTCATAAATTACTTACCTGATAAAATTATCTCTGAGATGGGTATATTTGACGACGACACCACGCTCTATAGCAGACACGTGGAGAAAACTAATGAGCACATATCTAAGGTAATGGCCGAAACCCCAGAGGAAGATCTTCAGTCTGTAGTGGAATGGGGTCATAAATGGATGGTGACGTTCAACGCTGCCAAGACAAAGCTAGTTTCCTTTGATAATGACACGGAACAATACTAGGGATAGAGATATTTTACCTGAGAGCACTTCGTTCAAGCTTCTTGGCTTAACGTTCACAGGAAAAATGAGTTGGAATAGATACATTGAGATCATTGCTAAGGCTGCTGCAAAGAAGGTGGGCTCTATCATGCTTGGAAGTTACTTGCATCTGAAAGTATCCTGTACCTCTACAAAGCCACCATTCGCCCATGTATGGCGTACTGCTGTCACATTTGGGCTGGTGCATCTGCTTCTAGTCTTTCACTCCTGGACAGGATCCAAAAGAGAGTCGCTAACCTAATAGGCCCTCAGTTGTTATCTGAACTTCAGCCCCTGTCCCACCGACGAAATGTTGCATCCCTCTGCCCGTTTTACAAGTACTTCTATGGTGGATAGTCTGACGAACTATAAGAACTTGTACTGTCTCGACAAAATTACCCCCGACGAACCCGACAAGCAGCAGAGTCCCATCCCTACACAGTTGAGATCCCCAGATGTAAGAAAGCCTTTTACTCTAATAGTTTCTTCCTCAGAACGACAGGACTTTGGAATTCTCCTCCGGTTTCCTGTTTCCCCAACTTTACTGCCATGCAGAAGTTCAAGTGTAATGTGAACAGCCGTCTTGCTGCTAAACTTCCTACAACATAGTACCCCTGGAAATAAGGTCCCTGATAGTAGCCCCCTACATCAAAGTGGCAATATGCCTTGTTAGGGGTGAAAATGTAATAAAAAATTATCTTCCAGTTTTACGTACTCTTCGTGGAGTCCATTACACCGACAAGAACCTTATAGAAATCTGATCAGAGTACATTTTCTCTATCAGATAGTTATAAATTTGAAATAGGATATATATATATATATATATATATATATATATATATATATATATATATATAACAAAATTAACACAGAATACGATATATTGTTTATTTGTTAGGGTTATTTGTTTTGTTATGAAATATAAAAAAAATCTCTGATTGCTATATACGAGGGGTGTACCAAAAGTAATGCCGTCCGAATTTATTTAATTGCAAATTGCATTGTTATGATGACTGAACTTATTCATTAATAATCTGAAAGTTTAATCTTTTTGTTGCAGATATTTACGATGTTAGATTCTAAGAAAGCAACTGGACATGAGGCGCTGTATTTAGATATTTCTTATATGTTTATCATGTTTTTATATTGTTATTATTTTCACAGAAAAAATATAATAATAATTTTTTTATTATCATTCGAAATACGAACGGCAGACGAAAAAGAGGCGTCTTATTTTAAAGTAGTCCACAGTTTCTTTAGCAAACTACTTAGTATTATTTTAGTTTCTCTTTCCCCCGAAATACTATTGTGTTGTTTGTATTGCTCTTTTGTATTCCTGTTAGGGGACGACATTTAAAATACTTTGCTTTTAGTTTTTATTTACAACATAAAATACGAGGACAGAAATACTTACAAGTTCAGAGTACATTTCTTCTTTTTTATTTTCACTAACGATAGATTGCTTTTCGAAACGAAATACGATTGTTTTTTTTATTTGCTGTTGAACTAAACACACGTCTAAGAACGAAAAGTATCTTACGATAAATCGGTGCTTATTTAAGTAAAGTAAAAGGAGAAACGTCTTTGTAATGTACCGGGAGTGACTGCTCATTTCACGTTAAACTTCTATAGGAAAGCGATATCACACTCTAAGTCTAAAATACAAGGTGCCTTCAATAAGCTTCCAGCCTCTTTGTACAAGCATTTAAAGCATTTAAATGTGTCGTAGACTCTTGAAAACTCAGTATGTTATTGCTATACATCTTTTGAGATGACTGACCATTTTTTATGATTTCAGGTTTAAATAAACAGCTAAAGCAGGAGTCAGAATACACCCTACTAAAACCTGATTGTCACAGCTGATGCATTTTAAAAATGCAATCTGGACGTGAGGATACTTTAGAAGAACGATATGCAATAAAATTCAGTTTTAAACTTGAAAAAATGCCACAGAAACGTATGCAATGTTTCAGACTGCTTTTGGAGCGTCTTGAATGACTCTAGCATTAGGATTTGTAGTGGCATAAAAGATTCAAGAAAGGCAAGGTGTCTGTAAGGGATGATGCAGAGAGTATTTTCAAAATATGTTTCCGCTGATGATATATACCATAGAATGAGGAAAATTGTTATTTTCTTTGTACATCTTATCGAAAAACAAATTGCTGTAAAACTAATTTTACAGAATTTAAATTCAATCGATATACGAGGGGCGTGCAATAAGTAACTTCATGGCTAGGAAGAGGTGAAAGTCGGATATGTTTGACTCAGAAATCACGACTGAAAGTACAAAACAGCGGTGGTTTAAGAAATTTCGTGGAGGCGACAATATTCTTGAATATGATAAGCGTAATGGTCGGCCATCGGATGTGACAACGATCAATGAAGTGTCTTAGTCAAAGCAAATTCAAGCAAAACTAATCAAGAACTTCAGGAGAGTAAGGAGGATAGGGAAGGATTTCATAACCAAACGCCCGTGCTTCTGATCTGGCGACATGCGAGTTGTGAACTGGATCGTTGTCCTGCAGGAAGAGGGTACCTTTGCTGATCTTGCCCCGCCTCTTGATTTTGATAGCTTCCCTTAATTTCCTCAAAAGTGAAGCATAATAGGCTCCTGTAATTGTGGTACCCTTTGCTAAGAAATCTGTCATCACTACTCCTTTCTGGTCCCAGAAGACTGTGAGCATGACCTTGCCAGCAGAGGGCTGCCCCCTTGCCTTCTTTGGAGGTGGTTAGCCCAAGTGCTTACACTGCATTGACTGGGCTTTGGTCTCTGGATCATAGCAGTGGACTCAGGTTTCATCCTGTGTAATCAGTCTTTTGAAAAACTTCCCACTATTCTTCTTGGCGCATCTTCAAATTCATCCTCGAGCACTCGACACGTTCTCACTTCTGGAATGGTGTGAGCAACCTGGGAATCTATCTAGCAGACACCTTATGCATATGTAAATGGTCATGAATGATAGTTTCCACATACCGTGTACTAATCTTGAGATATTGGGCTGTTTGGTGAATAGTAATGCGCCAATCTTCCAAAATGGAAGCCTCAACTTGACGGACAGATGCCTCATCAATGGCAGAAGTGGGGCGACCAGGTCTGGGAGCTGTTTACACAGACTTCTTGCCATGTTTGAATTCATGATGCCAGCGTTTTACAAGGTTATATGATGGGGCATTATCACCATAAGTTTTTTTCATTTCATCAAAAGTCTCCTGTGATGTGCGTCCTTTCAAATACAAAAACCGGATCACTGCTCGACATTCAACAGGCTCCATTTCACACCTGACTCAGTTCAAACACCTGTAAAACAGACACCACAATTTATTCAGAGCTGTAATTTGCCACATAACCCGTGGAGATATAAATCATTGCACATGCAAAATTTCAGCTAGATCAGACAACTGGAAGTGGGTCAGGGGCATTACTTATTGCACGCCCCTCGTATATTAGGTGGGTAAGAAATTACTGGTAAATTTGTAAATTTTTATTTCAAATGATATATTTTCAAGTTTTCGTTATAATACCTTTATTTTATCTATCATTTAAAAGGGCGTTTTTTTTATCCAAGCGTTTAAATTACAATCGTTTTAAAACAATTACCTTTTATTTTCAGAATGTCGAATACAAGATGGAAAAATAGCAAATTCGCACAATTGTTTATTTCAATTCAAGCTGGGCAGAAAAAGCTGCTAACACAGCTCGTGATATCAACGATATGTTTGACCCAGGAACCACGACTAAAAGTACAGAACAGCGGTGGTTTAAGAAATTTCGTGGAGGCGACGAGATTTTTGAAGATGATGAGCGTTGTTGTCGACATCGGATGTGACAACGATCAATGAAGTGTCTTAGTCAAAGCAAATTCAAGCAAAACTAATCAAGAACTTTCTTCTTGAATAAAACGTAACTTATACGCCGATTTCAAAACATTCGAGAAAGATTGGAAATACAAAAACTTGATAAATGAGTTATTCACAAATTGACCGACAACCAAAAGAAATGCCGTTAAGAAGTGTCATCTTCCCCTCTTTTACGCAACAATACCGACCCGTTATTATGACTTGCCATGAGAAGTGGGTTCTTTACGATATGCGGCAATGCCCAGCTAAGACGTTAGACGCTGACGAAGCTCAACGACACTTCCCGAAGCCAGAATTGCACCAAAAAGATGGGCATCCTGACTATATGGTCGTCTGAGACCGGTCTGATCCATTATATATTTTTCATGCCGGCGAAACCATTACAGCGGAGAAGAATTGTCATCAAATGAATGAAATGCAACAGAAACTTCGACAACAACATCCAGAAAATGGCCAATTCTAGACTACGATCGCATGTTGCTAAACCGAAACAGAAGTTGAACGAATTGGGCTATGAAACTGTGCCTACTCTTATACTCTCCTCACCATTCATCAACCAACTACCACCTTTTCAAGAATTTCTACAACTCTTTGCGTGAGAAAAACTTCAAAAACCTAAAGGATATCAAAAACGCCTTCAGCAACTTTATCGCCAACAGAACGCAAAATTATTTCGTTACCAGCAAAACTGCACCTGTTTTGTGTTAGCAAGAGTATGTTCATTCTGATGGTGCTTATTTAATTTAATAATTTTTTGTTTCAGCCGAGATATGTTCATCTGAATTGAAAAGGTAAAAGTCACAACTTTTTGTCAACCTGATATATATATATATATATATATATATATATATATATATATATATATATATATATATATATATATATATATATATATATATATATACAGGGTGGTCAAAAAGTCAGGTAACATTTTAAAGAAAAACGATATTAGCAATACACGTATATTTAAGTACCATACATTGAAATATAAAATGAAACAAACATGAAATATGTTTATTTTGTTAATTGTCGTCCATTTCTCTCTATCAATCGCTGGAAGCGATTAACCACTGATTGTGTAACACGTGTAATCATGTCAGCTGATATCCGCGCAATCTCCTCTTCAATAAATAACTTTAAAGACGCTATTGTATCAGGCTTCTTGCCATAAACGCTATCCTTTACATAGCCCCAAAGCCAGAAATCAGGAGGGGTAGTTTATATATTACACTCAAATATTTAAACAAATATTAAACGAACAGAGATTATAATGGATCATATTGTTTTTTCTACCTTTAACATGTTACCTGACTTTTTGACCACCCTGTATATATATATATATATATATATATATATATATATATATATATATATATATATATATATATGTGTGTGTGTGTGTGTGTGTGTGTGTGTGTGTGTGTGTGTGTGTGTGTGTGTGTTTATAAGAACACGATTTGTTTGGAAATTATACTTTACAGAAATTTATTATTCGAGAGAATACTGAAATAAGACATATTTAAAATATATTTAAATGTCCTTAATCTGCGAAGTTTAAAAGAAATGCGTTCTTCTAATCAGAGGAAAGGTATAAATAAATATTATAGCGAAGATATAAATTCGCTGATACTTGCATAAATGGAAACAGAATTATATGAAAACTAATCATAAATGCAAAAAACGTTTCAGTACAACGAGTTCATTTAATAGGAAAAAAATAAAAAATTAAAAAGAATGACTAAAAACTTAAAGATTAACATTTCAGATGAAAAGATATAAAGTTTTCAAGGCAAAATGATCATAAGTGTCATTGTTCCAACCCGAAGAAATTGGATTAATAATGCTGATAACTAGACCCCAATTAAAAATCCAAAATGTGCGTAATCCAGGTGTGTAGAAAGATTCGCTTGCAGTCGAGAAACAAAGATTGTTTCTATTCGGTTAAGTTTTTTTTATCACTTATGCATATGAAAGCCGTCGTAACACCTCCCATTGCTATGTAGAATTTAATTTCAAAGATCCAACGGAAGTTAGATAAATCGGAAACGGAAGTAAAAAAATGGTTGTGTCTTCATGACCCAAACATATTACTCTTGAAATAATTAGGTTATGCGTCATAATATGCAGTGATGCATATGCGTACCAGATGTAATCTAGACAGAAAGCGTGATTTAATAGATAAAAGAACAAAACGAATGAAAAATATCGGCGCTTAAATATAGACATAACCTTAATAGCACTGCTACAATAATAATAATAATAATAATAATAATAATGTGTAAATGAATGAATGAACTAGGCCTTTTTAAAGTAACAGAGCAAAAACTTGCAGGACAAACCCAGATAATAAGAAAAAACTGGTTGCTGACTACCCTTGAAATTGAAGATCTGAAAAGAGAAATTAAGGAAGAGTTGATTAAGTTAAGAAAGAGTGTGGATATTAATAAACATGATGAAATAATGAAGGTAAAAGCAACTACTAAAAATGTAAATGAAAATAGTCGACGTTTCAATAACTCTTTCTAAAGAAACAATTAAACTTATAATTGGACATGGGAAGAGGAAAGAAGTAGATGAAAAGGTAAAAGCCGGCAATTTAGAGCAGCCGTCGAACCTCCGATTTGTGAATCGAAGAAGACTAAAATCTATCACTACTAACGTGAAGGACGTCCTGCCGTTTTTTCCAGTAAATAATTTAAAACAGTGCATAAACATCATTAAAGCTGCTTCTAATACTGTATCAATGTTGCTTGGAAAAGGTAAAAAAGAAGAAAGGAAGGAGCCCAGGTGGCGGAAACGTGTAAATGGACAAATAAAGAAACTTCGAAAGAACCTCAATAGAGTACAAGCTGTCGTAGAAGGAAAACTCAAAAGTCAGATCGGGTGCGATGAACTAAATAAAAAATTAACATACAACAAAAAGGTTTTCAGTGTGTAATTGAAGAACTGAAACAACGTATCACAGCAGAAACTGTCAAAGTTAAAAGCTACAGCAACAGAATTGAGCAATATCAGCAGAATAGACCGTTTGAGAATAACCAAAAACTTCTTTTTCTAATCAACTTGAAGGAATTTAAAGAGGGAAGGACGTTGTACCCAATGCTGATCGAATCGCGTATATTCTGGAAAGGCAACTGCGAAAAGAAAGAAAAAACACCAAAGAAGATGCAGAATGGATCAAAGATATTGAAAGAGAGGTCTCTTCTAGAATGGAAACACAAAGGAACATAACGTTCACCGTGGAAATGCTGAGAGCGATAGCTAAAAAGCTTTCAAATTGGAAAGCGCCTGGACCTGACGAAGTTCAGGGATACTGGTTTAACCCCCCCCCAGCTCTCCACCCGCTTCTTGCAACAATGCTAAACGACTGTGTAATGACATGTAACTTGCCTGGTTGGCTGACAAAAGGAACTACAGTCCTGATTATGAAGAATAAGAATAAAGAGGATGAAGTGATAAACTTTAAACCAATTACTTGCCTCTCACTAGCATACTGTTTGAAAGTACCTATGATCATTTGGATTTGCTGCCTGAAGAACAGAAAGGCTGTCGATAAAGATCACGAGGCATCAAGGATCAGCTTCTGATCAATAAAATGATTCTAAGAAATTGCAAAAGATCTACCAACCTTGTCACGGGCTGGGTAGACTGTAAGAAGGCATTCAACATGGGTTCACATTCATGGATATTCAAGTGTTTGGAAATTTTTGGAATAGTCCCTAACATCCGAGCATCGGCAAACTAATTTTACTTCAGCAAATGTTGTATTAGACAAGGTGAAAATTAAAAGAGGCACCTTCCAGGGTGATAGCCTTTCCCCTCTGCTTTTTGTCATCAGCTTGATCCCGTTGACATTTCTTTTACGGAATGTAAAAAACAGTATATGAAATTGGAATAGGCATTCCTACAGGCAAACATCTACAATTTATGGATGACCTTAACGTTTTTTTGAAAGAATGAGAATCAACTTAATACCTTGATGAACACGATCAGATTGTTAAGCAATGATATAAGGATGCCATTTATCATCTCCAAATGTGCTATTCTTGTGATGAAAAGAGGCAAGCTAGTCCACTTAGATGGCCTTGAACTTCCAAGAACAGATCTGATAAAGAATGTTGACACCGATAGAGGTTACAAATATTTAGGGATATTGGAAGCGGACAAGATTAAGAAGATAGAAATTAAAACTCAACTCACAGCCGAGTACATCAGAAGATTAAGGGCTATTCTTAAATCACATCTCCACAGTCGGAATATGATATATGTGATCAGCACCAGAGCAGTAGCTGTCATTTGATATACTGCTGGCGTACTTGACCATAGGTAGATGAATTGAACTGTTTGGACACAATGCTTACAATTTATGGGGCCTTTTCTAAGAAAGAGGATGTAGATCGCTTATATCTATCTAGAAAGAAAGGTGGTCGAAGCTTACTTAGTGTTGAAGATGTTGTAAATAAAGCCCGATTTAATATATTTCTTAAAGCCATGAAATTCTTCTATATGAAATGAGAAGAGAAAAGGTCTGGGGTGAAGAAGAGTCAGCAATTACAAGAGAGATAATTATAAGCTTTTAAAACTGAAAACCTATACCAGTTACGAAAACTATGGAACCCTATACCAGTTACGAAAGCTATGGAAACATATACCAGTTACGAAAACTACGGAATCCTATACCAGTTACGAAAATTACGGAATCCTATACCAGTTACGGAAACTACGGAATCCTATACCAGTTACGGAAACTACGGAATCCTATACCAGTTACGAAAACTACGGAATCCTATACCAGTTACGGAAACTACGGAATCCTATACCAGTTACGGAAACTACGGAATCCTATACCAGTTACGAAAACTACAGAATCCTATACCAGTTACGAAAACTACGGAATCCTATACCAGTTACGGAAACTACGGAATACTATACCAGTTAAGAAAGCTACGGAAACCTATACCAATTACGAAAGCTATATAACACTATACCAGTTACGAAAGCTATGGAATTCTATACCAATTACGAAAGCTATGGAAACCTATAGCAGTTATGAAAGCTATAGAAACCTATACCAGTTACGAAAACTATAGAAACCTATACCAGTTACGAAAACTAAACTAAAACGATTTTGTTTTCTTATTTTATATATTTCAGTTTTTATATCTGTTTTTGTACCACAATATATACATTTTTCTTATATTTTTCTTAGAGTAACTGTTTGATTTTTTTAAAATTATTTTCATGAATTAAATTATTTTTAATTTCATGAAAAATTTTTCCATTTCTTATTTTCTTATTAATAACAGGCGAACAATATTATTTTTCCATAAAGGGATTATATTTTTCCCCAGTTTTGTAAAAAAAGGTTTGTAAAATTATTGTTGTTTAATGGATTTAATATTTCATTAAATTTAATTGGAAAATAATAGGCAGACGTTGAACTTTGAAAGCTTGTCAACAAACATGTAGCGAGAGAGGTTTATATATAAATATATACTAGCAAAAGTACTAGTCGTTGACTGGGTTCAAAAACAGCTTACAGAAAATGGACTCTGATTTATTAAAGTATGATAGGTTATGAAAAGGAAGGGTTGTAAAAAGATAGCTTCGAATTTGGGGTTATCAAAACCAAAGAAAGATATGATGAAAGTAAAAATAAAATAGATAAACCTCATAATTTATTATACTATATCTGTTGACACTGAAACACTTATCACAATATTCTGTGGATCTATATTAAAAAAACCTTGTTAAACTTTGTGATATATTTCCATTCTATGGAGGTCAGGCGCGAACGAACACCCAATAATTTTATTATACCATATTTCTTCAAACTGAAACATAATTATCAAAGTATACTTACACAGATAGATATAAAAAGTCTTTATTAAAGTTTGTGCCACAATTTTATTATACCATCCCTATTTAAGTTAAAACATGCTTATCAAAGTATTCTTATGTACATCTATATCAAAAACACTTGTAAAGCTTTTTTTAAATTTTTTATTTCCATACTTTGTGGACCAGGCGCGAACGCAGACCCCACAATTTTAACGAACCACCGTTCTGCCAGATCAAATATACCCATTCCTGTGTCTCGATACATCTATCATTATATGTAATCAATTTTTTTAAAATAGTCAACCATATAGGAGCCTCTTCGTGACCAGACACACGCATTCAGCTTTATATATATATATATATATATATATATATATATATATGTGTGTGTGTGTGTGTGTGTGTGTGTGTGTGTGAAAAATACACCTTTAAATAGTTCATTATTCACTAAATTATGGCTGAAAATTTTATATTGATTCGATTCTTACCTGATTTTTGGCGCATTTATAGAGAGACCCCTGCCAAAACAAACGTTACAACCTCCTACATTTTGTCTGTTGTTAAGTAATGCACGTTTACTCCCGGAAAAAAAGTCACGTTAGTCACAAAATATTTCTTTTGTCATAAAAACAGACACCAAAAGCCGTTTGCCTCGTTAGTTGTAAGCATCTTCTCTTTCTTCCCTTTTTCGTCTGTCATTCCGTCCCGCGTCTCCACTAATGTTTTAAGGACAAATTCACTTGCTTAAAGAAAACAAAACTTATACAAAAGTTAGTCTCTGTCTGTCTCTTTGTCTATCTCTCTTTATATATATATATATATATATATATATATATATATATATATATATATATATATATATACACGTAAATAGGACGGATGTTATATACCAGGTGGAATCAGAAAGACAATATCTGCGGGCGAAATGCAAGACACGTACGCGTCATAAAATTTGCAATCAGCGAAATGAAAGTAATTTGGTCTGACGTTAAAACTCTATCCTCACAAAACAAGACAAGCGAATAGAACTAACCGATAGGCAAAACTATCAGTGAAAAGAAACATTAAAAGCGCATAAAAAACAACATGGTAAATCATATGTACAAAACACAATGAAGTTATTATAAGATACAATCTTTAGATTCAAACCAATATAATAAGCTAAGCCATCAGACGAAATATAGACATTTTAAACGAATGTTTCTTAACCAAGTGTTTATGGCCGGCTAAGTGGCTTGCGGGCATACTAACGTAGAGCCATAAGAGGATGCCGGAAAAATGTAATTCAAAATGCAGAAACTTGCAATATAAAAGATTACAAGACACCGGTAAGGAAAAAAAAAATGAACCAATCTTTGCACGGTAGTGATATGACAGTTAATGCCATTCAAGACAAACTTGACTAGCTGTCTGGTCGAATTTAAATCTGGAAAGGAACGGATCAAGGCTCGGTTCACAGTGTATTTTCTTTTCCTGGAGGATCATCTGCACACAGAGGACCGAACTGCCTATCGATATCAAAACTTGTATTACTGAACATCACGCAATTATCTCCGCTAATTTAAAATCGTATTTCTGCAAAGCATCACTGAATGTTCTATTGACCTTTCAAGTTGAACCTCAGATGAAGCGGAAAGGTTGTCATGAAACTGCGCTACATTTACAAAGAAGGCCTCCAAGCTTCTGGTTGTCTGTTCAGGATGCGTACTCCCAACTCAGCAAGAAGACATCCGTGATGCTCATAAAATCCGTTACAACATATCTTTGCTAATGTGAATTTTCTGACCTGGCGACAATGAAAAGAAGGTCCAGAAGCCGTCTTGATATTAGAAATAATATTCGCCTTGCTGTATTCAAGACACAAGGTGTCGGACATAAGAGACCTTCTCACATAAGCCAGCATCAAATACATCATTTTCAGCAAAATTTTCATTTGGATTTATAATTGTAGTTTAACTCAATAAACAGTATACAATTAAATCTGAATTTTGTTGAAATGTAGTGGGCCACACATGTTGAAATACGCGATAAGGAGGTCACAGGTCATCACAGTTTTAGAAACGAAGGCAATAATTCGTCAGAGAAATTCCGGAAGTTTAATATGAAAAATTAAAAATCGATTAAGCGTTTGATGAATATTGAAACCTCTGAGTGTTTTGAAATTAATCGTCTGTTTAAAACAACGACAAGAAGTCATATAGTAAATTCAGGAGTTTAATAATAAAAATGAAAAAAAAGCCAAAATTAAGAGTGAAGAATATGAGACTTTAGACTTGAGCAATGTGAATGTATCTGTTATACTCTTAATTACAGGACTACATGAGTACGTTTGAAATAGATGTTTTCGGAGATTAGATCGTTTGATATTATGTGTTTAGAATAACCAAAATCAAAACAAGAGTCTTTTTTTTTCTTTTGTCTGAAAAGCACATTGTTTTTAGACAATTTGATTTTGTCCTGTCTCGAATTTTGTAGTTACATCTGATTAAATACGCAAAACAGATGAATTGGTTGCTTACAACTCTGATAATAAGATAGGGACAACCATGTGTCTATTGTTTTAACAAACAGACAAACAAAAAGAATAATGTGTAGCTTTTAGAAAATGCCCAACTCTATTACTTTGCATAAAGCAACATTCTTATTTTTTTTAACATCAATAATTTACAATGCCAAGTTATAAAAAATATATTTAAATAAAATTAAGCCGCACATTTTCTATTTGTGTGTGTTCAGTGTTAAAACAAACGCTACGATTCAATTATAAACCCCTTAACACGCAGAACTCTCCCAAAGTAATGTCTCCTACTTTTTTTACGCAGAAATGGATTAGAGTGGCAAGAGAGATGTAAGTAGTAAAGCCCGCTCTGGACTTTACGATCCTGACATTAAAAGAAAATAGGAAAATAGGCAATGCGAATGGTCATGAAGACAAGGATTAAATATTAAATAGAAAATTAAAACTCATGATAATGATTAGGGCATGACAACAGCATATTCTTTTCATTGTTTTGACTCTCGAGTATATATCCGACACAGTAAGACACAGGTAATCAACCGAGAACTACATCACTCTATATACCAGCATATAAAATATCAACGGATACACACTCGAGAGGAAAAAAAATGAAAAGAACATGCTGTTGCCATAGCCCTAATGACTAAAGTAAAGTAAAGTAAATATATATATATATATATATATATATATATATATATATATATATATATACATATACATATATATATGTATTGATACAACGATCATGTAGTTAAGGACCACAGTAAGACTATTGTACGAAGAGTGTCATATATATATATATATATATATATATATATATATATATATATATATATATATATAGTAATTTATAAAATATATATGGCGATTAAGCTACACTGGATATTCCGCGTTTCATCCACTCTAGGACTCTTCAGGCTTATGAGTCCTAGAGTGGATGAAACGCGGAATATGCAGTGTAGCTTAATCGCCATATATATTTTATAAATTACTAACTAGCTCTACCTACGTATTGAGCACTTTTGAAGTAAATACTTAAAGTTTACGCATAAATCTATACTTTCGCATATTAATTTTATGTGAGTAAATTAAGTAGTTATATATATATATAGATAGAGAGAGAGAGAGCGAGAGAGAGAAAGAGAGTGAGAGAGAGAGAGAAACGAAAAGGAACAAACCAAGTTATTTCTTCATCAACGTTTCGTCTTTATTACGAGACTTCCTTTGAATATTTTTAAAAATAATAATGCATTTACATTCTTCCTATCCTAATACAATACTATTAAAATCTTATAGCATCATAGTCGACAAAAGTCGTCTTTCATCTTAGTAAAGATGTTAGATTGAAATTGGATTCTTGACAAGCAATAATTAGAATCAATAATTTGAGTATTTCGTATTTGAATGGAGTCACCCAATTCCCTAAAAAGCAATTGTGGGTATTAGCGAAATAACTTGGATATTTATTTGAAGACGCACATAAAGGTAATAGGTATAACATTGCCCAAGTAATCTGAAGATGACAATAAAATTGCAATTCAGTTTCATTTAATGACGTTAGGGTCCACATTTAATGTCGTTGTCCAAAGGAT
Organism: Euprymna scolopes; assembly: GCF_053919585.1. Taxonomy (NCBI): domain Eukaryota; kingdom Metazoa; phylum Mollusca; class Cephalopoda; order Sepiida; family Sepiolidae; genus Euprymna; species Euprymna scolopes. The sequence goes on from NC_136482.1 coordinate 188,186,765, forward strand.
TGAAGCTTCGTTGCTGTGAAATACGAAATTGCGTTTGAATTTTAAATAAATGTATGTGTAAGATATATATTACTTTAACTAAATACTTGGTCACGTATAGCATCATGGGAATGTCGTGATTATCAGCTATATGTACAAACACACACATATATACCTATACATAGATGAATGTGTGTGCGCTATAGTAGGACTAGCTATATAATCTATATACAAACTAAATATCGATTTTACCTGCTAGCGAATTGTATATTGAACAGTTTTTCAGTTTTTCTACCACTTATCATTATATATATATATATATATATATATATATATATATATATATATATATATATATATATATATATATACACACTAGCATGGGTGCCCAGCGTTGCCCGGGTGTTTCGAGGTGTGTGTTGAGCAAAAAAGAAAAAAGTGCCTGAACCCGTACCGTAAAGGAGGAAAAGAACGGGGAAAACGTGACGGCTTTGCTGTTACGACCACCACCAAACGGCAAGTGACGTAGGTTTAAATTAAGGCAAGACAATCGAAAAGAGGAGATGACTATCGAAAATATCGGCGAAAAAAGCGACCCCTCCCTGTAGAAAAGTACCAAGTTGAGGGTGAAGAAATTAATGCTTTTAGCCGATTTTTCAGTATTTGTCGTCCGAAGGGTCGAGCTTCAAAACGATAATGATCTTGTGAAAATCTGTCGCCTTTGTCGAAGATTTTAGGCAGACATGCAAACATACATACATACATTTATATAATGGTAGCTCAAATTTTCGACCCAAACCTATTATGTAAAATTTCAAATGTTTAGACCAGAAATTGTATGAATAATTTGGTAGAGACCGCAAAGGTCAATTTTTTTAAAACTTTGACCCCTATTATGACTACTTAACATTTATTGTTTTGGACTCAAATCAAGTTATTAAATTAGATCCATTTCCAAGAAACCTATATCTTAAATTTCAATTGTTTAGACACAAAATTGGCGAAGGAGTTTAGTAGAATTCTCAAAGGTCAAATCGTAGAACTTTGACCCCTTAACAGCCAATTTACTGGCCTAAAACGGATTACAAACATTTTCCTTTACCTCCATACCCTGTATATCAAATTTCGAGTCTGTAGACTGAAGATTGACAGAGTTATTGTGTAGGGAAATGCACACACACACACACTTTTATTTTTATAAATATACTAGCATCACAGCCTGGCGGTGCCCGGGTGTTTTGATGTGTCTGTTAAACAAAAAAAAAAGCAAAAAAAATAAGTAGTAGTAGGAAGGCAGGCTCAAACCCGTACCGCGAAGTAGAAAAAGAACGGAGAAAAACCTGGCGTCTATGCTGTTACGACGACCGCCAAACCGGAGTGACATTTTTTAAAACTAAGGCTAGACAATCGAAAGGAGAGGATGACTTTTAAAAATATCGGTGACAAAAGCGACCCCCTGTAGAAAAGTTCAGAGTTGAATGTTTTTTAGCCAATTTTTCGTTATTTGTCGTCTGAAAAGTCGTACTTTAAAACGATTCTGATCTTGGTAAAATCCGTTGCTTCTGGCAAAAGTTTTAGACAGACATGCATACATACATACATACATACATTTATATATTGATAACTAACATTTTTCGGCCCAAACCGATTAAAGATCTTGCCCTATCTCTGAGTACCCTTTATGTCAAATTTCAAATGTTTAGACCAGAATTGTCTGAGTAATTTGGTAGAGACCGCAGTGGTCATTATTTAAAAAATTTTACCCCTATTATGACTCCATAAATTTTATTGTTTTGGGCTCAATTTCAAGTTATTAAGTTAGATTCATGTCCAAGGAACCTATATCGTAAAAAAAAAAAAAAAAAAAAAAAAAAAAACGTTTACAAGGGTTTTGATATCGATGTACAAAAGAATACTTTGATATGTTTCAACTTAAATAGGAATGGTATAATAAAATTGTGGGTTCTGCGTTCGCGCCTGTACTCCATGGAAATATGGCACAAACTTTAACGAAGACTTTTCATAACTATTTGCGTAAGTATACTTTGATAATTATGTTTCAGTTTGAAGAAATATGTATAATAAAATTATTGGGTGTTCGTTCGCGCCTGACCTCCATAGAATGGAAATATGTCACAAATTTAAACAAGGTTTTTTAAAAGGGGTGAGGCTCCACAATAATACCTTAACTTTTATCTTAATTCACGTTAGCTTTTATTTATTTTTTTCAGTTGAATAATATTGTGTCGAATAAATTCACCTAATAAATTCACGTTCTTATTAAAGTGACCCCCCCCAAAGTCGGAACTTTAGACACTTCTCGGCAAAACTTTTGCATTACTCTGTTTTTTCCTTCTCCATTTCCACGTGGCACTCTTTCGAAAATAGATAAATAGATAAATAATAAAAAAATTAGAACGTTACTTGTTATCGTGTCAAAAGAAAGAAAAAATCCTGCTCACGTGATTACGTGTCCTTTTAAAAACATTTACGTAACCATTTTTAGTTATATATCTGTTTAAGCTTTTTTATCAGTGTACTAAAAGGAATTCAGTTGATTACAACCCTTTCTGCGTGTTCTTTACATTAAAATAGTACAACCCTGAATCCGACGGCGCAATACTACACCGTTCAATACTGTAAAACTGAAACAAAGCTGTTCTGCTTGAAAAAGGCGCGATTTTCTTCTGATTCATATTCATATCGATTCTTTGCTTTAAAAAACTAAAGTAATTACGTGTTTACTTTTTTAATATCCCATTTTGCTGTTTCGGATTATTTTACTAAAGTAAGTAAAGCTTCATAATTTTTCAAAACTGTTTTTGTTTCTTTGTTTTTCGATATATCGTCGATATTATTTAGTAAGAGTGTTTAGCAGAAAAGCCAACAAACAACTACCCGAAAAATAAATATACAAGAAATAAATGTTAGTTCAGTTCATGTTTTTTTTGGTTTTGAAATAGTTTTTAATGCTCTTTACTTGAAATAATTTCAGCGAACCGAAATTAAAACGAAATTTGAGGCGATAACTACTTAAATAAATTTTTTTCTAAACTACACATGCCATAATTGAATATTCCTCAAGCACAAAATAACGGAAAACATTAAAATATGTTTATAAATATTCCTTACATTGACGGAACTCTCTTAAATTGTTAACACAGAATGCTCAGGTGCCCCTGTTTCAAATTGTAAACGAGGCTCTCCATTTCAAAGTCGCTGCCATTTTGATTTTTTTAAAACCGGTTCGTGAATTAAAATAATTTGTTTTTTTACAAACTACTTAAAAAGACATCATTTTGTTGGTCACTCTTAGATACGAATGGAAACCAAAGTTGATATAAAAAAATATATTTTCGCGAAAATTATCTTTACTTTCATCATATTTTGCTTAGGGTAAATTTTTTGAGTATCAAAACCTATATCTTTACAACCCCCACTTTTTTATAACCTATCATACTTTCTCTTTACAACCCCCACTTTTTTATAACCTATCATACTTTCATCAATCACAGTCCATTTTCTGAAAGTTGTTTTTGAACCCAGTCAACGACGGGTACTTCTGCTAGTATATATATATATATATATATATATATATATATATATATATATATAGTCTTGGAAGTTTTCTTACCTTTAAAACTATATAAAAACTTATTTTATTTTTATATTTTATATCATTCGTTAGAAACCTATATAGTCAGCAAGTAATTTAATCACCTGCAATCAATGCATTAACTTGCTCTCTCGAACTTACTATAGTACTAATGTTTATTTAAGGGATCATCGCTTATTTACCATGAAACACTGTTTCAGGGATTTAAAAACAAAATAGTATATGAAATCATGGTTCCCCAGCACTGTTAATCAAACTCCCCTTAATCTTTAGAAGAAAGCATGTTACAGATATTAGATTTAGTTTCGTATTCTTAATTTATTTTGCTATCCTATTCATGTTATAAAAATGAATTCCTTACCTGTGAGATTCGTCCGTTTTTTAATTCAAAATAGCTATATTTTTTTATTTTACCAGTGTCGTATTTATAAAATTAGGATTAATCCATTTGACTATTTATCACCCGTACTATTTTTATTTAATTTTTAAATAATACAATTTATACATTACTAATATAGTTCTGCCTTGACAGAGTACAAAATAGACTTCGTGGTTTAGTGGGGGATGCCCTTTTCTCTACCCTGCAACCTCTCTCCCACAGAAGAGACGTTGCGAGCCTGTCCTTGTTTTATCGTTATTTCCATGGCAGATGCTCGTCTGAACTCCAGTCTCTGGTCCCCCCTCGCCAATCTTTCACGAAAAACACCCGTCTAGCTGAATCCACTGTGAAAAATTTCCCCCACTCTTTATCTGTGCCTAAATCAAAACGCGGATTCCATGAACAGAGCTTCTTTCCTAGAACTGCACGTCTGTGGAACTCTGTTCCGTCTGCCTGCTTCCCTCCGGACTACAACTTGGATGTCTTCAAGTCCAATATTAACAAATTCCTGATGAACCGCCCCTTAAGTAAACACTTCCGCAAATCTCCTCACTAAATTAATGTACTTGCAATAACCCTTATCCCTGAGTGGCTTCCGGGCCTTGATAAGTGGTGATCACTGTGTAAAAAAAAAATATAGTTTTGGATTTCCTTTATTAATATATTCTGGTTAATTTTAAAGATTCAAAAACATCAGGATAACGAACAAATGCTTTATTTAACTATTTAAATATTTTAGTTTTATCCCCACCTTGTGTTATTATCCTTATTACTAAGCTAGAAACTGGGTGTATAAAATCTATTAATTTTAAAGTAACGTGAGCTATTCTCAAAATCTCTGACGTAATGGTTCCATAAAACATAAAAAAGGATAGGTACGATCTTTATGCGGCATACAAACTATTTGAAAGGGGAAACAGTTTCTGATATCGAATATTTTATAAAGAAAAAAACCCTCCTCAACTTTTTCATATCTAAATCCAGACATGTAGCCTGTTGTGCTCTATGTTCACAATTCAATTCTAACTCCTGTGGATACATAAGATGTTTTTTTTTTTACGAATTTATCATTATCGTTTATACATATAAGATCATCTATATAAATCTTCTACACCCATGAAAATTATATGTTTTAGATATATCATTTTTTATTTGTGCCCTCATTCTGTCTGTTGCTTCTTGTTTTCCCTCCTTATCGTCATCAGTGCGCACTTTTCCATACCGAATTCCATTTGAATACCGAATTCCATTTGGATATCCTGGCTAAAGATTCTAGTCGTCTAAATTAGTCTTTGTTTTTGCAAAAAGTTTCAGGGCATCCATGTACATTTGGTGGTTCATTCTTTCTTCTGTGTTAGTGAACTTGTATCCGGCTTGGCATTTTCTTAGTATATTGTTCAGGGGCATCACGTTTATAATGAACAATAATAGTGATAGGAAATCACTTTGGAAGAACCCTCTTTGTATTTTGATTTCAGTTGTGTGTTGTCCACCAAGTGTTTTCATTGCATTTTCTATCAGATTGGTTATATTTTTATTATTATTATTATTATTATTATTATTATTATTATTATTATTATTATTATTATTATTACGAGGGGCGTGGAATAATTAATGCCCCCACCAACTTCCCATAGAAGTAGAGCAACGAAACTTGGCACAGTGATTAATCTTTCTCTATATAGGAACCACCCAGAATCGACACTGTTTGGGTCCGGTGGCAAGGAGAAGACCAGGAAGACTGGAAACAATGTCGAGATAAGCGGGGAGCACCTGGAAGTCCCAAATGGTCACCCATTTAGTGCTGACCAGGCTCAACGTTGCTTAACTTCGGTGATCTTGCGGGAACCGGTGTGTCAACGTGATTATGCCGGATATTCTTCTTCTTCTTCTTCTTCTTCTTGTTATTATTATTATTATTATTATTAGTAGTAGTAGTAGTAGTAGTAGTATTATATAGAATGATTATTATTCTTTATATTCGTTATATAGAAATGAAGAGACATGTTTTTTCATCTAATCCATGTGTTTGTTGTGTATACAGATATGTAAATGACATGGTTATGCTGAAAAATGACCCTTTTCTTCTGTTACATGTCCACAAAAGCACCAAGAAACCTTAGAGAGTGATTATATCCAAATAAATCATATAAATCATAAAGGATGCGAGTAAATACATAAATAGCGAAATGAAAGGTAGAGATGAGTTTAGCGATTTGTTCAGTTAAGTATATAACAATAACATAACAATAACATAACAATTATATAACAATTACATAACAAGCACATAAAACGTATATAACAATTACACAATACTTACATAACAATTACATAACAATTAAATAATATATTTCCAATCTAAACTCACTTATTTTTTCTTATTAAAATATATGTGTAAACGACTTAGGAAACAAACGTTTATTAACTCCCATTTAGTATAATAATCGATAACTGATACATAAAAAAAAACGTTCACTAAACAGCATACGTCGATAAAATAATATATATTCAAACTATAGGATTATGTAGATAAATTTTCTGCGTAGAAACGCATTTCAATTATTATTTACGATCTTAACTATACGTACTTATAATACTTAACTTTGAAAAATTTGATAACTGTTCTCAGTTATTTTAATTGTGACACCCCACCCCCGGTTTGCGCTTGTGGATATCGACTTTATTGGAGAATGTTCAAATAATTGACACCTGTTTCATGAAAAGAGAATCTTTGATGTACGTACATCGATACACTTCAAAATGGCGAGAAGATTACAAATAAACAAAATAACAACGTATACTGGTAAGATGCGTCCATTCGATCTGAACGTGACAGACCGACGGAAATGCTATTAGTAACTTGAGTAAGATAAACATACGGATAAACACGGAACCTTATAAAGATGCATCGATTAGATGTTTGCATTATACAATGGATAACGGAGATTCTAGATGCGTGACAGACATAACGACAGCCAGACTATTATATCTTACGTGTTTGGACGCATCTGAAATAAAATATTATAAAACTAACACGGTGAAAGATTAACAACAATACAAACTACATAGAATATTTAACTCGTTAAAACGGGCAAAGACTATAGCCCGTTGATTTAGAATTAGTGGTCGAATGATTAATCCATTAACTATACATTGAACAACTACCATAATAGTTAGTTCGCTGCACTTTATAATAGCGAAAGTTCATACAATATTTTAGCCAGATCGAACCAGTCGTTTTTGAGTAAAGTTCTAGAGTAAATGTGATGTTGTTACTACTCCCTATTAATCCCCATTAAAACCCAACTGTGCATCGAACGGATACCATAAGACTTAATTCGCTGCACTTTACTATAATAACAGTTCATACAATAATTAAGGCACCGTAGTTTCCTAGAAAAGCCGAAATGAGCAGAAAAATAGACAGACAAACAACCGGACTTAGAGCAATATGATATAGAATCGTGGCAGACGACCGGCGTTCAGAACGTGTCATACATATACTTAGGTTTGAATGTTTATCGGCGAAAATTTTATTTCAATCTTCTGACAGACTTGGAATTGAATTATGGCAGACCAACAAAATTGATTTTACTTTTGCAGAAAAATATTTTGCTGCATCTAAAATTTGATTTGTATATTAGACGACTACGTTTAGCTTATCCACATTCTATTTCGAAACTTCAGCATTTCTAACGGACAGACAAAGCTTTTTTTGCAAATACGTAGACGCATCAAAAGAGACAACTAAAGAACAAAGCTACTAAAACTATCTACACCTGCAGGACTTGTGATAATCATGCAAGTGTTAAAAAGAACACAAAATGCTTATCGACTTGTTGGTATTTATTAATCAATAAACACGTTTGTTTAAGTGAGGTTGTAGTGCGATAAATTCTCATAGATCTGCATAGAATTTATATTATAAATTGCTGTTAATCACACGCATGTATAAAAGTAACCTAATATATTTTTTTTAAACTCGGACAGTTTATGGCTTTTTAGGATGGAACCAAGTGTGATACTATAAAATGGTTTCGGCAGAAATATGAGCAAATAATTGAACAACTATTTGACTCTCACTTTGCCAAAAAAATAACTTAGTGGTGATCGCTTTCTTTCTTTCTTAAATCAAACTGAGGTTGTTGTTGTTGTTGTTGATAGTTTGTTAGTTTGTTTGTTTGTTAGTTAGCTAGCTTGTTTGTTTGTTAGTTTGTTTGTTTGTTAGTTAGTTTGTTTGTTTGTTAGTTAGTTAGTTTGTTTGTCTGTTAGTTTTTTAGTTTGTTTATTAGTTTGTTTGTTAGTTACTTTGTTAGTTTGCTTGTTTGTTAGTTTGTTTGTTTATCAGTTTGTTTGTTAGTTTGTTTATTAGTTTGTTAGTCAGTCAGTTAGTTTGTTTGTTTGTTAGTTTGTTAGTGTGTTTGTTTGTTAGTTAGTTTGTTTGTTTGTTAGTTTGTTTGTTAGTTAGTTAGTTTGTTTGTTTGTTTGTTTGTTAGTTTGTTTGTTTGTTAGTTAGTTAGTTAGTTAGTAAGTTTGTTTGTCTGTTTGTTAGTTTGTTTGTTTGTTAGTTTATTTGTTTGTTAGTTTGTTTGTTTGTTTGTTAGATTGTTTGTTAGTTAGTTTGTTTGTTTGTTTGTTAGTTTGTTTGTTTGTTCGTTTGTTTGTTTGTTTGTAAGTTTGTTTGTTTGTTAGTTATTTAGTTTGTTTGTTTGTTAGTTTGTTTGTTAGTTTGTTAGTTAGTTTGTTTGTTAGTTTGTTGTTTGTCAGTTTGTAAGTTTGTTAGTTCGTTTGTTTGTTTGTTAGTTAGTAAATTTGTTTGTCTGTTAGTTTGTTAGTTAATTAGTTTGTTAGTTAGTTTGTTTGTTTGTTAGTTAGTTTGTTAGTTTGTATGTTTGTTAGTTAGTTAGTTAGTTTTTTGTTAGTTTGTTTGTAAGTTTGTTTGTTTGTTTGTTTGTTAGTTTTTTGTAAGTTTGTTTGTTAGTTAGTTTGTTTGTTTTTTTGTTAGCTTGTTAGTTTGTTTGTTTGTTAGTTAGTTAGTTTGTTTGTTTGTTAGTTTGTTTGTTTTTTAGTTTGTTTAGCATCATTAATGTTTGTTTGTTTGTTCGTTAGTTCGTTAGTTCGTTAAGCATCATTAATGTTTGTTTGTTTGTTCGTTAAGCATCATTAATGTTTGTTTATTCGTTAGTCTGTTAGTTCGTTAAGCATTATTTATGTTTTTCGTTAAGCATCATTAATGTTTGTTCGTTAGCTCGTTAGTTCGTTAAGCATCATCAATGTCTGTTTGTTTGTTCGTTAAGCATCATTAATGTTTGTTTGTTTTTTTGTTAGTTCCATAGTTCGTTAAGCATCATTAATGTTTGTTTGTTTGGTCGTTAAGCATCATTAATGTTTGTTTGTTTGTTCGTTAGTTCGTTAAGCATCATTAATGTTTGTTTTTCGTTAAGCATCATTAATGTTTGTTTGTTCGTTAAGCATCATTAATGTTTGTTTGTTCGTTAGTTTGTTAGTTCGTTAAGCATCATTAATGTTTGTTTGTTTGTTCGTATAGGCATCATTAATGTGTGTTTGTTTGTTCGTTAACATCATTAATGTTTGTTTTTTGTTTGTTCGTTAAGCATCATTAATGTTTGTTTGTTTGTTCGTTTATTCGTTAGTTCGTTAAGCATCATTAATGTTTGTTTGTTCGTTAAGCATCATTAATGTTTGTTTGTTCGTTAGTTCGTTAAGCATCATTAATGTTTGTTCGTTAGTTGGTTAAGCATCAATAATGTTTGTTTGTTACTTCGTTAGTTCGTTAAGCATCATTAATGTTTGTTTGTTTGTTTGTTAAGCATCAATAATGTTTGTTTGTATGTTCGTTAGTTCGTTGAGCATCATTAATGTTTTTTTGTTTGTTCGTTAAGCATCATTAATTTTTGTTTGTTTGTTCGTTAAGCATCATTAATGTTTGTTTGTTTGTTAGTTCGTTAGTTAGTTTAGCATCATTAATGTTTGTTTGTTCGTTAAGCATCATTTATGTTTGTTTGTTTGTTCGTTAGTTCGTTACTTTGTTAAGCATCATTAATGTTTGTTTGTTCGTTAAGCATCATTAATGTTTGTTTATTCGTTAGTTCGTTAGTTCGTAAAGCATCATTTATGTTTGTTTGTTTGTTCGTTAAGCATCATTAATGTTTGTTTGTTTGTTTCGTTTGTTCGTTAGTTCGTTAAACATCATTAATGTGTGTTTGTTTATTCGTTAAGCATCATTAATGTTTGTTTGTTTGTTCGTTAGTTCGTTAGTTCGTTGAGCATCATTAATGTTTGTTTTTTTGTTCGTTAAGCATCATTAATGTTTATTTGTTTGTTCATTAAGCATCATCAATGTTTGTTTGTTTGTTTGTTAGTTCGTTAGTTTATTAAGCATCATTAATGATGATGAGTATCTCTTCCGCTGTATATCGTTTTAATTGTTTCTGGAAAACATTTGGAGGAATTTTTTTCTCATTTAATTCATAAAACTCACTATTTCTGTGTATGTGTCTATCTTTCTGCCTGCCCATACTTTTTAAAACCTGCATCTCCCTCAAAATGCAAGGTCGCTCAGCGGACAGAAGCGAGTCATATAAGATGAAGTTGCAGTTAGAATGATCCTATTTCGTAAAGTTGGCAATTTTTTCATTATCTAAACGGAGATCAATTTTAATTCATTTACAAGAATTTATGACTATAATAATTTTCAATAAACAATAATAACAACATATATATATATATATACATTTATATATATATATATATATATATATATATATATATATATAGTTATTATCTAGTGACAATTTTTCAATAAATAATAACTTATACTTATATATATATATATATATATATATATATATATAAGTACGTCCAATGATAGCTTACAGCTGTCATATCTGGGCAAGAGCTGCTAAAAACAGCCTATCCTGCCTTGACAGAGTACAAAATAGACTTCGTAGTCTAGTGGGGGATGCCCTTTTCTCTTCCCTTCAACCTCTCTCCCACAGAAAGGGTGTTGCGAGCCTGTCGTTGTTTTATTGTTATTTCCAGTGAAAGTGCTCGTCTGAGCTCCAATCTCTGGTCCCCCCTCGCCAATCTTTCACAAAATACACCCGTCTAGCTGAAACCACTATCAATAATTTCCCCCAATCTTTATCTGTGCCTAAATCAAAACGTAGATTCTATGAACAAACTTCTTTCTTAGAACTGCACCCCTGTGGAACTCTCTTCTGTTTGTCTGTTTCCCACCTGACGACAACTTGGATGTCTTCAAGTCCAACATAAACAAATTCCTGCTGAACCGTCCCTTTAATTAAGACACTTTATCAAATCTCCAATACTAACGTTTACTACGATATTATCCCATTGATTACTGTTCATACAATAACCCTTATCCCCGAGTGCCTCCGGGCCTTGATAAGTGGTGACTTCCTTGTAAAAAGAATATGTTTTCACCTCTTTAGGATATAAAATACTTAAAGTTTAGCACTGTCTTTGAATTTGAAGGAGTCGGTCAGCTTATATGCGAGATCGTGACTCCATGTTGCTTAATCACTCTAAGATCATCTTTATTAAACGAAGTATACAGATAATTATAGAATAATAACAATAATAATAATAATAATAATAATAATAATAACAACAACAACAACAATAATAATAATAATTATATATATATTTATCTATCTATCTATCTATTGTATATTATATATATTATATATATATATATATATATATATATATATATTTAAAAGAGTGTAGCCATCAACAATTGTGGGTTTTTATACATACATTTTTTTTCTCTCGTTGGAACTACACAACCATCACTTTATATATATATATATATATATATATATATATATATATATATATATATATATATATATATATATATATATAAGTTGCAATCACGTTATAAAATAGGTCGCTTCGCATAGTATGCTGTGAATCCGGTATGAATGTCCGGTATTAACCAAATTTGAAAAATAATTTTAAACATAACATTTCTTCGTGCAGTTATAGTTTGGCTCCTACCGATCATTTAACCGACTATATTTAATTGAACGAAAGGTTAAAGTAGCCATCAAGAATTATTATTTTTCTGAACAATTTTTATATTTTGCTTTTCTGTGTTACTTTATGAAGCAAAATAAAAATATTTCAATGTTTAAATCTGCTCAACTACAATAACAAGACAACAAGATTTTATGAACGCAATGCAGTTTGGTATTGTAGCCTCGTTATTTTCTTTCTTGTTCGAAATTCATAAAAGATGTTGACTTCTTCTGTGCCAATCATTGGAGCTTTTTACCGATTTCTATGCCCGATATACTTTGTTTTGTGACCATCTTGATGCTCGTCAAACTGCCATGAAATCATCTCCACTGTTAAATGGTTTTATCGTGTTAACATCCAAACGAATGTTCGTTTTTTTTTTCTTTTCTTAGAGCTAACAAAGAGCCAAAAAGATTGTTCATATTTCACATGTAAATGTTCATGAAGAAAACCAGGACCGTCTTTATCATATGATCTCGTTCCAGATGGAGCATAATCCGAATATGTAAAAGGATCGTTTTAAATATTTAATATATTCGCTATAAGATATTTTTTATAACTGCCGTTGTGTGTATTGCTGTATGTCACGCTAGTGTAAATTTTACTTTCTTTCTGTATATAACCTTGGAAATGGTTTCGATTAATACAACGCTATAAACATTTTTTAAACGCAACGATTGAAATTACCAACAAAGCTGCCGTGTACCGACCAAGCGGTTCAAGTTAGTGAATTATATCAGTGGTAATCAGAACTAATTAAATAGACTTGCGCCAGTGATGAACCCAAATACAAGAAACAAATCCAGTTATAATGTTATAGTCGACTCAAACGTTTTACATTTCTACTTATATAAAAAAAAGGCAGTTTGTCTATGTATACATGTGAGTGTGTTCCTTACGGACTCGGAAACAGCTGGGCCAACATTTTTTTTTAAATTTAACACAAATGTACTTTATGTGTCTGGGAGTGTTCCTAGATAGGTTTTATATAGGTATGCCGTTGGTAAGTATCAACATAGATAATCGAAAAACTCCGTTTTAAAATGGAACAGTCCGATTTTACCAAAAGTAACAGTCGCATACAAGCTAATATCACAAGAGCATTGCAGAAGTTTAATCACCGCACAAGCAGAAGGGCTCAGCGTATAAAGTCAATGGTATATTCTTTGAAAAGACAGGTTCTGTTTCGGAATGTATGTTTCTGTTTAAAGCACGATGGAACCATAATACTTTAACTTTTGCATTGTAAAATATTAATTCAAGCTATTACATAAAACATTTTTAAAACCAATAAACAGTAGATTCTCCACAGTGCAATGTAAACAGCGGTGTATTGTGGACTAAGTTACTGTAAAGGGGCATGTAAATTATTGTTCAAGTGCACCACGGTGAGTCCCAGACTAGAGCAGGCAATAAATCGTTTTGATTGAAAAATGGACGATTTCACCAATTTCGATGACAATAAAAGAATTATAAGTGTGGAACATTTGTTGATCCTCATTTAATCCTGGGCAACGTGAGGTTTCCCTATTATGGGTTAATAAACATTATATGTACGAGGGACGTGCAATATGTAATACCACTGACCCACTTCCCATAGCAGTAGAGCAACGAAACTTGGCACATTTATTAGTCTTTCTCGACATAGGAACCACCCAGAGTTATGCATTTCTCTCATCGTTTGACGCAGATCTGGAGACCGTTTTTGTAGAACACCTCAGGTTGGTCCTCCAACCACGACGTAATTTCAGAAATCAAGGCTGCACCATCTGGAAAACGCTTTCCTTTCAAAAACAACTTCATGGCTGGGAAGAGGTGAAAGTTAGAGGGTGCAAGGTCAGGAAAGTTGTGAGGATGGGGAAGGATTTCATAACCACACGCCCGTGCTTCTGATCTGTCGACGTGCGAGTTGTGGACCGGATCGTTGTCCTGCAGGAGGAGAGTACGTTTGCTGATCTTGCCCCGCCTCTTGATTTTGATAGCTTCCCTTAATTTCCTCAAAAGTGAAGCATAATAGGCTCCTGTAATTGTAGTACCCTTTGCCAGGAAATCTGTCATCACTACTCCGTCCTGGTCCCAGAAGACTGTGAGCATGACCTTGCCAGCAGAGGGCTGCACCCTTGCCTTCTTTGGAGGTGGTTAGTCCAAGTGCTTCCACTGCATTGACTGGGCTTTGGTGTCTGGATCATAGTGATGAACCCAGGTTTCATCCTGTGTAACAGTCTTTTGAAAAAGTTTGACTCATCTTTTTGGCACATCTCCAAATTCATTCTGGAGCACTCGATGCGTTCTATCTTCTGGAATCGTGTGAGCAACTGGGAATCAATGTGGCAGACACCTTAATCATATGCAAATGGTCATGAATGATAGTTTCCACAGATCCTGTACTAATCTTGACATCTTGAGCTATTTGGCGAATAGTAATGCGCCGATATTCCAAAATGGAAGCCTCAACTTGACGGACAGACGCCTCATCAATTGCAGAAGGGAGGGGGGCGTTTCCACATACTTCCGGCCATGTTTGAATTCACGATGCCAGCGTTTTACAAGGTCATATGATGGGACATTATCCCCATAAGTTTCTTTCATTTCATCAAAAGTCTCCTGTGGTTTGCGTCCTTTCAAATACAAAAAACCGGATCACTGTTCGACATTAAACCATTTCACACCTGACTCAGTTCAAACTCCTGTAAAACAGAAACCACAATTTGTCCAGAGCTGTAATTCGTCACATAACCCGTAGAGATATAAATCATTTCACCTGCAAAATTTCAGCTAGATCGGACAACTGGAAGTGGGCCAGGAGCATTACTTATTGCTCGCCCCTTGTATTAAATGATATCTACTGAATGCACTTGTGTCAAAAAGAAGTAAAAATTATCCACCATAACAAAAGTAACTTTTACATACGAGAGGCGTTCCAACAGTAATGCCTCCTACTTTTTATTCAACTGAAATAGAACAGAAGGGATTGAATTGTTCAGTTGCTGAGTTCTTTTGAAAGAAATAACCAACAAGGTTATTTCTTTCAAAAGCTGTCCAATCTAATTTTGATATTTCTGACTTTAGTGGAATCCTTACCACTGTTGAACAATTCAATGAATCAATCGAAACAATGTCTAAATAATACAAACTTGCGTGTCTACTTTTCTAGATCTAAGATTCGAATTTAAATTTCAAAAGAACGACATGGAAAACATTAGGAATTGAATTTTACGTCTTCTACTTTCTACTGATGATAATGAAGCAGCATCAGCAGGATACATTTTTCAAGCTCTGTTGAGGGTCAAGAAGATCAAAGTGAAAGTAAAACTGTATCACTTTCAAGCTTGTCTGATAATTAGCTTCGAATGAGTCGACAGTAACAAATCAAAACTTAGAGCAAATAGAAACTGAGTTAAACCTAGAGATTGCAACTACAACAGAAATCTAAACACAAAAGAACATAATCTCAACTAAATATGAGTAAATCACTAATGGTCAAGTGCACAAAAGAACTTTTTTTTTTACATTTTCACCCCAAACAAGGTACATTACCACTTTGGTGTATGGGGCTACTATCAGGGTATACAACTACTGGGGCACTATGTTGAGATTTGGGCAGCAAGATGTCGGCTCACGTTACACTTGAACTTCTGCATGTCAGTACAGTTGGGGAAGCAAGGACCTGGAATAGATTCTGGTGAAGAAACTACTGGAGTAGAAAGATCTTTTACATCTAGGGATCTCTACTGTGTGGGGGTGGGATTTAGCTACCTGTCGGGTTTGTCGAGGGTGTCTACGTCGTGGAACTTTACAACTACTCACAAGAGGTGATGATCTATTTCAGTGGTGGAAGTAGACACAGGAGACCTTACCACTGCTGAGTAAACTGGCTTCAAAATATTTAAGTGCACCACCTTCATCTGTGTATGAACCTGTAAGGAATAGACTGTGTCCTGGGGATCTACATTATAACTTAAAATTAGTCAACTTTAAATACTGAGAAGACTATGATAGCAGAGGAGGCAGAAAGAATAGAAGTAGAGCAGCAGCACGTGAGGAACTCTAGCTTATAGTTAATCACTTTAAGAATTACAATTTGTACTTCGTAGTTGGTTTGTAATTTCTTTTTTTAAATCTAATTGTTTAATTATATTCCTGTAAGAATTGAGAATTGTACTTTGTATTTTGTAGTTTTAGTTAATAAAGGCAAAAAAAGCCATAACATTGGGCAGATATTTAATTAAATGTTAAGTTTAATAAGTAGTTACTATAATAAGAAAAATACTTTCTGGGGCACAAAAAATCGCCCGTTTTAATCATACTACTCTTGTCCTTGTAGCTCTTGAACATTTTTAGTTATAAATAGTAGTGATGGGACGATTCCAATATTTTCCTGATTCCAATACAATCCGCGATTCCGTATAAAATTTCCGATGCTGTATTAAATTTCCAATTCCGATAAAATTACCGATTCCGATTATTAATAAATCTCTTAATATGTAACTATAGAGATGTTATTTTTTCCGATTACGGTAAAAACATGTTAAATATGCAGATATTTTGTCATACGTAAAATAGACTTGTGAAAGGGGGAGGGGTGATCTATAGATTTTAGTTTTATTCATAATTTAAAATCGATAAATGTTTATCATTTTATCATTATTGCAAGCAGTGGAAGATTTTGCTTAAAACAAAACCAAATAAAAATACAATTAAAATAATGATTCTTTGGCATCAAAAATTTTTCCGATTCTAATATCAACAAAAGTTCTGATTTTTTTTTTCTATTCTTTATTCCGATTAATCGTCCCAACACTAATAAATAGGATGTGTCATTTTTGGAACGACCCTCATAAAAAAAATAATATAATAGAATCATAAAAAATCGCCTACATGATTAGAACTACACACACAACGGCAATTATTATGGCCACTTCGTAGCCAACTTATAAATATTTAAAATGAGCTTGTATCTTGAGGTATACGAATTTCATACACACATTAGGCTACGATAGTGTTTTTTACACCGATAAAATGTGAAACTATAAGGATTGAAACGGCATTTTACAAACGAGGCGCAGATACACGTGAGAATCTAGACAGGAAACCACACCTGTTTCTTGAAGACCCCCGAAGAGAAGAACGTTTAAAAAAGAAAGTCTGCTTTCCAAACATAGCACCTTTCACCTCACACGCTATCATATCGTCTATTAACGCGATCAGCAGTGACGGGTATGTGCGGAAGACGTTAACAAAACATTTTTAAGATATTTGGATATGATGTATATTATCTATTTGCGTATGATATCGGTTGTTTATATAAAAAAGTAATACGAGAAGACAACACTACTGAACAAAAAACACACATGCACATACGAATAAAAATGTATCATCGTTTACTTTGTTTATCTACTAAAAGTATTTAATCAATTAATTCCGATGAATATATCATGTAAACATTAAAAAACGAAACCATTTCATTTGTTACGCCTCTCATGATTCTTAGAAAACTTGAATGCCTACTAGAGAGAACTTGAATGCCTACTAGAATGCCTACTGGAGAAAACTTAAATGCATACTAGAGAGAATTGAATGCTTACTGGAGAAAACTTAAATGCATACTAGAGAGAATTGAATGCCTACTGGAGTAACTTAAATGCATACTAGAGAGAATTGAATGCCTACTGGAGTAACTTAAATGCATACTAGAGACAATTGCATGCCTACTGGAGAAAACTTAAATGCATACTAGAGAGAATTGAATGCCTACTGGAGAAAACGTAAATGCATACTAGAGAGAATTGAATGCCTACTGGAGAAAACTTAAATGCATACTAGAGAGAATTGAATGCCTACTGGAGAAAACTTAAATGCATACTAGAGAGAATTGAATGCCCACTGGAGAAAACTTAAATGCATACTAGAGAGAATTGAATGCCTACTGGAGAAAACTTAAATGCATACTAGAGAGAATTGAATGCCTACTGGAGAAAACTTAAATGCATACTAGAGAGAATTGAATGCCTACTGGAGTAACTTAAATGCATACTAGAGAAAATTGAATGCCTACTGGAGAAAACTTAAATGCATACTAGAGAGAATTGAATGCCTACTGGAGTAACTTAAATGCATACTAGAGAAAATTGAATGCCTACTGGAGAAAACTTAAATGCATACTAGAGAGAATTGAATGCCTACTGGAGTTAACTTAAATGCATACTAGAGAGAATTGAATGCCTACTGGAGTAACTTAAATGCATACTAGAGAAAATTGAATGCCTACTGGAGAAAACTTAAATGCATACTAGAGAGAATTGAATGCCTACTGGAGAAAACTTAACTGTATACTAGAGAGAATTGAATGCCTACTGGAGTAACTTAAATGCATACTAGAGAAAATTGCATGCCTACTGGAGAAAACTTAAATGCATACTAGAGAGAATTAAATGCCTACTGGAGAAAACTTAAATGCATACTAGAGAGAATTGAATGCCTACTGGAGAAAACTTAAATGCATACTAGAGAGAATTGAATGCCTACTGGAGAAAACTTAACTGTATACTAGAGAGAATTGAATGCCTACTGGAGTAACTTAAATGCATACTAGAGAAAATTGAATGCCTACTGGAGAAAACTTAAATGCATACTAGAGAGAATTGAATGCCTACTGGAGAAAACTTAACTGTATACTAGAGAGAATTGAATGCCTACTGGAGAAAACTTAAATGCATACTAGAGAGAATTGAATGCCTACTGGAGAAAACTTAAATGCATACTAGAGAGAATTGAATGCCTACTGGAGAAAACTTAAATGCATACTAGAGAGAATTGAATGCCTACTGGAGAAAACTTAAATGCATACTAGAGAGAATTGAATGCCTACTGGAGAAAACTTTAATGCATACTAGAGAGAATTGAATGCCTACTGGAGAAAACAAATGCATACTAGAGAGAATTGAATGCCTACTGGAGAGAACTTGAATGCCTACTAGGCACTATACTCGAGCGTCTAAGGTCTCTCGGTACAGGGGTTTGTCAGAACAACTTGGCATGCTAATACTTTTCTTAGAAGTAAACCCTGACCAAATATTCAAAATAACATAATATTCGCTTCCCAAACAAAATATCCTCACTACGGCTAACACACATTTGTTTTTACGAGAAATGATGCATCTTCTCCAAGTGATTTTACCTTAAATAATCTTACAAAGCTGGATATTCCACCAGACTAGATAAATTCTAGTCCTGGAATCTAGTAAGACCAAGAGTCCAAAATGAAAGATATACTGCAACACATAAAAATAGTTAATTGGGGAGAGGAAGATTATGTTCTCAATTTCTTTACTAACTCAGTGTTTGAGAGATAAAGAACTTTAATGGAACATTCGAATATCTATGTATCTCATATAGAGTTCAAGTGTTAACCGCAGGTAGTGGGCCCCTTGATTTCTGAGAACTTCGTCCGGAGTAAAATAAAAAGAAAGTATTTTTATAAAGTTATTACCGTGAGGGTCGTAAAAAGGCCTCCTATTTTTTTTAACTAGGAAACTAAAACTTTTGATAGCTTCGAAGATCGAAATTGTAACATTAAAACGAGCAACATTTCTGCTTCAGAATTGATTTTTCTACATAGTCACAACTATTATCGTTACACCCATTTCATGCCTCGGTAGTAAAAGCCAGGAACGTGCTTTGTCACTTACATGTCTGTCTCTATTCTGAAATTGGCGAACCCATCTCCTTACTGTGCTGACATCAACTGCATCGGTTCGTAAATTTTGAAACGGCACCGGTGAATGTCGATCAGTTCAATTTTTTTTTGCATTGAAGAATTCAATAGCGTATCTCTGCCTCTGGCGCGTGTCCATGACAGGGGCTGTTTTCTTAACGTCTCACACCGTCAATATTTGCAACGGAGGGATGAAACTTTCAAGACATGAATACATGAGTCCAGTCATCATAACAATGCAATTTTCAATAACTTTTGATCCATTCCAGTGAAATAAAAAATAGGAGACATTAATTTTAGAAAGTTCTTTCACAATTTTCTTGGATAGCATTTGAATAATTGTCTGAAAAGTTTTTGAACATTGTGATAAGTTAGTATTCATTTTTCTTATCATCAATGATTTCAAATGTTAGCCTTACGGTATTTAACTTTCTCACACAGCGCTAAGATGTAATACGAGGTCGGATAAGTGGTATTTGAACATCCAGTGTCCTAGAGTAAGAGCATTCTAGCCTGAAAAACTTGACTGTGCAGGCCAGTCGGCATCGCCCGATTAGGTGCACCTCAGGCGATTAAAGAATTAGAAGGGGAAGGGTAAACCTTCTAGAGATACACAGGAGCATACATTAGTTAACAATTAACATGCCATCGAAAATAGACTAAATTCTGATGGCTGTGGAATTATAGAGACAAAGACTTTAAGAAAGCCTTATCCACGATGAGAAACTGCCTAATTTTCTTGGAAAATATGATTTATCGTATATATTTTGAAAGTAAAATAAAATAATTATAACAAATATTAATGTATACATTTGCAGAGAGTCAAAACGCCTCTATTCTTAACGACTGTTATATACTGCTAAACAATAAAAATTATGCAGTTTTTTGGCGGGAGTCTATTGTAATATTGCATATAAAGCATTATATGGAGTAGTTTAGTATAGTCTATTGTAATATTGCATACAAAACATTGTATGGAATAGTTTAGTATAGTCTATTTTAATATTGCTTATAAAACATTGTATGGAGTAGTTTAGTATAGTCTATTTTAATATTGCATATAAAGCATTGTATGGAGTAATGTAGTATAGTCCATTGTAATATTGCATATAAGGCATTGTATGGAATAGTTTAGTATAGTCTATTGTAATATTGCATATAAAGCATTGTATGGAATCGTTTAGTATAGTCTATTGTAATATTGCATATAAAGCATTGTATGGAATCGTTTAGTATAGTCTATTGTAATATTGCATATAAAGCATTGTATGGAATCGTTTAGTATAGTTTATTGTAATATTGCATATAAAGTATTGTATGGAATCGTTTAGTATTGTCTATTTTAATATTGCATATAAAGCATTGCATGGAGTAGTTTAGTATAGTCTATTGTAATATTGCATATAAAGCATTATATGGAGTCGTTTAGTATAGTCTATTGTAATATTGCATATAAAGCATTATATAGAATCGTTTAGTATAGTCTATTGTAATATTGCATATAAAACATTATATGGAATCGTTTAGTATAGTCTATTGTAATATTGCATATAAAGCATTGCATGGAGTCGTTTAGTATAGTCTATTGTAATATTGCATATAAAGCATTATATAGAATCGTTTAGTATAGACTATTGTAACATTGCATATAAAGCATTATATGGAATCGTTTAGTATAGTCCATTTTAATATTGCATATAAAGCATTATATAGAATCGTTTAGTATAGTCTATTGTAATATTGCATACAAAGCATTATATGGAGTCGTTTAGTATAGTCTATTGTAATATTGCATATAAGGCATTATATGGAATCGTTTAGTATAGTCTATTGTAATATTGCATATATAGCATTGCATGGAGTCGTTTAGTATAGTCTATTTTAATATTGCATATAAAGCATTATATAGAATCGTTTAGTATAGTCTATTGTAATATTGCATATAAAGCATTATATGGAATCGTTTAGTATAGTCTATTGTAATATTGCATATAAAGCATTATATGGAATCGTTTAGTATAGTCTATTTTAATATTACATATAAAGCATTATATAGAATCGTGTAGTATAGTCTATTGTAATATTGCATATAAGGCATTATATGGAGTCGTTTAGTATAGTCTATTGTAATATTGCATATAAAGCATTATATGGAATCGTTTAGTATAGTCTATTTTAATATTGCATATAAAGCATTATATAGAATCGTTTAGTATAGTCTATTGTAATATTGCATATAAAGCATTGTATGGAGTCGTTTAGTATAGTCTATTGTAATATTACATATAAAGCATTGTATGGAGTCGTTTAGTATAGTCTATTGTAATATTGCATATAAAGCATTGTATGGAGTCGTTTAGTATAGTCTATTGTAATATTACATATAAAGCATTGTATGGAGTCGTTTAGTATTGTCTATTTTAATATTGCATATAAAGCATTGTATGGAGTCATTTAGTATAGTCTAATACAATAAAAAGAGTATTACTCTCCATTCTATGTTCACGGTAATGCATATATGAAAGTAACATCTATAGTAATAAGGATAATAATAATAATAATAATAATAATAAAACAATATAGAAAAAGGAGATAAAAAGACTGTGTAAGTTAAGGAAGATAGAGGCCCTGTGGAGTATAACAAAAGGTTCGAAAAG
>NC_136482.1:188214176-188316676 GCF_053919585.1 Euprymna scolopes
TTATCTTTCGTACTATTATAATTACCCTACTAATATTTGGTATATTTTTACCACTCTCATAAGTAGCTATGGTTTCCTTACTCCTCCACTTTAACATCAATATGTATACTTAACCTTTTACATCAAGTTAAACGCACTCATAGTCATTGCCATCCTAATCTCCGACCGACTCTTATAATCATACTCCGTATATCATAACAGAAGGAACTTATAAATATATTGCCGCGTATTACCCTTCAATTTTACAACCTTACATACAGTCCCCAAATTATAAGCGATTTTATAGCCGCCATTTGCCGTTTAGGTGGCACCAATCGAAATTAGCGACTCCATAGAAAATAGACACCCCACAAACCATTAAAATAAATTACCACGCAGCAACAATACATCTCGTATTTAACCATAATACATATACCCCTTAATCTCAATACTATGTTAAAAATCATATACAATCTTATATATCATACTATATATAACAAACTCCTCCTTATTTATTTAGAATTCAATAAAGCTTCCCCAACATTCTATAATTTTTTTCGTCCCTCATGAACCTTACACTAGACGTATACTAATGATATGATTGATTATGCGCTACAGAACAGGTGCTCTCAAGAATTGAACCTTTTAACAAGCTGGAAGAAATAAACGGTAAGGTGAACTTCATCTCTGCATTTGGAATACAAAATTTTGTTATTGATTTGTATATACTTGGTAATATAAAATATACATCGAGCTTCATAAATAAAAGGATTTAGATAAATAAAGGATGAAATATAGTTTAAAAAGTGTTACATGATAAGGGCTGTCCCCTTTTCATGTAAGTATAAAAATAAAGAGATTTAGTTAAAATGAAAATGAAATAGAATAGACGAAATTCGAACCTCGTAATTTAGGTTTAGAAATAGATTACGAGAGAGAATTAGAAAATGGAATGTAAAACAAACCATTTTTAGCTTAGAGATAAAATTGTTTCAAGAAAAGAATGTGCGTTGACAAGTCTGTTATGAAAAATTCAATTGAGGAATGCAACTATACAAGATAATTTAATAAACATGTTTTTAACATATTGGAAAAATAGGTTATTGGGAATATAGGTTAAAATTCCTTTTGTAAACAAACGAAAAGGTTTTGGACACGCATGTCCAGAACACGTGAAAGAAGACACATGTTTAAACATGTGTATGACGTCATGGAAAATGGGAAGTTCTAGATATAGTTAGAAAACTTTAGAGTTAAGCGAGGTGAAACTGGGGGAGAGTCAGAGAGAGTCTGAGGACGACAGACGACAGTCCAGATATGGACATTCGAACGTCTAGAAGCGAGACGGTCACTTTTGAAACTTAGAATGTGAAGCTTTGAATTCTTGATTCAGAAAACCACGGCCGGTCGTGAGAAGAAATAAACCCATCATGTGTTTTTATAAACGTCGTCTTTGTGTTGTAATTCTACCAAAAGGTAGTGAAAATTGTTATTATATGTCTTGTATATTATGTGTTTTAAAATGTCTTTACATACACATCTTACATACACAATATGAACACTAAGATTGTCTGAACACTGTTTCATCACTCAAAGAGCTTTTCTATTACACTTCTAAGTATGAACATTTTAATATATATGAATCTTTATAACACGAACAATCTCTCTACAACAACATCTCTCTCTAAGACTCTCTCAACATAACTCTTAATAAGACTCTCTCTAAGACTCACTTTTAATGAAATCCCTATATAACAAACACGATCTGGTGCCCGTTGATCGGTTTGCATCAACGATGCAAAACCGAACCTGGGGTAAATACAATAAATACAATTTGGAGCCGTAGCGATCAGACCACCCAGCAAGGGTGAGTTTAAAAAAAAAAGAAAAAAAACTTCGGAACCACGGAAAAAAAGAAACACAACGTTTTAAAAAGGGTCCAAGATAATTAAAAAAATAAATAAATAAATAATACCACGGAAGAAAAACACCACACGATCACAGAAATGCGAACAAAAAAGAAAAAAAAATGAACACACACGCACACAGAAAACTAATGTTTACAAGAAAATATTAAAAAAGAAAAAAAGGCCGATACGCCGTAATGAATGATAAAAAGATACGGTCAGTTAAAAAAAAAAACTACCCACGAATATTTCATTCATAAATAAAATAAAAACACGGTCGCACACAAATAGAAAATGTGTGTCATTCATAAAATTGTGTGATAACGTCTGAATTGTTTAGAGAAACTGTCAATCATAATAAATAACAATTTAGTGTCAAAAGTCGAAAGTACATTTAAAATTCTCGAGTATTAAAAGGAAGAATGAATAAATAAATAAATAAAATAAAATACACT
Organism: Euprymna scolopes; assembly: GCF_053919585.1. Taxonomy (NCBI): domain Eukaryota; kingdom Metazoa; phylum Mollusca; class Cephalopoda; order Sepiida; family Sepiolidae; genus Euprymna; species Euprymna scolopes. The sequence continues at coordinate 188,216,518 of NC_136482.1, forward strand.
AAAGCAAAAAAGAATGATGCAGAAATGAAAATCAAATATCTTTTGAAATGTATAATGTAACGAATTTTTATTTATTTTTGTGTGTTGCAAAATGTTTAAATGTATTTAGGAGGAATCACAAAAAATCAGGCAATTAGATAGAATTAAGGCGCAATTAAGGTGTTGTGGCGCAAAAGGTGTTAGTCAGTTAGGGGTGATATCTCTAAATTCTCGTCGAAGTTTCAAGAATCCAAGCAAGGAAATCCAAGTGAATCAGTATGAGAGAAAACAAAAGGTATATCTTGATAGTTAAAGCCAACCAAGAAGATTGGTTATGAGCTTTGGTATGTCCCGTATAAGATAGTTATAGAATAAAAAAAACAAAACCATACTTGATAAGACTAACCATGCGGAAAGAGACGATCAGGACACTTTTGGGACGAAGGGAGTCGTCCATTTCGAGGGAGGTGGACACCTCTAGTCTGCGGCATATGGGTGGCTGGAAAGTAGCTGATGTGAATCATAGGTAAGGACCCTACACCCAAAACGTAAATGCCAAGAAAATCAGAAAGGTTTTGATCTTATAAAAATATAATAATTGTGAAGTCGGCCGAGGAGGGCTGACTGAAAGAGATTTTTTTTTTTTTAGCCTGTAGAAAAAAATGTACTAAATTTAAAAATGCATTCATTTTTTTTGTGAAATATGGAGGGGAGGGATGTTACATGATAAGGGCTGTCCCTTTTTCATGTAAGTATAAAAATAGAGAGATTTAGTTAAAATGAAAATGAAATAGAATAGACGAAATTCGAACCTCGTAAATTAGGTTTAGAAAACTCCAACTTAAAAAGCCATTGCTCGAAACAACAGTACTACAATAAGGCTGAATGGGATGTCATTAGAGATCACATCAGAGATGCCCCATGGGGAAATAATTTTTATCTTCCTACGGAATAGTGCGTAAATGAGACCACTGAATCCTTCAAAGCAGCAATGTTCCAATACAGAAGTTCTATAGTAAACCCCACTCTCTTCAATCGTTTACTCCTACATGCGCAGCTGCCATTACTCAGAGGCAACACACATACTTCGGATTTATCCGGCATAAGTCTAGTACAAGCAGACAGACGTTTATAGAAGCTAAAAGTAATTGTAAGAAAGAAGTCGAAACAGCTAAGAGAGAATATACACAAAACACCGGAAAACGCATTGAAGCGCAGAAATTAAGAACTCATGATTTCTGGAAAATCTACAACAGTGTAGTAAATAACGGGCAATCAACAATTGCTCCACTATCCAACCATCATGAGGTTGTTTGCACGGCAACCCAGCAAACCATTATCTCCCTAATTTTCAATTTGCGGACACTAGATGATCTGAAAATCACCTTTTCTAGTAAATGATATCATAAAAATCCCAGACACCTCAAAAGCATCTTAACCTGATCTAATTCCGACTGTACTATTAAAGAAAATGCTACGCTGAGGTAGTTCCAGTTCTCTCCCCACTCTTCAACAAATGCCTTAACGAATCATTCTTTCCTGACTGCTGGAATACTGTTGCTCCTTCGCAATAAGTTACGTTTATTTTAACGCATTTTTTAAATTATATTAATTGCACTTAATTGCATTAAAAACAAGGCACAGCAGAGGGCTACTATCAGGGACATAAGCTTCAAGGATACTATGTAGGGAGTTGAGCAGCAAGATATCTGTTTACATTACTTTTGAACTTCTGCCTGTTAGTACAGTTGAGGAAGCAAGAACTCGGAAGGGAATTCCAAAGTCTAGCAGTTCTGGGGAGGAAACTATTTAAGTAGACGGCTTTCTTACATCTAGATGTCTATACTGTGTAGGGGTGGGAACTTGCTGCCTGCTTGTGGGGGTTATCAAGGGTATTTACGTCGAGGGGATACAGAGACTTGTAGTTCCTCTGAGCATTCACTAGTAAAATACTTGTAAAACAGGCAAAGGGATGCACCATTTCATCGATCGTAGAGAAGTTTAAGCTTAGATGACATTTCAGGGCCTATCAGGTTGGCGACTCTCTTTTGAAACCTGTCCAAGAGTTAGAGACGAGTAGCAGATGTACCAGCCCAAATTTGACAACAATACTCCATACATGGGTGAATGATAGCCTTGTAGAGGTACAGGATACTTTCAAATACATAACTTGCTAGCACAGTAGAGTGAGTCCACCTTCTGTCACCAGAATTCCTATAAATTGGTACCACAGAAGCGGTTTTCGAGCACTCAAAAAAGCAAGATTTATTTAGGCATATATTAAAAAAAAGTTTGGAGGGAATTGGAGCAACCTTACCGGGGCATTTTTAATAGTATAGCCAGGATGGGATCAGGTTCATATGTTTTGGAGTTGCAAGCAAACCAACGCGAAAACTGATTAGCATTCTCGAATACCGTGCAAACAACTACAATATTGTTGGATAGTGGAGGAATTGTTGATGCAAAAACGGAAGCAATGATCAACGTCAAAACAATTAAGAAAAAATATACAACATAACATTTAGTCCATATGCCTTTGCCACAGAGTTATCTGGTTATTATGCAAACGATAAAGACATCTCCTTCAATTACGAATTTGATCCCGACCGTATTTTTGACAGGTCTTTCGTCGAATTTGCGGGATTTCGATGTTATGTAATGATAGGGGTTTCGGAGTTATTAATTCTGTCTAGAGAATTAATTTTATGGGCTGGGACCGTGCTGCTGAAATTTAACACTGTATAAAAAAGTGAGCAACACATTTTTATATATAAAAATCTAAACTATTCATTAATTTCGAGGTAAAATATTTAAAACCTGAATCCTGGCATGACCGACTACAGCAAGATTGAATCGTCTCTCGTAGCTACGAAAAGCGAGAGAAAGAGGGAGTGGGGGAGAGGGATAGGGATATATATATATATATATATATATATATATATATATATATATAGAGAGAGAGAGAGAGAAAGACAGAGAAAGAGACAGGCATGAATACACACAGGAACTGAAAAATATTGTTTTCGAATTCCTGGTGTCATCCGAATAGATTTGAGCGTGTGTCTCATCCGATGCACAAGTAAACCTCTATTACTTTGACATGACCGGGGTTTATAAACATCTGTCAAACCCGGATGAGATCAAATCTGATTAACAGCACACCATGAAGTCGCCATGAAATGATAACACTTGTCAATTATACACATAGCGCAAGAATAGAAAACAACTGGCATGAAAGCTTTGAAATGTAGGAAGTATCAGCTCCTCAAAATGACTATTCTCACTGTGCTACAAAGATGTATGCAACTATTAATAGAGTAAGAGAATTAAAGAAAATGATATAAAAGATTATAAAACATTCAATTCGGATTTTAGCATGCAATTTGGATGTTAACTTTTATATCCTTTTCTTTTACTTCTCTGTTAATTACTCAATCAGTTTTTAATTGTGATTTTCTATGTCTCGCTGACTTTAGCAAATAAGGTGTAAACTATTATAATTATTTGCTAATATTTTCTCATCTAAAGAGATGGTAGACATCAAAATCCTATAGGATAAGGAGTTAAAGTATTTCAAACGTATTCTTTGTTTTACATAGAATAATAAAAATCTTTGATCTGAAACTAAAACATTTCACGTCATAATCTTTAAAATTCATTGAATCACTAAAATTTTATATATATATATATATATATAAATATATATATATATAATAAGCTATCAGTAAATAACGCATACATTTAATCAGCAAAAAAACTATGACTTCATGATTATATTTAGAAAAAAAAGTTTGCTTTGCTCTTTGTATTACGTTTTTTTCCCGAAGAACACAAGTCCAAATGTAAGTATAATTGTGTGCATATATATATATATATATATATATATATATATATATGTGTGTGTGTGTGTGTGTGTGTGTGTGTATATACATGTGTGTGTCTTTGTATAAAGTAGTTCATACTTGTAATTTATTTGTATCACCATGGACTGTTAAAGAACAATGGCACGAATATTTTCCCTGAGCGATGTTCATTTATTGTGCGAAAGACCACATAGTATTTCGACATACGCCGCGTAAACTTGTAGCCTTGGCCAAAAGCAATCTTTAGAGAATTCTTATCGTCTAATCCTAATTTTGCATTATCAAAAGCAGCGAGCGCAGTTCGATCCCTGCAAGTGTCATATAAACTAATCCCAACGTTGTCTAGAAGCATCATCAACCGACAGTCTTTTCAAGATGTTCGAATAGAGTTGCTCGGAGACTAAGTTGTTCAAACAATACAAGAATTAAGATTCTCGTCATAGTTTGTTGCTAATGCAGCGGTAATGCTTAACCCCTCCTTTTCTATCCCAGAGGACGCTTGTAACTTTAGATTTGCCGGGTTATCCTCTCAAAATATTAGAAATTCACACATACAAAATTCACACATTGAATAAAATAATCTAAATATTTATACCGTAGCACATTAATGTGCGTATATACATGTGTTACTGTTTCTAAATTATAAATTAGATCCTATTTATAGGTGATCGGGAGATCCTAATTATTAAATAGGAGGATAGAAGGTTATACTATACTAAGACTATTATATTAGTATATAGATATGCTAATTTAATGATTGTACTCTGAGGACTAGGACTGTGACAACAGCATATTCTTTGCATTGCTTTAACTCTTGAGTATATATCCGTTAATATCTTATATGTTTTTTATATAAACTGATGTGGTTCTCTGTTGATTGCCTGTGTCTTACTGCGTCGGATATATACTTGAGAGTCCAATGAATGAAAAGAATATTCCATTGTCACAGCCTTAGTTTTAGTCTGTCCTGCTATTTAATAATTAGGATCCCCCGATCACCGAAGACACAATGTAAAATAAAATAAGTCAAAAGAAATGTCGCTTTTGGTTTGTAAGTGGAACTAAATTATACCTCCTGGGTCTTTTGACTAGGATGCAATGTTAGTACATGTTCTGTCTAATGATATCGTTGGCTTTCTGTTCGCGCCGGGTGTCCATACAATGGGAATATGTCACAGACTCATGTAAAATTTCTCCTATATAATAACTCCTATAAAATATAACGATATTGGAGATAAACCGAAATAATCAGATATATTCTGACGCTACATTAATTAGATTACTTGAATAAATGCTTTTACAGTTCAGACAAAAGTGCTACAATAATATCGCGGGGACTCCATTCATGCTGAACGGCGACAGAATGCCAGCAGTAATATATTACATGTGAAAGATGTCCATGTAAAATTTCTAAAGGCCAATGATTATAATCTCTTCTCTTCTTCTTCTCTTCTCTCTTCTTCTATCTATTTATCTATCTTCTTCTATATAAATAAAATGAACTCATTTTTCCCCTCCTACTTTGACCTAAATAGGATTAAAAATCATGTCATTACATGCAAATGTAATGCGTACAGACTGTAGCACATTATCTGAGGTTTGCTATAGACCTATTACCTCTACAGTTCCTCGAAAATGGTACATTCCTATATTTTTTCCGGTGAGAGTCCACTGCCAAAACTGCTTAGATTCAATGGAAGTTGCAACATCTTTTGTCTCTATTAGATTCCTCCTTTCCCCGCTCCCCATTTACATCGCAACGGATGCGTTCACAAGGAACAAAACAAGGAAACACCGGTTTGGAATCGTACAAGGTTATTTATGCCTTTTTTTGTCTTTTTTCCCTGATTTATGCTTTATGTTTTTCCCATGATAAAAGTTGAATTAAAAAATAAAAATAAAACGCGATTATTATTATTATTATTATTATTATTATTATTATTATTATTATTATTATTTTCTTTTTGCTTTTTTTTTTATTAGTTAGTGTAAGACGCAACCTGCGGGACTAACCGCATCTGATTTCCGGTGTAAACGACTCTAACCATGACATCTAACTATGACCTTCATTTATTAGGGCTTTCAACTCAACATTTACTTTTGCACAAAGAATTCATTCTTTAATATTTATTACAACGCAACGATATCGTGATTTCACTTGCATTACACTTAGATTAATTTTAAAACAAATACATTCATTTAGAATTCGAGTGTGATGCTTGACGACTGAAACCAAACCAAAACAAACTTCACTGCGGAATTGATATTTGACCTAATTCACTTTTGGGTTAATTCATCAGGGTTTTTTTTTTCATTTTTTATTTTTATTTGTTTATTTTTTATTTGTTTATATTTTATTTGTGCTTCCGCCTCAGTGATTAGAGTTCGAGCCCCCCTCCCACTTTCGAACTTTTTTGGGATTTCTCAAACACCCGGGCGCCGCCGCACCGTTCGTATTGCATCACGTTCATTTTTATAATTGTTTTTGTTTTTTCACGATTTTTGAAAAATAGTTTTAACATTGTTTTTATAATATTTAAACAGGGTTATTACTTCGCTGTGTTTTCATTTTACCACCCCCAACCACACACGCCTATAAAAACCCGTGTAACGCCGGGTACCCCCGCTAGTATATAATAATATTAATAATAATAACAACAAACTATTAAACATGGAGTTAATAAAATATAAATATCTGACTAAAAACACAACGCTAATGGCTCATATAACATTTTTGTAACATGGACAACCGAACAAAACTTGACATCCTGAAGTAAGCGACAAAAAATAGATCAGCGTGCTTTTTTTATTATTCAGACAACTGTTCTCATATTGAGTATCATTTTCACAACGTTTTGTTGATGTAACCTCCGACCTTCTTCAGGTATACTTGTCGAACTAGGTAATTCGGCCGAAATTTAGAAACAAACGCCACCGTTCAGAATTTTATCCAATTTTCATGTTCGACAGAAATATTTCCGAGTTCCACAAAGGTGCACTTGAAGAATGTCGCAGGTTACAACGTCCGAAACGCAGTGAAGATGGCACTCAAGAATAACAAATGGTAATCTGAAAAATTCAAAAACGTAATACGGTTTTTTCATAAATTTTTTTTCTTTATTCGTGTTTTATGTGTATTCTAATTGTTGTGGTGGTGGTACCCACTCATTTACATATGTGGATAATATTACACACAAATAGCAAGACTCGGTTAGTCTGAGTGTATGTTAACCAGAAGCCACCGAAGGCCGAGCCGAGAGCAGATATGTTCTCCAGCCAAGACTCTCTTACTTGACAACCATTATGTAAATATACTGTAAATATACTTTTCCTAATACACTTCTTATTGATCTACCTTTGTCCTTTTTTAGTCTTCATTTGTATTGCCTTATTTGGTTCAACCTGCAAACATAACAGTTGGTGACGAAGATGAGCGTCAAACATAACACTAATTTTTGTATTTTAATCAATAGAATGCATGATGGCATTGTGAGAAAAAGGTTAAAATAATATTTGAAGCATGATATTTGTGTTTGGCTTTACCAACGGCGTAACTAGTAGATTTTTTTACAACATTGAATTGCTTGAAAACAGGATGAGTAAATTGAAACGAATAATTTCGATGTTGACTTGGATTTGCTTTTGTGCGAATTTTTCGATTTAATTTGATGAAACAATAATTGATGACGCCTTATTAACCCTGCTTAGTCTCATGGGATGTTTTGTCAACCCAGTTTTACTTAAGTGCTCATAATTCCTAGTTTGCAACTTATTTCTTTTCCTCCCTCACCCACTACTCTCCTAGCTCAATGAGGATATAGCACACGTGGTATTGCGCAGTTGTAGCTCAGTTTTCCTTTGCGATGAATCAGATTTTGTTAATGGTTATGTAATGGACTCATACAAATTTTTCTTGCTAGTTTAATTCATGTAAACATTTTTGTGTTAATCATAAATATTAAAAAATAACACAAACTGGTGTATCCTGTGGGTATTTTTAAATAAATGCAGGGGAACCGCTCTACCCTCCCCTGCTTTGTACAGTGAACGGTATATCAGAGATTACAGTTAGGATATATGCTGTGGAACGGGCTTTACTAAATCCATATTGATTGTCGGTCAGGAGTTTAGCAGCTGTCAGGTGATGGACTAGAGCTCGATTAATTAAGGACTCAAATATTTTGGCGAAAAGTGGGAGAAGGCTAATGGGGGATAATTTAATGGGTGAGTTCTTTCGCCAAAATCTTTGAAAACTGGTACCACAGAAGCGGGGTTCAAGCAGTAAGGAAAGCAAATTGAGTTTGTTTTCATTTAATAACTGCAAGAAACCCATTGTTTGTTTTCATTTAATAACTGCAAGAAGCCCATTCTGCGCAAAAAAAACGTCACATTTCTTGAACAGATTGTGACGTGTGATGAGAAGTGAATGCTCTACGAAAACCCGGCTAAGTTCGGCACTTGGTGTTGAAGAAGCTCCACAACAATTCCCGAAACCGACATTGCACCAGAAAAGGGTTATTGTGACTGTTTGGTGGTCTGCAGCCGGTGTCATCCATCACAGCTTCTTGAATCCGGGCGAAACAATTACGGCGGAGAAATACTGCCGACAAATTGACGAAATGCACCAGAAGCTCTAACGTATAATGGTAAATATGAAGGACCAATTCTCCCCCATGATAACGCTCGCTCGCATGTTGCTCAACTGACCCTGCAGAAGCTGAACGAATTGAGCTACGATTGTTTGCCTCATCCACCACATTCACCGGGTTTCTCGCCCATCGATTATCACTTTTTCAAGCATCTCGACAACTTTATTCGCGAAAAAATCTTCAAAAGCTGAGATGATGCTAAATCGGCCTTCAATGACTTCATCGCTTTGAGAACTCCGGATTTCTATGCTAATGGGATAAAAAAACAAATTTGTTTCTCGTTGGCAAAAATGTGTTGATTCTAATGGTTCTTATTTCGATGAAAAAAGTTTATTATAAAAGGAGTTATGACCTTTTGAAGTTAAATGTCAAAAAGACTTTATTTCTGCACCAACCTAATACATATACAAATTATGTTCCAGATAATAACCTCCTACATCAAAGTGGCACTGTGACTTGTTTGGTGTGAGAATGCAATAAAAACATGCCTTTTTTAAATCAACAATATATATATATATATATATATATATTAAATCAACAATATATATATATATATATATATATATATATATATATATTGTCAATTTTGAAAATGTATATGACAATCTACAGAAAATCTTCTGCGTTTCATCAACGTATAGAATAGATATATAAGCCTGACCAATCCTTACGGAAGTTAAACACGGGCAATTTTGTATAACTTAATTTCTATATGTATTTTCAAAACTTACTACTGAGCTCCACTGAGGTATTGAGCACTGATGAAGTTTATACTAAAATAGATAATAACATTTTATGTAGATACACAAAATTATATATATATATATATATATATATATATTATATATATGTGTGTGTGTGTTTGTGTGTGCAATATGGAGGGGCAATGTGTGTGTGTGTGTGTGTTTAGGGGTGCATTGACAGTTTATGTAGGGTTGTTTTACTATTTAGGAAGGAATGGCTTACAATAACACCCAGGGAGCTCAACCTTCGACTGAATAAACCATTGAGTTCCTGGCAGATATGTGCATGTACATTTTATTATTAAGATTATGAAACGTTCCTTCCCATATCTCGCGGACTATAAACAAATTATATGTGCCATCTTCCTAACAACCAGCAGCAGGTCTCTTGTTCCGTGACATAAAATCTAAGCTGTTAACCCTCGCAAATCGAAACATAATGCCGCTGAAAGGTATAGGGCAACCTTCTGCTATAATGAATTATTAGTAAATTTTTTACGTACCGATTCATAGAACGTAGCAGTTTAAGTGATTGCTAATAGGCTTGGAGTGGGGGTTTCAATCTTTGGTCGAATCATACCAAAACCTTCAAAATGGTAGTTGGTGACCTATTGCTCAACATTTAACACTATAACATGGATGGAATTATCAAAATAAAGGAGCAGACCCCTCCCCTAGATTTAAATAATCAAAAGAACACAGTTAGATCATTGTCGGATATTTATATTGATACTACACATACAATTTCTATAATAGTCTTTTTGGTGTGTTTTATATGAATGATAAAACGTATACGCTGACAAACGGAAGTGTTCACATAAAATCTTGGTCAACTTCGCATCAATAGAAAACAAAGAAATAATATGTTAACAGAATTATATTTACTACCGAAACAATAGCAGAAACTCGCAATAAAATGATGGGTGGTTGGTCGGTTGGTTGTTTTTTGTTTTACGACATATCAACCCTTTTCGGGCTATTTAATGCCGAATCCAAAGATTTTGAAGAAAATTTTTTTAATAGAATATATTTGTTGTTTTCACGTCGGTTTCTATTTAACCCATAGTTGGGACACTAACAGGTACTATCACTCCGGATCAGAGTGGACCTGGGAGCAATGGTAATTAAAGGGTGGCCCCCACACTCCCCAAAGCCCGAAAGCTGGGGCCTCACCATTGGATATAGTTTAAGGTCATATCCAGAAGCAGCAATAAAATGAGCGATCAACATAAGATATCGTTGTTTGGAAGAAACAGCTTACGTATATAATTAAGTTTATCAGATGTTTTAACTTGGTGGATATTTCATTCCAGTCTTCAGATAATATCAAATAAACAGGAGAGAATACGAACCATTTCGGAACATACATTTCCCTGTAGATTTGTATATAATAAAGGTCATCGTTTTGTTTTTTGGTGTAATCTGGTATATAGGTAGTGTCGGGTTTTCATAAGAGAATACTCACCGTTTCGGGACCTACGTCACGACGACTTTTCATGTATCGGCTACCCCCAACTAATCTGAGGCCTCATTAACTGAATTTCATTCAGCTGGACTACAAGGCTGGACAGTGTCTCACGAAATTATTAAATAGTTTATTCACATGTATTACTGGAAGAGGATTCCTTTATTAATTTGTTCGATTCTTATTTTTATTTTATTTATTTATTTTTATTTCATTTAGATATTTATTTTTATTTTTACTTTTATTTTTCTCTATTTATTTTTTGTTTATTTTTATACTTTTTCTTTTCAATATCTTAACTTATCGCATATGTTATACTCAGTTTTTGAACATTAAAACAACACGTGAAACGCGAAGCCGTTGCTCGAGACATGAACAGCTAATCGTTGATATCCGGTGATCGGAAATTAGAAAACAGCTACCTGAATTGATCTCCGCTATTGATGGGGCATCTCTCAGTTAAGTTGAAACTGCCATTATGAAAGACCGACGCGTTACTATTAGACAATTAGCCTAAGAGGTCAAGATTAGTACATGGTCTACTGAAACTATCTATGGTCATCTGTATACGCATAAGGTGTCTGTCAGATACTTTCCCAGGTTACGGATGTTGTATAGGGAGATTATATTATTTCGTGTCATGTTGTATGTGAATACATGTCTGCTTGTGATCGTCTAGGCTGTATACTTTAACATTTATGAAACAGTTCTAACAGGAACCGATTGACGTGAACATATCGAAACAGTTGTAGACAGAGAGTTCTTTTAACAGATGTAAATAACACGACACATACCTGAATTAATACTGAACATTTATTCTCAAGATCTGGCCAGCATTTTCAGAGATTACACGTTCTTACATCTTGGCTGTCCGAAGTGATACCGCTCCCTACGTCATTTGGTCGTCTGTCCTCTCCTCTCCAAAACTAACTACATCACGTGTTTCTTTACGTTACACCATTACGTGTCTTAGACCAATCTAATATCCCACCTAGTTATTTGTTTATCCAAACCCCAAAATAATGTTTACATCTATTTTCTATTTTCACATTCCTTTTGCGATCCACACGTCAATCATCTCTTCCCCAACATAATTGTTTATTCTTTTAATCATAATAGCTGATCCAGCGACCATCCGTCGCTCAAACCAATTAATAATAATAATAATAATAATAATAATAATAATAATAATAATAATAATAATAATAATAATAATAATTCTGATTTCGTTTATAAACGTCTCTCTGGAAAGGGATGATATTCATTTCCAGAGGATTTCCCTCAACCCCGGCTCCAAACCAGGAGCTCCAAAGATCAAGTGGTTTTCTAAGGATGTTGGTGGTACCTATAATTGCAGAGGTTTGAAGGTCACCCAAAACATCGAGTATTTGTATTTTTTTTCAATTGTCCTTCCAGACGAGCATAATTACTCCATTCTTGTTCTCCTTCTCTCTCACATTCCTGTCCCAGGGTACTGAAAAGTTTACAATTCCAGTTTTTTGAAACTCTGCCAATGACGACCAAATCCGAACTATTATATTCCAATTTCTTGATCGTTAATGTTTTGCCCCTGGCCTTGCTTGCCACAGTTAACACAGATACTACGGTATGATCACAGCCTAAAGGGGCATAATAATTCAGTGATACTTTTCCAGATACGATAACGCGTTAAGTGCTTGAGGATGAATTATAAGCTGTGAAAAGAAGATAAGTTTAAGTTTTTTTCAGATTTTTCTGATCACATAGGAAGAAACTTAGGTCGATCACTATGATCTAGAGACCATAGTCCAGTTACTGCAGTAGTAGCGGTTGGATTCATTAACTTCAAAGAAGGCAAGGTTGCAGCCTTCCGCTAGCGAGGTGATGCTAACGGTCTTCTGCGCCTAGGAGTAGGGTGGAGTACTGATGCCAGACTTCTTGGGAAAGGGCATTACAATCACAAGAATCTATGATGTTCACTTTTGATAAAATTAAGATAAGATAAGGAGGTGGGGCAAACCAGCAAAGATATATTCCTGCAAGACAACTCTCCAGTCGACAACACGCCAGACGAGAAACATGGGCATGTGGTATGACATTCTCCGCATCTGCATACTCTTATGACCTCCCACTCTCTGACTTTCATGCGATGAAGTTTATTTTAGAAATGAAATTATTTCTCAGATGATACAGCCTTGATTTTTAAAGTCATGTTTTGAAGACCAACAGGGGATGTTCTACAAATACTGTCTCCAGAGCATAACATAGTAGGCGTTACTCTGGATGCTTCATCTCTAAAAAAAAGACTGTGCCAAGTTTGGTTGTTATATTTATATGAGATAAGTCTGCGGATTTACCTTATTGAACTCTCTCTCTCTCTCTCTCTCTCTTTCTATATATATATATATATATATATATATATATATATATATATGTGTGTGTGTGTGTGTGTGTGTGTGTATATGACTACTTAATTTTATCACATAAATTAATATATGAGAATATAATTTTATGCGTGAATTTTCAGTATTTACTTCAACAGTGCTCAATATATCGGTAGAGCTGGATAGTAAGTTATAAAAATATATATGACAATTAAGCTACACGGAATATTCCGCGTTTCATTCGCGTGAGAATTCATCAGACAGGATACAATGTACATATTTAATTCTCGTGAGAATTCGCCAGGACGAATATAATGTCCGTATTTATTTATATCCGCCATCAGTCAATTTCAGTATTTCAGTGGCATAAGCCTGACGAATCCTCACGAGAATAAAACGCGGAATATTCTGTGTAGCTTTATTGCCATATATATTTTTATAACTTACAATATATATATATATATATATATATATATATATATATATATATATATATATATCTTTAAATCCGTCTTTAAATCAAAAGTACGCTAACGGAAATAATTTATGGCACGGACGTCCCCCTTTTAAAATTCATCATTCAATAAGGTGAAAAGCTATAGCAAACATCACATATGAGTATTTTAACCATAGTTCCAGATTTCAAAACGCGAAAAACTAAAAGGTAAATTTTTGTACCTATATTTTTATGTATATACTTGTATATCTATGTATATGCATGTATGTGTCTATTTTTTTCATATATATGTATATATTTGTAATGTTGTACTTAAAGCAAATTTATAATTTAAATTCAAATTTATATTTCTCTTCTATCTCTAACCCATATTAATTTTCTTATCAATTTTAAATCCAGACCTTTTATTTCAATTTTTTTCAGATACATCTGCATTACTTTTAATGCTAGGTTTATTTATGGTGTATTTTAGATTTAATAAAAACTCTTTAAAATTTGCTGATGAGGAGACTTTGTTTATTAAAAAACTATATGTAATAATTATTGTCCGTAACTTGATGTCTACCACAATAAAAACACGGTTTTCCGAAACGATCGTACAGATAATTGATTTTGTTGTTATTCCATCTTGTGAAACTGATTTTTAATTTAATTATAATTTGTTTTTTAAATTTTAAATTATCAATCACATTACTTAATATATATATATATATATATATATATATATATATATATATATATATATGGCGATTAAGCTACACTGAATATTCGGCGTTTCATCCACTCTAGGATTCGTCAGGCTTATGCGCGAATTTAGTGGTTGTTTATCGGTTTTATATGGCCCTCTTCTGTTGAGGATTTTAGTTAGCCAATCAGCTTTCTAGTATCCACCGCGCCCCTTCCTATCAGCCAATGGGCATGCATTTTATCGAACAAAGGATCTGTTTTATATATGCATATATATATATCTACATATATGTGTGATCGTTTATGTATATTCATGCTTATTTAATTTATTTATTTGTTTGTTTTCTATTGTTTTTGTTAGTTTTAAAACTATTTTGTAGCGCTATCCTAGAGTAAATTTTATTTTGTGAACACAGTTATTTGCTATTTCTCTTCTACAGTTTAATAGATGTTGGGTTCTTTAAAGTACAGGATAGCAAATGTTTCATGAAGGCATAATTTACATGGGTCGTCTAAATGCCTACACGTGGTAGCTTGTCTTATTATTTTCCATTCGACTACCGGCGAATGTCCGCTTTCTTTGAGTTCCCAGTATTCATTCGCTAGTGTTGTTTTTATACGGTGTATTTTATTGTTGAATGTACTTTTGTGGTCATAGTATCGGGTTTGGAAATCTAAGGAAGTCATACCTACGTAATATTTCTTGTTATTCGGGTTTTCTCTCGCAAATATTGTTGCCTGATAAACTACGCTTTTAGTTAAACATTTATTTTGAACTGGGCAAAGTGTGCGGTGTCTACAGTTGCATTTATCTTGTTCGTTATTAGTATTTTTATTTATGATATGGTTGTTCTTGTCCAGGGTTGGTTTGTTATTATTATTATTATTATTATTATTATTATTATTATTATTATTATTATTATTATTATCATTATTATTTCTGCTAGTATTAGTTTTATTTTTGTCATGGTGTCTACTTTTTTATTGTTTATTTTGTTGTTGTGTACATTGTTTTTATTTAGTATTTTGTTATTATGTGCTTTAATTATCATCTCTAAATTTTCGCAACAACTGTAGGATAACTTTAAGGTATTTTTATTGAAGATTTTGTGTAAGGGGTTGGTTGCGCGAAAGTGTTTTTCAATAAGATCTAGAAATTTCTTGCCAAGTTTTGTTTTTAACATTTGATTGTATGGGGCCGTATACCAGATTATAGTTCTTTTTCTTCTATTTTTAATTTTATTATAGTTATTGGTGTTTTGTTGCTTATATTTGATATCGATATTTTTGTATCCACTATTTTTAGTGCTGTTTCGTAGATATTGGTTGACCTGTTAAATGCATTTTCATCGCTTGAGTTATTACTGGCTCTACTTACGATCGAGTTAGGAATCTGTTTTATAATTGATGGTGGGTGATTGGACTTAGGGTTTACGTATATTGGAGTAGCGCTATCTTTTAAGTATTGTTCATATGTGTTTTTATCTAAGTTTAACGTGACGTCCAGGAGGTTTGTTATTTTTATGTTAGCTGATACATCTGCTTTTAGGCCTAATTTTTTCATTTCCTTGTGTATGATTTTCTTAAAGTTTTCTCCCTTGACTTTGTTGGAGTTTTTTTTATAGCTAGTCCGTCATCTCTATATAGGATTGGCTGATAGGAAGGGGCGCGGTAGATACTAGAAAGCTGATTGGCTAACTAAAGTCCCCAACAGAAGAGGACCATATAAGAACGATAAACAACCACAGAATTCGCGCATAAGCCTGACGAATCCTAGAGTGGATGAAACGCCGAATATTCAGTGTAGCTTAATCGCCATATATATTTTATAAATTACTAACTAGCTCTACATACGTATTGAGCACTTTTAAAGTAAATACTTAAAGTTTACGCATAAATCTATACTTTTGTATATTAATTTTATGTGAGTAAATGAAGTGGTTATATATATATATATATATATATATATATATATATATATATATATATATGAATTAGAGTCACATTTATCCATGTATCGTTGATGGATATGTAAATTAGAATAACGATTATAATGTTTTGCAAAACAAAAATACTACTTTTATTTTAAATCGTTCATTTTTATATTACATCCGATTAGCAGTTTTCTCTTTGGTTACTAATTTTAGTGCAATGATTTGAGTTTCTATTTTACCAATACTAAACCATCACCATTCACCCATCACACTGTAGATAAATAAGGTAGAAATATAATTACGATCATTTTTTCATATTACACTATGCGTTCGCTCACGTTATATCCTCTACCAGTGATTACACAGTTATTAGAAACATAGAAAAATACAAGAATATTGCACTAAAATCCAAAGTCGTACGATGAATATACATAAAAAACCGTCTCCTACTTTTATTTAACTTAATAATGATGGTCCACTATTTTAAATTTTTGTTGGTAAAAAAGTTTTATCGGTTTTATTATAATGACTTCGAGTTATTTTTCAAATTATTCGCGTTATGCATCTTGAAGTGTAAGCCATGTTCAGTTTCAGAACAGTTTCTGATGGTTCGTTGTTCTACACAAGTCCTGGGAGGCGACTGGTTCGCAGTAGACGGAACAGTTTCCGATGGTTCGTTGTTCTACACAAATCCTGGGAGGCGACTGGTTCGCAGTAGACAGAACAGTTTCCGATGGTTTGTTGTTCTACACAAATCCTGGGAGGCGACTGGTTCGCAGTAGACAGAACAGTTTCCGATGGTTCGTTGTTCTACACAAATCCTGGGAGGCGACTGGTTCGCAGTAGACGGAACAGTTTCCGATGGTTTTTTGTTCTACACAAGTCCTGGGAGGCGACTGGTTCGCAGTAGACAGAACAGTTTCCGATGGTTCGTTGTTCTACACAAGTCCTGGGAGGCGACTGGTTCGCAGTAGACAGAACAGTTTCCGATGGTTCGTTGTTCTACACAAATCCTGGGAGGCGACTGGTTCGCAGTAGACGGAACAGTTTCCGATGGTTTTTTGTTCTACACAAGTCCTGGGAGGCGACTGGTTCGCAGTAGACAGAACAGTTTCCGATGGTTCGTTGTTCTACACAAATCCTGGGAGGCGACTGGTTCGCAGTAGACAGAACAGTTTCCGATGGTTCGTTGTTCTATACAAGTCCTGGGAGGCGACTAGTTCGCAGTAGACAGAACAGTTTCCGATGGTTCGTTGTTCTATACAAGTCCTGGGAGGCGACTGGTTCGCAGTAGACAGTTCTCGAGTTGGAATCTACAGAGCAAAATATTATTCCCGTGAAAAACATGCGAAATTGCTACAGAAAGGTTTAATATTTATGGAGCAATTCTGGTTTCTGATTGGTTGGTAGCAGAACGTGAATTAATTCGGTTCGTCAGTTCCTAGCAGCATCGTTTTTAAATAGAATTTCCCGACTGTGCGGGATCATACCCCATTATCCACCCAAAATATTGTAACAATGTAACAATGCACATCCGTTTTTACTAGTTTGTCTGCGCAATGAGTAACTACATGATCTGTCGTCATAGCCCGTCTTATTTTTCAGTCGTTTCTCAGCAGTGCCTCTGTACAAAGACATAAATATATACTAGGATTCAATAATAGAGACGTTGGCCTTATTATCTAAGTAATAATTTCTTTACAGAATATAATGCACTTATTTAATTATATCCACCATGATTCATTTTCAGTGTTTCAAAAACCAAGTCAGCCAATAAAATTTTGTTTTACTGATTTTATTTTCCATTCCTTATTAATATCACCTCCCGGGCTACGTCGGATATGTACAGATAGTAAATAATAAAGAGAAAATGTGGATGGAATCAAAGAGAAGAGCACGTCCATTCCCAAAATGTAATGTCCAAAAGTTACGGATCGTATTCACACCAAATGTCAGCTTATGATTCATTAATCAAATATTTGCATAGATGTACAACCATTGTTCTTGCCACATGATATTATGCGAAATATTAATAATGTCTTATATTTCATCTCTATAATTAACAATGCATATTATTTTGATTAAACCAGAATATTATTTTTATGTTACTTTATGCAGCATGGAAATTCCTATATGTCGACGTATATGTTCATTTGTAAATTATAAATTGAAACCTTTATTTTTTATTATTTCCATAATTATATATTTTAATGTATAACTGTGAAAATAATGAAAGAACTAATGGGGGAACGACAAAGACGACGACGACGACGACGATGATGATGATGACGACGATGATGATGACGACGATGACGACGATGATGATGATGATAATGATAGTGATGACGATGGTTGTGATGATGATGATGATGATGACGATGATGACGATGATGACGATGATCATGATGATGACACTGATGACGATGATGACGATGATCATGATGATGACAATGCTCGATGATGATTATGATACTGATGATGACGATAATACTGACGATTATGATGGTAATGATAGCAATGACGATGATGACGATGATTATGAGGATGTTGATACCGACGATAATGATGATGCGGATTTTGATTTCTATGATCATGATGGTGATGATGATAACGATTGTGACGGTGATGTTTATGATGACGATGTTTATGATGATCATGATGATGACGAAGCTACTGATTCTGCTGCTGATGATGACCACTATGATGACTATGACGTTTATGATTACGATAATGATGCTGGTGCTATTGATGATGACAACGACGCCGATCATGATGATGATGATAATGATGATGATGCAGTATCATGCTGATCTGGTAATGAAAATCTTTTAAGGTGTATATAGTCATTCTTGAATTGCATCTATTTTATCTTTTGTCGGAGGAGTGTTTACTTTTCTCTTGATTATTTTTCAAATATAAGGGCCTTTAATCTCAGAGTACGTCAATGTGTCAGCATCTCTTTAAACAGATTAGTGTATGGCGGATCATAGACGTCTATAGATGATCATTCGTAGTATATAAATAATTTTGTATTGCAGTAGTTTGCTTATTCTCTTGATAAAGCTAAATCATTTATCGGAAGTGCAATGTCCATAATCTGATATATTCTTATGTTGAGTGACTATATTAAGACAGTTTTAAGTTTTATCGTGAGTTGATCTGTTTTATTTCGAAGGAAATATGAAGTTAATACTATGCATCTGCGTTATTATCTTTTTGCAATTTTCCAAAGCTGTTTTGGTAATATTCAAAAGATTTTTTTTTCTAATTTTCAAAAGGAGTTTGCAATATTCTAAAGTAATGTGTAGTCCATGTAAATGCACTACGAAATACAATTGATTAATTAAATTTGCTGAATAAAAAAATAAAGCAAAAAGTTGCTGATTCACATACGTTGATACATTGATATCTTTTTTCCATTTCCAATTTCTTTAGAGTACGGAAGAGCATATGCGTCTTCCATTTTTAGAAAATGTTGATTTGTCCAGAAATACAGGAACAGAAATATTATGCCAATTTCTTATTTTCTGCACAAAAAAATGTTTAATTCGTGATTTGAATAATTTAGTCTATTGCGGCAATTTTTATAACCATAATTTATTTTCGATTTCAAAGGCAAGGCGATATTATAAAACGTTAAATATTTGTATATATTGAGTTTTAAATTGTGAATAAAACAAAGAGTAGTTTTATTTGTCTTGTTTGTCCACTATTTTGTCTTTAAGTCTCACATATCATTAACAATGTTTCTAAGGAAGTACGTGTTGAATATTACAAGGTTTTTAAATCTCCATATAATATTAAAGTGACAACATATCCATCGCATAAACATTTATCGTCGAGTGACTTTAAAGTCCAGATTAACAGTAACACATTTGTAAAAACAAAATATACTAAGTATGCTCGCATATTCTTTACTATAATATCTGTGACTATTTGCGACAAAAACTCTGCATATTATTTAAATTGGACATTTTTCTGGTGATTAGGGGTGTGACGTTAAATAACACAACTCATTAGTAAACTTGTTGAAATAAAATGGACAGGATTTATTTTCAACATTAAAAATATTTTTAATATAAAATGTGTGCGTCCAATAGAAAAATGGGATAATCTAAAAATATTAAAAAATATTTAAACAAAAATAACTTATACTAAAAATACATTGGTTTACTTCAAGGTGTAACAAGTTTTATTCTTTAGTAACTAGCAGTTCAACCGGCTTTTCCTGGGCCCTGTGTACTGTTCATAACTTTATGTGCATATGTATATCCATATTAAAAAGTTTGACTCATATTCAAGTAACCTACATTTAATATTTCAAGTGTTTAGACCCAAAATTGGCTGAGGAATTTGGTAGAGGCTACAAAGGTCAACTCTTTCAACCTTGACATCTTGGCAGCCAAATTTTCGCCTCCAAACTGATTAAAAAGCTTGCTGTATGTCTGGATACCTTTTACGTAAAATTTAAAATGTTCAGACCCAAAATTGGCTTAATAGTTTCAAAGGTCAAATCTTTTGAATTTTGAACCTTGGCAGCCAAATTCTAGGCGAAAACCGATTGAAAAGCGTGCCCTATATCTGAATACACTTTATGTATAATTTAAAATGTTTAGCCAAAAAATTGGCTCAATAATTTAGCAGAGACCGCATAGGTAAATTTTTTTAAAACTTTGACCCCAATTTTGACCCCTTAACATTTATTGTTTTTGACCCATTTACATTTATTGCTTTTGACTCAAATCAAATTAGAATTGTTGATGCATGTCCAAGTAATCTACATTTGAAATTTCAAATGTTTAGACTCAAAATTGGCGGTAGAGTTTTCAACGGTGAAATCGTTGAACTTTGATTCCTTGACAGCCGAATTTCTGGCCGCAAACCGATTAAACAGGTTTTCCTAAATCTCAATACCCTTATGTTACATCCCGAATCTGTAAACTGAAAATTGATAGAACAGTTTGCTAGGGAAATGTACACACACAGATAGACAATTGTACTTTTATAGGTATATAGATTTAGGACATTCAAACTTAGATTGGTGTTGAAATATACTAAATTAGATTCAATATATAATTATGCTCAATATAAAAATAGTAATAATAACAATAATAATAACAATAAATTATAATTAACAATATTATATTAAAATAATACAAGTAATAATAAAAAATAATAGTAATAATAGTAATAAAGATTATAAGAATAAAAATAATAAAAAGAAAATAACAATAATAGTAATAAAAATAATTACCATATTATTAAAAAATAATAATAAAATCATAATAATGAAATTAAAAATAATAATAAAATAATAGTAATAAAAATAATGATGATAAATATTATTATTGTAAAATATTAATACTACTAATAAAATAAAATAAAAAGAAGAAAATAATAATAAAAAATAATAATAAGTAATAATAATAAAATAATAAAAAATAATATTAAATAATAATCATAATAATAATAATAGAATAATAAAATAATAATATGATAACATTTCTACTATTACTACTACTACTACTTATAATAACGATATAATAATTCACATCCAATACATTTTATTGCTGCCATAATTCTATGATGTGATGTGCATCTCTAGCGATATATATACAAAGGGTTTATATGCCCCCCCCCCCAAAAAAAAAGATTGACTAACAATTGTTACCTCCCTTTCGGTCAAGGCTGTAAATTCGCCGACTATACCTCTACAGAAGATACAAGCTCCACAACTAGACCATCTGTTATGCTGTGGGCGCAGCCCTGGATGTTTGGGCACGGGATCCTAGTGGCGGAGCAACTGATGACAACATAGATAAAAGCTCATTAACTGCAACACTCCAGTTTGACCCTTACTTGAACTAGATGGCGGGTCAGAGAGTCCCGATCCGATCAATCGGCAGGTCATGCCAGCTCTACCTTATACAACCTATACTAAAACATAAAACTAACACCCCCGCCACCCAATTCATCACTAATACATGATTCAACTACTCAACAATATAGTAGAAAGCTGTGGCTGAGCGTCAATCAGAACGGAAGACACAAACTAGACAAACACCTGAAAGTCACTCGAACTTAGATAGAGCAAAGGATGGTTTGCAAGGGCTCGATGCTTTTCATGCTTCTAAGTATTCTGTTCATGTAGTCCTGACATGAAGCGAATGGGTTTCCTCCTCGACATGTCCCAATATTAGGGTTCCGAAGTAGGTGGGGAACATGAACTATGACTAAAAAAACTATGAATAACTAAAAGATCCAAAAGAAAGTAGGAAGCTAGAGACAATGTGGGTAAAATTCACCTTTTGTCTTCCTTTGTTTACAAAGCCATTTGGCGGAAGTGACGTCCGACATATTTTAAGCTACGGATGGCCAAAACTGTATAGAATAAACCTTTTTTTTTTTAAATTTGTTAGTAGTTTTATTCAAACAGTCTTTATTTGAACTTAATGGACTGTTTTTTTTTGTTTTCTTTTATATTTATAAACTGTTTTATTCTTTTTATCAAACAAAAATAGAACTTTTATAATGAAATATATATTATGGACTGTTTTCCAAACATCGAAATTTAAAAATTAAAGTTAGTTTTATTTTAAAAAGCATTTGTGTAGATTTGTTAAAAAAAACCGAGGTGTTTTTTTCTTTTCGAGATATTTTTTCTCCATTTATCACTTTGAAATTTTATTCAACAATAAAATGATAAAACAATTTACAATTAAAAAAATACCAAATTTATTTTTCGAAATGATATTTTTGTAACGAGATTTTTTATAACGTGACTTAAATTTTCGAAATTGATGGCAGTTTTGCAGTTAAGCCTGGCCAACTCGAAAGTAAGCTCGACAATTCTCGAAGAGTCACATCAATATTACCACCGTCAAAGTATGTGTTATCTTAAGAAAATTATCATTTTATTGTTGAATAAAATTTCAAAGTGATAAATAGAGAAAAGAAAATATATCGAAAAGAAAAAATCACCTCCTTTTTTTTTTTTTTTTTTTTTTAAGCAAATCTAACTTTAATTTTAAAATTTCGATGTTTGGAAAACAGTCCATAATATATATTTCATTATAAAAGTTCTATTTTTGTCTGATAAAAAGAATAAAACAGTTAAGAAAAAAAAAAACAGTCACTCAAGTTCAAATAAAGACTGTTTGAATAAAACTTCTAAAAAAAGATTCATTCTTATACAGTTTTGACCATCCGTAGCTAAAAACATATCGGATGTCACTTCCACTAAATGGCCTTTTAAACAAAGGGAGGGGAAAGGTGAATTTTGCCACGATGTGATCCCCCACTCAAAATTCTTAGTGCTGGATCACTAAAGAAGGCGACTCCACTTACTAACTTCTTTTCTTTCAAAATTCCAAAAAATAATATCACTAAAATTTAACCCTAAATAAGTAAAGAAACTACATGATGGCACTTTACTGGTAGAACTAAATATAAAAAGGAAGTAAAAAAAAAGAAAGTCAACATGAAAATCTTTGACGAAATAAAAATAAACGTTTATTTTTATTTCGTCAAAGATTTTCATAAAAAGGTTAAATACGTCGAAAGATAACGAAACAAAGAATTAACCCTATGCTCAATAGAAGAGATAAAAAACGCATTAAATGATGCAGGAGTTATTGAAGCAAAAGAGTCACAATTAAAAAAGAAAGCAAACAGATTGAAACAAGAACAAGTATATTCACTTTCAAAAGCTCAATAATGCAAAAAATAAGATTGGATATACAGTGGAGAGAGTGGAACATACAATACATTCCCCCTTCCACTAAGATGCTTCAAATGCTCGGCATTTGGACACAGTTAAGATGAATGCAGAGGAAGCCCAACATGTGAGAGATGGGAGAAGAAAAAAACTGAACCATGAGACAGAAGACTGTACTAAATAATTCAATTGTCCGAATTGCCAAGGCACTCACCCAACATACTCTAGAGAGTTTAATATATGGTAAAAAAAGGTGTGACGTCACCGTCTTGAGAAAGCAATGTTGCTCCCCATTGGGGAGGTTGAGACCCCCCCCCTAAACCCTGAGGGAGGCCAGCTAAATATGCTGAGATTGTCTGTTGAACGTTAAATTAATCCCGGAGAGCGGCGAGAGACCTATCGAAAGAAAAACAGACATAAATTTTATTGTTTGAAAACGCAGGGACCGGAAATATCAGAACACTGTGGAGATGAAACCAGACCTATGCTTGCCGGAAGAACACCTGTTCAGGCAATGGCTCTCTGAATGACAGGTTTTAACCCCTTGGGGTCGTGTGAAAAGACTTCAATTTTGGTCTCAGATTTTCAAAAATGCGGACGGTTTGCTGAATTGCACACACGCAAAATGGCTGGGGATTCACCCACCCAGCTCCTGAATATTTAAGCAAACGCCCAGATTGTTTCGAGCAGATTCAAGCCAATTTTCGAGAAAGAAACACGCTCACAGAAACCCGGTACCCCCTCCTTATTCATCGTGACCACCATCTAGTGGACTAAGAATAAATTTTTAGTGAGACTTAAAAAAATTTGGGAGAACTAACGATGTACATATGTAAGAACACCTGTAACTTTTGTGAAATTAAGTTTTCGTAGCTAGAACCCTGAGTATCTGTTTTCTTTCCCGGCGTGTATGTAAAGCTTTATTTTTGCTTTTCAACAGAAATCAACACAGAGCTGAGACGCTGAGTATTTTATGTGAAATTCACCCGGTAGAGACGATCACGAGCCACAGTTTCCGAGGAGGTTAGAGGTCAGTTGCTGACCTGAGCAAAAGTCAGGGGGGTGAAATATAGAAGAAATAACTCTTTTCCAGAAGCCCTCAAAAATTGTAGAATATTACATGGGAAGGCAAACCTAAGCTGGTGTTGTTCAACACCTCCCTTAATTCCAAATAACTATGAAACAAAATACAAAGAACGTATTAATAAAATAATAAAGCTTGAACCCAGATATTGACCAACATGTCTTACAGAAATGAAAATGAGCCATACCAAGAACATTGGAACATAGAAATAACCAGAAAAATAACAAGAAAAATTATTGTTTCACACCGTTATTCAACTCGAAATTGAAGAACAAGATAAAGAATACAAAAAAATCAAAAGGCACCCAAGAAAAGAAAAAAAAGAGAAATAATGTAATAAAGAACAGAAAACAAAAAGAAAACGCAACCCCATCGACATCAATTAAAAAACCCAACCAACACTGTAAATATGATTGTAAATGATTAAATCTAATAAACTAGTCTAAATGAAAAAAATAAAAACTCAGAATCCTAAAAAAAAAACAAAAAAAACGAAAAACAACTTAAAGTATAAAAACATTTTTCCAAAATGTCTACATTTGCCATTAAATAGCCCGAACATGATTGATATATATTTTTATTAAATTTTCACCCCAAACAAGGCACAGTGCTACTTTTAAGTAGGGGGCTACTATCGGGGAATAAGTTGTAGTGATTCTATGTAGAGAGTTGAGCAGCAAGATGTCTGTTCACATTACACGTGAACTTCTGCATGTCAGTACAGTTGGGAAAGCAGGAACCCGAAAGGAAGTTCTAAAGTCTAGCAGTTCTGGCAAATAAATTATTAAAGTAGAAGGTTTTCTGGCATCTAGGGATCTCTACTGTGTAGGGGTGGAATTTTTCCGCTTATCGGGTTTGTCGAGGGTATTTACATCGAGGGGGTACAAGGAGTTGTAGTTCGGCGGAGTATCCACCATTGAAATATTGTAGAACAAGCAGTAGGATGCAACATTTTGTCGATAGAACAGAGGTCGAAGCCTAGATGACAGTTCAGGACCTATCAGGTTGGCGACTCTCTTTTGGACCCTGTCCAGAAGCGATAGACTAGTAGCAGATGCACCAGCCCAAATCTAACAACAATACTTCATGCATGGGCGAATGGTGGCCTTGTAGAAGTACAGGATACTTTCAGGCGTAAGTAACTTTCTAACACGGTAGAGAGAGCCCACCTCTTCGCAGCGGCCCTGACAATGCTCTCAATGTATCTGTCCCAACTCATGTTCTATGTGAACCTTAAGGCGGGGACTTTGAAAGAAGTATTTTCAGGTAGTGTAGCATCCATTTTTGTCCCCATTCTACTACCGAGAGGAGGTTTTCTTCTAGTGTTTCTGCCATTTCCATAGATATGTGTTCATTTGTTTTCCCATCGAGTCTGTTATGTAAATAAACACTGTGTATAAATTTATTGCAGGTCAATATTTTTAATTTATTTTGATATTGCTATGAAACGCAGAGAAGTGAAATCAAAGAGCATAACAAGGTTCCTAATTTCTCTGATATTTGAAGAATTTGAACAACTATTTTGAAAGTTTCTATTTTCTGGTAATTTTAAGTGTTTATCACTTTATCGCACGTCTCCCAAAATACATAGAAAGCGTGGATTGACAGCTAGTGAAAAGGAATGTATTGTTGCAGGCCTTGCAGAAGGTTTATCTCTCGTAGATCTACCCAATGAGCTATGAGGAGATCGAAGAACATTATCTACATTCGTTGAAAATTCAAACATCAAACCAAGGAAGGATAAAACACAGTGCTGACAAGGTTGGAATACCTACCTTGTCCAGAAAGACACACTGCAATGTCTTAAACGAAATTGCAAGAAGCATTAAGCTCATAGCAAGACCCGTTTAGAACAAAACTCTCGAGTAAAAACGTTTAGCTTGGGTTCAGAAATACATGAAAACTGACTTTGAAAATGTTCTTATCACCGATGGGGACAGAGCAACCCTTTATGGACCAGATGGATGGGCCAAAGTTTTCAGTTGTCTTGGGTTCCCTACCCCTCATCTATTCCGTCGTCAATAGGGAGGGGTGAAGGTGTCACGTTTTGAGCTGGAATAATCTGCGATAAACTAATTGGACCATTTCGAGTGCCAGAAAGTGGTAGGTAAAAAAAATCAAAACTGACAAGCATCTCTTTTATTTTAATTTTTAAATGAGCATTTGTCACTATGGCTTGATGACCTTTCATTAGCGCGCCACCGCAAATTAATTTTTATGCACGACAATGCGCAATACCACTCAGCCAAGGCAATGACATCCTACCTTGTCATTAGGCATTATTAGAGATGATTTGATAACATAGCCACCTTGTTCTCTAGACATAAACCCAGTTGAGCAGCTCTGGTCAATAGTAAAGATAAAATTTTATGAATGATGTATTCAATTTTCGTCGAAGGATGGACTTTGAAGGAAGATTTTCGAAGTTTCCCATAGCACCACATCATCTCAAATCCGCCGGTTGACATCATCAGTTGACAGTATCAGCTATTTAAAGTGGTTTGAAGCATTGGAGTTATGTTGATAAATAAATATTTCCTTAAACAAAATAATGTGAACTTCGTTCTTGTCTTTGGTTAATATTGTTACTGGATATGTTCTTTATTTTATATAAATAGAAATATGAAGTTAGAATATTGTTTTATTACCAAAAATATACATTTTAGACACTTGCAATAAAGTGATACACACTTAAAATGACCAGAAAATAGAAAAATTAGCACAACTTTTAAAATATTTGTTCAAATTCCACAAAAATCAGGGTAATAAAGCACCTTGTTATACCAAATTTCAGTTCTCTGGGTTTCATAGCAATTTTAAAATTTAAAAAGATATTGACCTGCAATAAAGCGATACACTGGGTTTATACCCTATTTTATCAAGGAGGTAATTTATGAATATTAGGAATAATAAAGGACCATTTGTACCATATTATTAATATGTACGATAGTCGAGGCAATCTGGATTCTACTCTTATTAAAGACGGATTTTATTATGTTAAGTATTTGTCCAGTGATGCCATATGATCTGATTTTCCTGAGAAGCCCATCTGGTGATAACCTGTCAATAGCCTTAAATATATCTAGGGTTACTGCTCTACCCCCACTGCTTTGTTCAGTGTATGGTATATACGTTCAGAGATTACAGTTAAGCTATCTACTGTAGAACGGGCTTGCCTAAATCCATATTGTTGGCGGGAAGAAATTTAACAGCTGTATCGTGATGGAGTAGAGCTATGTTAAGTATGGACTCAAATATTTTGGTGAAAAGCGGGAGGAGGCGAATGAGGCGATACTTAATGTGTTAGTTCTTTCTTGAAAACTGGTACCACAGAAGCAGTTTTACAGCAGTCAAGAATATAAGGTTCGTTGAGGCATATGTTGTAAAGTTTGGAGATGGCTGGAGCAAAATTAGCGGGACATTTTTTTAATAGCACAGCCGGGATGAGATCGGGTTAACATGCTTTTGATGTGTCCAGGTTTTTTTATGATATCATACACCTGAGAAGGGGTGATTTTCAGATCATCTAGTGCGGTGTCTGTCCGCAAAGGAAAGTCAGGGAGAAAATGGTTTGCTGGGTCCAAAATGGAGTTGAGGCAACCTTCTCGGTTGGCATGCAAACAATGTTGAATAGTGGGAGGATTGTTGATTACTCAGTTTTTACAACACTGTTGTAGATTTTCCCCAAATCACGAGTTCCTAGTTTCTGTGCTTTGATGCGTTTTATTGTGGTATCGGTATAATCTCTCTTAGCTGTCGTTATGTTTTTTTACAATTACTTCTTAACTTCTATAAAGTTCTGTCTGTTTGTACTGGACTTATGTCGGTTAAATCTGCAGTATGCATGCTGCATTTAAGAAATGGTATTTGCACAAGTAGAAGTGAACTATTGGGGAAAGTGGGGTTTGCTATAGAATTTCCGCGTGGAAACATGCGCTTCAATTGCCGTTTTGAACCATTCAGTGGTTTCAATTGCGCACGGTTAAGCGGAAAGAGAAAAGATATTTGCCAGGAGGACATCTCTCATGAGATCCCTGATGATTTCCCAGTCAGCCTTCTTATAATACCTTGTCATTTTGAGCAATGACTCTTCAGTTTTGGTTCGAACATTTATGGCGATTTCTACCATTATCACAACGTGATCAGCATTCCCAAATGGCATATGGACATTCGTTAAACAATCTTCAGGAACTTTGGTCAGATCTAGATCTAGAAGTGAAGCATGTTAACCTTGCTTAGCTGAGAAACATGTCGGAAATGTAACCATTTCTGATAAGGAATGAAATATAGAGAAGCTATCTGTTATGCTACCAGCTGCGTATGTTTAAGTAGAGAATTCAAGCCAATTACTATGGTGGACATCGAAGTCACCAAATACATTTACTTGTGCGCTAATATCGAGGGAGAGTGCTGTATCTATGCTGTCAGAGACGGTTGATTAAGTCTTGATTAAGTCCTGGATCGAGGGAAAGCAGTAAAGAAAAAATAAGTAACTAATGTTATGCTGCACATAAAGGCCTGGTCGTCTCATTCTAGTTTTGTTTCTCTAGTCAAGGGGAGGTGTTTTGTATGTTTTTCTGAGTCTTTACGGCAAAGTGGAGAATAACCAGGCATTGAAATAGTTTAGAAGGGATGCCATAAAACAAAACAACCAAACTAAACACCATAAATAAATATTTGAATACAAAAACAACTTAAAACATAAAATATTTTTTCAAAAATGACTGCATTTTGGCATTACATAACCCGAAAAATGTTGATATGCCATAAAAAACAACAAAGGTTGATATGCCATAAAAAACAACAAAGGTTGATATGCCATAAAAACAACTGACAACCGAAATATACTGTTTTTTTTTAAATTCCCGAAACAGTCTTTCATGGTAAACAACTGATGATCCATTTAAGAAAATCGGTACTATTGCTTGTTCATGTAAGTAAACCTATTCAGTGATACGGTAGATTAATTGATTTACTGACAAAATAATCTCCCAAGAAAGGGCACTTTTTTTGCATAGTTTTAAAGGTTTTAACCAAACTTCCAAGACTATATAGAGAAAAACTAGCAAGTTCAAGATTAGTATAGCGTAATTGTCTCGAATCACTTAATACAAAATGCATAAATTAATAAACTAATAATTGACTTCAGTCTAAGAAATATCAATGCAGAAAGTAAAGTTTATATATACGAGGAACGTTCTAAAAATAATGATTCTTACTTTTTATTCCGTTCGAAAGGATCAGAGGGGATTTCAAATTGCATTGTTATGATGACTGAACATCATTTATAACACGAAAGATTTATCTATCTGTTGCAGATATTGAATATGTCAGATTATAAACAATTCAATCCTTTCTTATAGACGTTCGTGAAATGCAGAGATGCGTCATAAATTGAGAATGGCAGTGGCTTTGTAGCAAAATAAATGAAAAGCCATAAAACATTGCTCGTTTTAATGGTATTACCCTGCTTTTTATCTCTTCAAAGTTTTGAGCTAAAAAATACGAGTCTTAACTTTTGGCACGGTTCTCGTATGAAAAAATGCACTCTGAACGCCCACGCACAGCATCGATCGTCGATGGCGAAGGTGCATTGATAATGCTGGTGACTATGTAGAAAAATAAATTCCGGAGCACAAGAGGTCGCTCGTTTTTATAGAACCACTTCCGTATTCGTAGTTCTTCAACTTATTGAATTAAAAAATGGAGGTTTTACTTTTGGAACGAATAGAGTTCAAAATAGACTTCGTAACCTTGTGAGAGATGCCCTTTTCTCTTTCCTAGAAACAGAAGCGACATCGCGAGCCTGTCTCTGCTCTATTGTTATTTTCATGGCAAGTTCTCATCTGAGCTCCAGTCTATGACCCCCTGGCCTGACATTCACAAAAACACTCGTCTATCTGAAACCAGTGTCAATAATTTCCCCATTCTTTATCTGTGTCTAAACCTAAAAATAGATTCCATGAACAAAACTTATTTATTAGGGCTGTACGTTTGTGGAACTCTGTTCTGTTTTCCTGCTTTCCAACTGACTACAATATGGTCGTCTTCAAGTCCAACGCGAACAAATTCTTGATGAGCCACCCCCTTAAGTAATACAATTTACCAAATTTCCACTAATAACGATGACTGACATGTTCTCCTTGACCACTGTTCAGTCATTAACCCTTATCCTCGAGTGGCCTCCGGGTTTTGATAAGTGGTGACTTCTTTGTAAAAAAGTAAATATTTAATGCTTTCAAGCTAATAATATGCTACGATGGAGATATTTGATTATAATCAGTAACATTAACATTTAGATGTCATGTATATGTAAAGATTATGAGACCAAGGTTGATTATTTATATACTTTAAAATCGTTAGCTTTACTTTATGACATTGAATTTTCTTCCTTGAATAGAAGTATACCTATATTAAATTGGACGTTTTGTCAAAGATTAACTAACAAATAAATAAAGTATTTTAAAATCAGAGTAAACTAGCAGTTCAGCTTGGCTTTTCTTGGGCCGTATGTACTCTTCATAACTTTACGTGCACATGCATATATTAAAAAGTGTAATTATGCACGATAATGCCTTTCTATATACTAGGCTTCCTTAACTACTACAGAATAAATTGCTAGAGACCGCAGAGGCCGAATTTTTAAAAACTTTGATCTCAATTTTGACCTCTTAACATTTTTAGTTTCGGGTTCAAATTGAATTAAAACGTTTGATCCATGCCCAAGTAACCTTCATCTAAAATTTCAAGTGTTTAGACCCAAAATTGGCAGAGGAGTTTAGTAGAGTCTGCAAAGGTTAACTCTATAAAATTTCTCTTGGCAGCCAAATTTTCGCCCCAAAACTGGTTAAAAAGTTTGCTGCATGTCTGAATAACCTTTATGTAAAATTACAAATGTTTTGACCTAAAATTGGATCTATAATTTGCTAGAGACCGCAAAGGTAAAATCTTTTGAATTTTGATCCCTTGACAGCCAAATGTTCAGAAAAAAAAAACGATTTAAAACCTTACTCTCTGTATGAATACACTTTATATAAAATTTCAAATGTTTAGACCATAAATTGGCTGAGTAATTCTGTAGAGACCGTAGACGTCAATTTTATTTTTTAACTTTGACCCCAATTATGCTCCTGTAGTAATTATTCTTTTGAGCTCAAATCAAATTAAAAAGTTTAAGTAACCTATATCTAAAATTTCAAGTGTTTAGACCCAAAATTAGCGGAGGAGTTTGGTAGAGATTTCAAAGGTCATCTCGATGAACTTTGCCCCCTTAGCAACCGAATTTGTGGCTGGAAACCGATCAAAAAGATTTTCGCAAATCTCAACACCCCTTATATCAAATCTCGATTCTGTAGACCGCAAATTGACATAGTTATTTGGTATGGAACCGTACACACACAGATAGAGAGACACACACACTCACACAGACATATTCACTTTTATAGATATACTAGAATGGGCGCCCGGCGTTGCCCGGGTGTTTGGAGATATGTGTTGAGCAAAGAAAAAGTGATCGTAGAAAGGCAGGCTTGAACCCGTACCGCGAAAGAGGAAAAGAACTAAAAAAAAAAAGCCCCGCTATTGCTGTTACGACCACCGCATAACCGGAAGTGACTTTCGAAAATATCGGTGAAAAAAGTGGCTCCTCCCTGTAGAAAAGTGCCCAGTTGAGGGTGAAGATATTAATTTTTTAGCCAACTTTTCGGTATTTGTCGTCTGAAGGGTCGAGCTTTAAAACGATACTGATCTTGCGAAAATTCGTTGCCTCTGTTGAAAGTTTTAGGCAGACCAATCGTTTCATGAAAGAATTTATTAGTGTAATTAGTTTTCCACCATATTTTCCAATGGACAAGTAAGGTTTTGTTGGTTGAAGGGTTATTGCGTGCATTTACACTGAAGAAGACATATGCACAGAAAGTTGAGCAGTGAATGTTCCATTAAACTATTGTACTGCAAGCACAAAGATGCAACCTTGGCACGATCCAGACCAGACTTGAGCTTGATAAGGATGACTGTTATCACATCCGATATTCAAATAAATTTATCTACATCAAGACGAACTATTAATTCAAGCAATAGCGCCGTATACTGCTCGTACAATCGTAGGAAAAAAGGACGTTCCCAAAATAACACCTATTTATATTCCGCCTGAATGGATCAGAAAGAATTGCGAATTGCGTTGTTATGATGAGTTAACTGATACATTCATAACCTGAAATGTCATCTGTCTGTTGAAGATAAAGCCATTGTGAGGTTCCAAAAAAGCACTCTCTGTCATGGGCGTGCGTCAGAAGCTGATATGCGTCATTGAATTCCTCTATGAAAAAAAAAAATTAAATAGATCAACATTCATCGGCGCCTGTTGAACGTTTACGAAATCGATGCAGTTAATCAGCGCGGTTAGGAGATGGGTTCGTCGATTCAAGCGTGGCGACAGAGATATGAGTAATAAAGCACGCTCCGGACGTTCATGCATAGCCATCGTTCATCGTTGGCAAAAGTGCACTGAGAATAGTGGTGACTATGTAGAAAATAAATAAATTCTGGAGCATAAAAGCTTGCTCGTTTTAATTATAACACCCCTTTCTTTGTAACTCTCTAAATTCATTTACTTGAAAATAGGATGCATTAGTTTTAGAATTATCCTTGTATGTAGATAGCAAAATAGATGCAGGGGAATAAGGCAGTCATGTATCAGGTTTACAGGAAAGTTCTTGCGGTTTTTAATTTTTAAAATCAGGTAGTTATATCTCAGCTCGAACAAAAATTCATTGATCGAAATAAACAGCATCAGAATCAATACAGTTTTGCTAACACAAAACAAGTAATGCAAGTAACGTAAAAATGTTGTGTTGTTGTGGAGATGAAGACCTTTTTGATATCGCTTAGTGTGAAGGCATTTCTCACGCAAAAAGGTACCGAGATGCTTGAAAAAGTGGTAGTCGGTAGGTAGGAGATCTGGAGAGTATGAGGGACGAGGCAGAATTTCGTAGTCCAATTCGTTATACTTCTGCAGGATCGGTTTAGCAACGTTTAGCCGGACATTGTCCTGGAGGATAATTGGGCCTTTTTTTATTAGTGCTGGGTATTGTTGTCGCAATTTCTGATGCATTGCATTCATTTGTTCACAGTACTTTTCCGCCGTAATAGTTTCGCCTGCGTTAAAAAAAACTGAAAGAGATGAGAGCGGTCGCAGACCACAAAACACTCAGCATGACCTTTTTGAGTGCAACACTAGCTTTGGGAAGTGTCGTGGAGCTTCGTCGGCATCTAACCAATGAGCTGAGTGTCGCCAGGTTTCATAAAGAACCCACTTTTCACCGCAAGTTAAAACCACGTTGATAAACGGCCCGTTCTTGTTGCGTAAAAGAAGTTGAAAATTACACTTCATAACTGCTTTTCTTTTGGTTGCCATGCAATTCATAAGACATCGATTTATCATTTTCTTTTGTCTTTCCAATTTCTCTCAAGCGCTTGGAAATCGTCGTATACGTAACGTCTTTTTTAAAATATGGAGTTCACCACTTATCAAGGCCCAATGGCCACTCAGGGATAATGTTAAAGAGCATCTCTCCCCCCCTCTCTGGCTTTCTTACTCTTTCTATTTTCTCTCTGTGTGTCTCTATTAGAGAATAGAGAAAGAGAGAGGGAGAGGGAGAGAGAGAGAGAGATGAATAACGTGGACAGTGGACACGTTTGCAAAAGAAGGGTCAGCTGACCAGATGACGTGGTATCATGTGGTGAGGTTAGCTGATTCTTTCTTGGCAGTTGGGTTTTCGGGTGTTGAATAAGACAGACGGCTTTTCAGCTGTCCCCCCCCTGGGCTGGGGAGGACGCTGACGTGTATCATCAAACAAGCAAGGTTCACCTCCATTCTGTGTCGACCTTTGGAAGGTGAATAAAAACTATAAAACCATTTCATCGTCTTGGAGTGAATTCTTCATCCAACAGGCCAGCTCCCCTCCAAGAGACAATGAAAACCAGAGGAACAACCGACGACACATGAATAAAGGTATGTTAAAAAAATACATGTACACAAACACACACCCACGAGGACATGAACAATAAGATTAGAAACTAGACGATCACGTACACGAATCTCCTTGACAAAATCTCCTTTATGACTCCCCCCGAATATATATATATTCGTTTTGGTGCTCGTGACTAAGTTCACATCATCGATGTGAAGTCGAACCTGTGTTTAAGAAATACGACGTGGAAACAGGTCCTTAAAAGGGAAAGGAGATTTTAAGACAAGAAAAAAAAAAAAAAAAAAAAAAAAAAAAACTATACAACACAATAAAATGTCTGGAAGAAAAAAAAAAGAGAAAGAACATTATTAGAAAAAAAGAAGAAATACAAATCAACACACACACAACGATGGTCCGTTAAAACACTAAGTAATAAGGAAAAATAATAGTAAAGAGAAAAAAAAGAAAAGAAAAGAAAAAAAAAATTCTGTGAGAAAAACAGTAGAATAACTTGGAAAAAAAACAGCTATAACGAAAGACAAACTGATAAAATATTGTTAATTTTGAATTAAACAGCAAGTGTAAAACAGAAAGACAGAAAGAAAGAAAAAGAAAAAGAAAATAGAACATATGACTTGTTAGCTACAACGTGTGTGTCAGAAATGAGCCTGTCACCTTACTAAAAAAAAAAAAAACATGTCAATCACGAAATTTTCTTTATGTAATTAATGTGTTCTAAAATGGTATTGTGCAGGATTTTCTTACTCTGTGACATGTATTTTTTTTTCGCAGAATGGGGAGGTGGAATCTTGCTTGTGGGGTCTATGGAAAGAAGGATTAATAAAAGAAAAAATGTGTTTTTAATTAATTAAATAGTAATAATAAAATAGGGAGAAAGAAATAAGATTTAAACAGTGTAATAAATGATTTAAAAAAAAAAGTTTCGGAAGAGTCAAAGGTTCAGTCGGTATTAATTCCAATTTTCGAAAAGTAGAATAAATGTTCTATTCGACATGAGTGACGTTTTGACCACATAAGTAAGGTAAAAAAAAAAAAAAAAAAAAGGATAAATATAGGGTTAAATAAACTATATGAAGAAATGAAAGAAAAAAGTGGGGCGTGAATGGAATTTAATTTCTGTGGCAAGCATGTTAGAATTTTGGAGAGGTGTTGAATTACATGGGTAGTTATTAATTTCATTATTCTCGGGAAATGATTCGAATTTTATTTTTTTTTATCGTGATTTCTGTTGATTTCGAGTAGAATCAACATGGAGCAAGTTTGAGTACTTCATGTGTGGAAATCCGATGTTTTCCGTGAAGCTATGTGTCTTCAAGGCAGGTTGCGCTTACCGACTTTGGAAAAAAAAAAGAAAGTTTTTTCTGACATAGCAGTGAACGGAATGTATTCTGTCCAGCGTGAGCGGATCTAGTTGTAATCAACTTCAGGGAGCAAATGAAATGCCCTCTGACATGGTGTAAGGGGCAGAGGGGGTGCAATGGCTGACGTGGCCATTATGTTACGAATCGCTCAAGAGAAGATGAATGAAATATGTATGCAAGTACTTAGGAAAATAAAATGTTACCATATTGTGAATTAAAGGTACCAAAATTAAAAAAAAAAACATGCTGGGTGAATTTAATTGGTATTATTAAATTAAATTATTTTGGAATAGATTTGGTTGGTTTAGTTATATTTTAGGGACGTTTAGCGCGTAGTTGCATTTTTTTTCATGAGAATTACAAGGCGATTAGGCTGTAGAAAGCAGTTTTTTCTGTTGTTTTATTTTTTTTTATAAGCCACGGTATTGTCACAAATTAGAAAATTTGGCAGGGGAAATACTATTTTAGAGTAATGAGAACCCTGTTAAAACAATACTAGTGGTTCCAGTGAGTTGGAAGATGCCACGTAGGCCCAAGCAACGGCAATAAGTCTTGTCCAACAAAAGTCTGGCGTGCGAGGTCGCGATAATTCCTCAGGGTACGGAGCGACTGGACAGTCGGTACCAAGCCTAATCACGGGGAGATAGAAGAAAGGGAAAGATGCAGATTACGTAAGGGACAAGATAGAGCCTTATTATTTTTTTATTTTTTTAGAGGAATGTGTGAGGGATATCTGGGTTGGAATCTTGGGACTTGCTGGGAATGCGGAAAAATCACAAAGGGAAAACTACTTAGTTAGAAATCGATGGCGCATTAGTTAGGGAGTGATGATTCCGTATCTTGTCGGGTTCCAGGAACTCAAACAGGCTCCGAGTGAATCAGTGTGAAGGCGTATCTTGACTTAGACCAACCAAGGGAGTTAGTAGAAGAGCTTTGTGAAGTCCCGAAGTAGTAGATTGAATAGAACAAAGCTCCAGTAATAGGACCACTCAGAGAAAGACGTCAGGGCATTACAGTAAAGGAAAAAAAAAACTGGGACTTAGGCCTATGCTGAAAGTCGAGAACGCGAGTGGGATGGTTGGGTCGGTAGAGCATCAGACTTTTAATCTGAGGGTCTGGGGTTCGAGTCCCCATGCGATAAAGCTACCACCAACATGGAGCATCCGACGTTCTGGTCGTAATTGCGATATGCTGGCCCCATTTCGAAAAAGTGATCGAAAATGGAGTCTCCATTTGTTTGGCCAAGTGGTCCAAATAAAGAGCAGAGTCAGTGGAAAATATCCAACAATGCGACCGCCTAGACAAGATGTATATCTGCAAAGCTGTATCTTTGTCTAACTTGGAAGCAAGTTAATGTCTAGGAGGGACTTTTGAGAAGCAGCAGAAGGGTTGATAGTGTTGTAGAAGAGTACTGGTGCCTGATCTTTCTTGGAAAAGGGGTGAGTCCGGAAAGTGAAAAAATAAAGATGTACTTCGGACATAATTATTTTTTTTAGTTAGTTAGTTATTAAAAATGTATGGCTTGCCATACATTTTGATAAAAAAGGGGTGGAGGAATGTTAAAGAGCATCTCTCCCCCCCTCTCTGGCTTTCTTACTCTTTCTATTTTCTCTCTGTGTGTCTCTATTAGAGAATAGAGAAAGAGAGAGGGAGAGGGAGAGAGAGAGAGAGAGAGGTGAATAACGTGGACAGTGGACACGTTTGCAAAAGAAGGGTCAGCTGACCAGATGACGTGGTATCATGTGGTGAGGTTAGCTGATTCTTTCTTGGCAGTTGGGTTTTCGGGTGTTGAATAAGACAGACGGCTTTTCAGCTGTCCCCCCCCCTGGGCTGGGGAGGACGCTGACGTGTATCATCAAACAAGCAAGGTTCACCTCCATTCTGTGTCGACCTTTGGAAGGTGAATAAAAACTATAAAACCATTTCATCGTCTTGGAGTGAATTCTTCATCCAACAGGCCAGCTCCCCTCCAAGAGACAATGAAAACCAGAGGAACAACCGACGACACATGAATAAAGGTATGTTAAAAAAATACATGTACACAAACACATACCCACGAAGACATGAACAATAAGATTAGAAACTAGACGATCACGTACACGAATCTCCTTGACAAAATCTCCTTTATGACTCCCCCGAATATATAACAATAAGGGTTATTGTGTGCACAGTAATCAAAGGGATAGTGTAGCAATAGTATTGGAGAATTGGTAAGGTGTCAGTACTTAGGGGGGCGGTTCATCGCGAATTTGTTTGGGTTGGACTTGAAGACATCCAGGTTGAAGTCGGGAGGGAAACGGCAAGCGGAACAGAGTTCCGCAGGCGTGCAGTTCTAAGAAAGAAGCTTTGTTCATGGTATCTACGTTTTGATTTAGGCACAGATGTGGGGAAAATTATTGACGGTGGTTTCAGCTAGTCGGGTGTTTTTTGAAAAGGATTGTCGAGGGGGGACCAGAGAATGGAGCTCAGACGAGCACCTACCATGGAGATAATGATAAAACAATGATAGGCTCGCTACCTCTCTTCTCTGGGAAGGAGGTTGCAAGGTAGAGAAAAGGGCACCCCCCACCAATCCACGAAGTCTATTTTGTACTCTGTAAAGGCAGGATAGGCTGTTTTTAGCAGCTCCCGCCCAGATGTGGCAGCAGTACTCCATCTTTGGACGTACTTGGCTCTTATATAGATAGAGAATTGCATCATTAGTGAGATATCTTCTGGAGCGGTAGAAGGATCCCGCCATTTTCCCAGCGACCTTGGCCACAGACTTGATGTATGTGTTCCATTTAAGATCAGGTGTAAAGGTCAAACCCAGCAGCTTATAAAAACCTGGGGCCTCCCCTAGACGAGAGCCATCCATTTCAATTGATGCCAGATGGGGATCAGAGCATTTATGATGTAGAGAAAGGACCTTGGTCTTAGATGCATTAAAGGTAACCAACCACCTCTTTCCCCACTGAACCACGCGCTCAAGATCAGAGGAGAGAGAATCAGAGAGAACATCATCATTTACAGCCTTTGATGTGTTGCCGTAGATGGTCGTGTCATCAGCATAGATGTCAACGAAAGATTTTAGTATGTGTTTTGGGAGATCATTGATGTAGATCCCTGAGGGACTCCAGCATTAATACTGCGGGCCTCTGATTTCTGCCCATCAACCACTACTCTTATGAGCCTATCAGAGAAATGACTTAATGATCGAGAAAACATTTCCAGTTATACCGTAGCTGGAAATCTTGTATAGTAGGCCTTTATGCCAAACCTTATCAAAGGCCTTTGATATGTCGAGAGCAATTACCCTAGAAATTAAGCTTTTGTCGAGAGATTCGCTTATCCTATGAGATATAACTGTTAGCACATCTGCTGTAGATCTAGCAAAGCCGAAACAATATTGCGTGTCGCTAAGAAGGTTATTTCTGCTGAGGTGGTTGACTACTTTTCTATTTATTGTGGATTCCAGCAACTTACTCTTGACACACAGGAGACCTATTGGTATGTACTGAGAGGGGGATTACTTATCACCTGAATTCTTAAATACAGGGCATACTGATGAGTTTTTCCAGGGAGTCGGAAAGCACTTCTCCTTAAGGCAACGCTTAAACAGTTTTGTAAGTATGGGGGCAAGTTCTGGTTGTAATTTTTTTAACACTATCATTGGAATACCGTCGGGACCAGTTGCTTTACTGGAGTCAAGGTTCTTGATTAGCTTGGCGACCTCACGCACAGATATCTGTATGTTGCATAGCGTGTTGTCTGTTATAGGAGGGAATATGGGGAGTTTATTGGCTTCGTCACACAGAGTAGAATTTGCCGCAAAGTTTTTGGCAAATAGTTTGGCCTTGTCGGATGCTGTCGAAATGACCTCTGGTCCATTGATAATGGTTGGGATAGAACGCACACTTCTGTTCAGGATCCTATTTGCTATTTGCCAGAACTCGTGGGAACCATGCCGCTGCTCAGCTACTTTGGATTTAACGGATTGAGCATATAGTTCTCTTGCATTTTTATTACTCTTTTATAGTGGTTGCTGGCGTGCCTGAAAGCAGCTTTAGTTTCAGTGCGTCTATTACGTTGGTAGCTACGGAAAAAGTGATTTCTGTGTGCGATGGCAGCACCACATTCAGGGGAGAACCATGGCTGGCTGTTAGGTTTTTGTTGGAATTTTTTGGATGGTATGAATTGGCCTATGCCTACAATTATCCATTCGGTCAGGTCTGATACTATAGAGGACACATCCTTTTTAAACATGGAATGGAGAGGTAGATCAGATATGAATGTACGGAAGCTATCCCAGTCTGCCATAGAGTATAGGTATACAGTACGGTGGAGAGGTACGTCTGTAGATTTATTATATTTCTTTTTTTATCTTAACTGATACGACGCAGTGGTCAGAGGATCCCAGAGGAGATAGAACGGAACATGAGCATAGCTCAGGGGAAGTGGATAGAAAAAGGTCTAGAAGTCTTGCGTACTGACCGGTAGTATCGGGCACACGGGTGGGCACGCGGACAATCTGAGTGAGGTCATAGGCAATGGCAAAATCATGACAGAACGCCCCCCCCCATCATCAGTCTTATTTAAGTGGGTCAGCCATTCCACATTATGGACATTGAAGTCACTGCAAATGTGAATGTTAGCCTATGGATGAGCAGACACGATGTGGTCAATTTTTTCTGATATACTCTTAAAGACAGTAACTCCGTTTTTGTGGAGGCCATAGAGGGCAAATATAAATGCGGTGGTGTAAGCAAGTGCAATCCGGAGGCACATATAATTCAGAAACACGTTTTCGACCAGTTGTATGTGGATTGCTTTCGACTAAGGCCATTTATTGATAGTTAACAACATCCGATGGCCGACCACCATCATCATCATCTTGAAGACTCGTTGCCATCACTAAATTTCTTAAACCTGTGCGTTCAATAGTTGTTCCTTAGCCAAACGCTTCGTTGATATCGCGAACTTTTTCAACAGCTTTTTTGCCTAGCTTGAATTGAAATAAGAAAATTATGCAAATTTGCCTTTTCACATCTTGCAGTCAACGTTCTGAAAAGAAGACGCAATTGTTTGAAAACGATTGTTATTTAAACGATTAGATAGAGCGAAGAACACCCTATGAAACAATATGTAATTATTATGTATTATAATGAAAACTTATTTAAAGATATATCATTTAGAATCTAAATTAGATAAAGAATAACCTAATTATTTATTTATTATTTATAAGTAAAGGGAGGCTAGTTATAGGAATTACGATCACTTAAAAATGTTTGTAATGCAATTTGTTTTATCTTACAATAGTTATCGCTTATAAAAGGTAAATGCTACTCGACAATGAAGGCTATTGAGATTGTTAAGTTATCACTCTAATTGTGATGAATATTATGGGAGGATGGTAAATAATACATGAAATAAGAATATATAAAGAATGCAATTTGATGATTTATAAGGATGGTTCATGGTAAGTGCTTGTTGACATTAGTTACAATACTATTGAATAGAATGTACTAAAACTTCTAAACATAGCCATAGGGATGCGCGAATATTCTTTTAAATTAGATAGTCCTCTGCAGATGCGATGTAAATAAATAAGATATGTAATAAAAAAGAAATTGAAGAAAAGAAAAGAAATCGCTGCGATTGTTCTGCTAACCAGTCAAGAGAATAGTTACGTTTGGATGATGTTTTTGTTTTCGGATAAAGATCATGAAGGATCGAATACAGACTCCATTTTTGCGCAGAACAAAACATTAGAATTGAGAAGACAGAGTTACACATGGGTGAAATCTAAAGCAGAAATATCATAAATAAAGACTAGAAACATGCAAATAAATATTTAAGAAAAAAACAAACAAACGAGGGAATCCATTTCATAAGAGAACACTATTGAAAACCGAATCTCTTCATGGAAAAAAATGCCCACTTTATATCCGAGTCTTCGATGTGAATTACCTCCGAGCATATTAGTAGTTGCGCCAGCCAGGGTTCAAAGTTCGAAATGGATGTAATCGTTGTCTAGGACAAAAATATATCTATCCGAAACAAAAATCATAAAAAAAAACTGAACATAACTAAATATGTGTAATTAGAGGATAGAAAGAGCCTAGCAAATTGCATTGGTTTTAGGCACATAAAGATAATAAACGCATTTATGACATTTCTGTAAGAAATGATGGATCGGCGAGTTATCTTCTTGTCTTGTCTGTTACTGAAACGCTTTCATTAAAGATGTTGACAATCATCACATATTTCTTTCGATTAGTTCTCGATTTAAAAATAGAAACAAGAAAGTTATTAAGACTATAATCGAGTTGTATTTCTTGCTTGCTTACTAACGCGTACTCATGTGTTGAATGTACAAGCACAGGTGTGTGTGTGTGAAAGACGATGTGCTTCTATGTGCGTCCCATTGTGTCTCTTCGTTTAACGTTGTTTGACGCATATTCGTTTTAACATATATAGAAGCTAGAAATAATTGTAAGAGAGTGATAGACACAGCTAAGTCAGATTACTCTGAAACCACCAGAAAGCGCATCGAAGCACAGAAATTAGGAACCCGGGATTTTTGGAAAATCTACAACAGCGTAGTTA
Organism: Euprymna scolopes; assembly: GCF_053919585.1. Classification (NCBI taxonomy): domain Eukaryota; kingdom Metazoa; phylum Mollusca; class Cephalopoda; order Sepiida; family Sepiolidae; genus Euprymna; species Euprymna scolopes. The sequence continues at coordinate 188,259,400 of NC_136482.1, forward strand.
ATAATGGACAGTCAATTATTCCCCCACTAACAAACAATCATGAGGTTGCTTGCACGGCAACTGACAAGGCTAATCTGCTTGCCAGTCAGTTTGCCTCAAACTCCACACTGAACTCGGTACACCACTCACTCACTGATTTTCCTCTGCGAACAGACGCCACACTTGACGACTTGAAAATCACCCCTTCTCAGGTACATGCTATTATAAAAAACCTAGACACCTCTAAAGCATGTGGACCAGATCTCATCCCGGCTGTGCTATTAAAAAAATGCTCTGCCGAGGTTGCTCCAGTTCTGTCCAAACTTTACAATAAATGCCTTAACGAATCTTGTTTTCCCGACTGCTGGAAAACCGCCTCTGTGGTACCAGTCTTCAAGAATTCTGGTGAAAGAACTGACCCACTAAATTATCGCCCCATTAGCCTCCTCCCGCTTTTCGCCAAAATATTTGAGTCCTTAGTTAATAAAGCCCTAGTCCAGCACCTAACAGCTGCTAAACTCTTGACTGACAAACAATATGGATTCAGGCAAGCCCGTTCAACAGCAGATATCTTAACTGTAGTTTCTGAACGTATATACCGTTCATTGGATAAAACAGGGGAGGGTAGAGCGGTGGCCCTTGATATATCTAAGGCTTTTGACAGGGTATGGCACGATGGTCTTCTAAGGAAAATTAGATCATATGGAATCACTGGAAGAATTCATAACGTAATTAAATCCTTCTTAAGTAATAGAAAAATCAAAGTTGTCCTCGACGGACGTACATCCAAACAATATGACATAAATGCGGGAGTGCCTCAGGGGTCTATCCTTGGACCTCTATTGTTCTTGATATTCATAAACGACCTCCCTGATAATATTGTTTCGGAGATGGGTATATTTGCCGATGACACCACTCTCTATAACAGATATGAGGGGAAAACAAATGAACACATATCCAAGAAAATGGCAGAAACACTAGAGGATGACCTCCAATCCGTAGTGGAATGGGGACAAAAATGGTTGGTCTCATTCAATGCTGCTAAGACTAAGCTTGTTTCCTTCAATAACTACAAGAAACCTTCTCTACCACCAATAGCAATGGCCAAGAACACATTGCCTGAAAGTACTTCCTTTAAACTCCTCGGCCTAACGTTTACAGGGAATATTAACTGGAATAGATACATTGAGAGCATTGCCAAGGCTGCTGCAAGGAAGGTTGGCTCCCTCTACCGTGCTAGAAAACTACTTACGCCTGCCAGTATCCTATACCTCTATAAGACAACCATTCGCCCATGTATGGAGTACTGTTGTCACACCTGGGCTGGTGCATCTGCTGCTTGTCTCTCGCTCCTGGACAGGGTTCAAAAGAGAGTCGCCAACCTGATAGGTCCTGAACTGTCATATAGGCTTCAGCCTCTGTCCCATCGACGAGATGTTGCATCCCTCTGCCTGTTCTACAAATACTTTAATGGTGAATGCTCTGATGAACTGCAAACACTCGTACCTCCCCGACGTAACTACCCCCGACAAACCCGACAAGCTACTAAGTCTCATCCCTTTACAGTGGAGATCCCTAGGTGCAAGAAAGCCTTTTACTCCAATAGTTTCTTCCCCAGAACTGCGGGTCTTTGGAACTCCCTTCCGGGATTCTGCTTTCCCAACTGCAATGATATGCAGAAGTTCAAGTGTAATGTTAACAAACATCTTTCTACTCTTCTCCCTTCATAATGACCCCGCTAATTAATTCCCTAATAGTAGCCCCCTGCTTCAAAGTGGCACTGTGCCTTGTTTGGGGTGAAAATTGAATAAAAAAAAAAAAAAAACAAACATGGTTATTACGAAAATGCTGCAAGATTAAGGTCATGGCCTATGACCCACGATCTCTGCTTTGTGGATTTTCCCCAGCGTCTCTTGGAGAACAAACTCAAAACTAACTGTTTTATTAACGTAACTGGATTTTGTCTGATAAGCCCAAACAAAATCTCTAGAAAAATTTGGTTACACTAATTTGATCAACAACACTTTATATCGTTAAAACACTTGATATGGTTGTGTTAGTTCTACTCATTTAGAACCGCTTAAAAGCTTCATCGCTCACTCATTTTGCGACTAAATTTCAAACAATTTTTTACAGTCCATAGGTCCTTTTCACAGCTATATTTGTAATAAAAAAATTTAAATTTTGTTTTTGAAAACAAAAGTTATAATAAAATTACTGGTGTTTAAAAGTTTTCAGAATAAGTAAGGAAAGTAGAGACGATTTCTTCTGATTGGCTGTTGGTTACCATAGCAACTTTATCAACAGTAACCTTTTATAGAGACGATTTCTTCTGATTGGCTGTTGGTTACAAAGCAGCTTTTTCCACTTTGACGATTTATCTCCAACTTTTAATGTTTTTGTAAAAACACGGTATTTTTATATATTAATATAAATGAGTTACAAGTTCTATAATGTAGGTATTATTCTTTATTGTATATACAAATAATTTATAAATATAAAGAAAAGTCAATATTTTAGGATTTGTAATGTGTCAATAACAATAATAATATAGAGAGGTTTGTTTATTTTCTTCTCTGATTATAACGCTAAAACCAGAGAGGGAATTTAGGTGTCGTTTATATTGGGGTCTGTACCTAGCAAGAGGCAAAGAAGAGGTAACCTTTTTATTTAAATTTTACCACGTCGTCGACTCACTCATAAATCATAGCAGGAATGTCGCTTTCATGCCACCTTTCGCTTACGACGTCGTCTGTTAATTCTGTTCGTCTCTTTTTCTCTCATTTTTCTTTCTTTATTTAATTACGTCTTTTATTTTACTGTTTAGCCACAATACGAATCGTTTGTAATAATGCTAACTTTTGGGGAAAACATTACGCGAAAGAAAGAGGAAGTAAGAACAAGAAAGCGGATCCAAGGAGAGAAATAGAGAAATCAAAGAGAGAGAGAGAGAGAGAGAGAGAGAGAGAGAGAGAGAGAGAGAGAGAGAGAAAGGTAAAAGGTGAATCAGAGAGCATGAAAGAGCGAAAGGAAGATAACATTTGAGGATAATTTTGGGGGATTTTATTGAAAGCAAACAACTGCATAAATAATTTTTGAACATCATTTTCATTAAATTATTAGGAATATTCACGTAGAGAATTATTCTGAATCGAAACCGACTAATATATATATATGTATATATATATATATATATATATATATATATATATATATATATATATATATATATATATATATATATATATATATATGTGTGTGTGTGTGTGTGTATGTATCAATGTATATATAAAATGAAATAAGAATTACGATTAAGTTTACCAAGATAATCCAAGATGGCAAATCTAAAGTATATTATAAATATAAATGAGTCAATATTTATAAAGTAATCTCAAAAGATGTAAAAGCTCGATAAAACCAAAATATGAAATAGAGCTTATAATAATAAGAAGTAGTTAATAAAACATGTTAAAAACCACTTTGAAAAAGAGTTAAAACATATTTAATTTTAAAACACACACACAGATATATATGTATATATATATATATATATATATATATATATATATATATATATATATATATATATATAAGAACAAGTAGTTAATAAAACATGTAAAAAGCACTTGATAAAAGAGTTAAAAACATATTTAATTTTAAAAAGGAAGCACAAAATAAGTGAATAGTCCTTAATTCGAGGAGTTTCGAAGAAATACTTTCCTTTTCATCAGAGGGTAGGGATTAGCAAAATGTGGGATCGGATTTTGCTTGCAAAAGTATTTAATGAAACTACAAGTAAGTCATAGATCTTACTTAGTAAAAAATAGTGAAGCAGAGGAAATAGGTGGGAAAAAGGGTGATTTCAAGGCCATCCATTCATATGAAATCACCCTTTTCTTCAGCCTATTCCCTCTGCTTCACTAATTTTTACCAAGTGAGATCTATTTTTTTTATTCTTGCATATTTATTTATGGCATGAATAAAAAAGATGATTTCGAACACAAAAAGCAAATATTATTACAAAGCAAAGCCTAGAAAAATCATGGATTACATAGAAAAATGTGAGCATGAAGACTAATAATGTTAAGATTAAACATAGAAAAGTAAAAGAACTAGTTGTTAAAACTATAAAAGAAAAAGGCAGAGTATCCTAGTAAAAAATATAATAAATTCATAACTTAAAATATTGCAGCATTAATTATTTTTTTAAGAAGTCAATATGTAATATTATAGAATCAATTCTTAATGGTACAATATTTTATGCATTTAGTATATTTTCACTAGAATATGTTATCTTTTTCTTTTCCAGTTTAAACAACTAGATTTTACTTTTTTAAGTTTAATCTTAACCATATTACTTTTCATGCTCTCATTTTTCTATGTAATAACAAATGTTACTGGTTGCTTTTGCATTGTTATGCTCTCGTTCGAACTAAGTTTTCAAATTAGACTAAGTTGTACATTCATGCGTGTGGATTTCAACAATTGCAGAAAGTGTTAAAGTATAACCGCACGTTATAGCAGGATCAGAATCGAAGCCGGATTCGGGCTCATAAGAATGGTAAAATTTGGAGTCAGATTTATTATCAGACTCCAAATTTTATTTTTCCATCACACACTTGTTACTGAATATTTGGGTCCGATATTCTGGAATTCCAGGAGTCGGACTTGATATATTCCTACTCGTCAATCATATTGATTGAATACTGGAATGTATTAATTAATACGTTATAATGAAATACGCGAGGAAGAAACTAAACTTAGTCGTACGATACGAAAAATGACCATAACATTTACACGGCATATCAAATTATTAACGCGTTTACATCTTTTTAAATATTAAAAAACGCGTGAATAAAAATCCATGACATTTTTGAAAATTGCTTACGATAGTATTCAGCAAACCCAGCTAAAAAATGAAAGTATTTTAAGCAGTATTAGCGAAACTATGGCAGAAGACAGGAATATCTGTTGATTTCAGTGTGTCAAGTTATTAACGAGGTTGAGTAAAAAACACAATAACTTGTTTATTGAAATAATTTTTAAACATTATATAATCTAGGAAAAATCCGTTAAACACAATAACTACATAGCAATTTCTATCTTGACATAATTAGTAGGGAATATGCCATCCTTTTTTATGAATGACTTGTAAAAGACGTTGGTCCACAGAATTAGTTAAATTTGTGATTTTGTCAGCAGTTATTCCTCGTGATACCTCTTGGAGAGCATCCCACAAATCATCTTTGTTCTTAAAATGGCGTCCACTTACGTAGAGGCGTCGCTTCACGAGGCTCCAAAGGTTCTCAATTAGATTCAAATCTGGTGAATTTGCATGTCACCTCATCTTCCGTAGCCCAGAGAACCTCAGTTGTTGCAAATACTCTTGCTTTTGTTTTCTGCATGCGAGGGAGCATTATCCTGCATAAAAATAATGGTTCTTCTGAATGTCAACCTTTGCCTCTTCAGCCATGATTCAAACTGCTCCTTCAGAAAAGCTATGTAAGCATTTGGCGTCATTTTTACGCCTTCGTGGACTCTTCATGGGTCAACTAAATTACCTCCGATAATCCCAGCTCAAATCATTATCCCACCACTACCTTGTTGGCGCCTTAAACGCTTATGTCGTCCATCTAGGACCCATCCCTCGCTCCAGCCATCTGAGCCATCAAGAGTGACACGCACTTCATCCGTGAACAAAACTTTGGAAAAATCCGTTTACATGTTGTCCTCTACCCATTTCAATCGGTTTTGTATGTGATGTTGCTTTAATGAAGGCTTTGTCACAGGCTTAACAGAATTTTCCACTTCTTTCAGAAGGCAACATCGAGTATTTTTGGACAAAGACTTCTCGGTTTGTCTGCCCAGGGTTCTTAACAACTTCACGTTTAATTTAAAGAACGGCGTGAAACGGAATAGATTTACCTTTATCAGCTCTCTTACGTATCTTTGTAGGGCCCTTGACAAAGTTTTACACAGTTTGATGGTACCTTCCTATCATTTTCTATATTTCGAGGGTAGTTTTACCTTTTGCTAGCTGTTCTATTATAGTACTCTTTTCAGAACTACTCAAACCACCTTTACGACCCATTTTATTGACGAAACAAACTGCTTTGTTAATAATTTGACACACCTCAAATACCGTGAATTCAGCAATTACGATGGCAAGTTGTTTACATTGCGCGGACAGTATGAAAATTTCACAGTACACGCAACTCAGCATTGCCAACGTTTCCGAAGCTTCTGATGCGAAACAATTGGTAAGTTTCTAAAACTGGTAAAAAAATGTTATCTCGTTAATAATTTGACAGGCAGTGTATACCCCAATTATATATACCCCAATTATATATACCCCAATTATATATACCCCAATTTATACTTAGTGTTGGTGTGATACTTGGCTATACGCAGACGCTATCATCCTTCAAAGATGCTTCTACGAAATCCAGAGGACAGACTATCTCCGACTATTTTTAGTTAGTGCATAGATTCAAACGCACATCTGTAAATATATATCAAAAGGTATACACTGACTTAGAAGATCTGTAAAATATTACCAATGGCAGTCAAAAAATGAACTAAATAACCCGTGATATTAATATTTATCATAAACACGTTTTGAGTTTTAGAAAACGAATTAAGAAGATATAAATGAAGTCCATGTAAAAGACTAATCATGGAATGGGCACAAAATGGTTGGTTGGTTGGTTTTTGTTTTACCGCATATCAACCCTTTTCGGGTTATTTAATGCCGAATCCAAAGATTTTGAATTTTTTTTTTATAGAATATATTTGTTGTTTTCACGTCAGTTTCTATTTAACCCATAGTTGGGACCCTAACAGGTACTACCACTCCGGGTCAGAGTGGACCTGGGAATAATGGTAATTAAAGGGTGGCTCCACACTCCGCAAAGCCCGCAAGCTGGGGCCTCACCACTGGATATAGTTTAAGGTCATATCCAGGACCAGCACAAAATGGAGAACGCAGTATACTTTTCTTCCTTTTTTTTTCTTTTTTTATCCTTTTTATTTTCTTATTTGTTTTTACTTTCTTAATTTTCCCTCTTGCTATTATTTCTTTCTTCTTTAACTTCTTTTCATGGAAGTTTCATTTCGAGTTGTTAGTAAGTTTGTTTTCATAGCATATCCAAATAAACACATTAATACCAATAAGAAATAAAAGCCACAAAAGAAAGGTAATTTCAATTCATCCTTTCGAACGCGTTATTGCATCATATGTGTTCGATTGTGTTTACGCACTAAAACATCACTTTTTTCGCAGCTCATTTTATCTTCCCAGCCAGGTTTCTATTGTAACTGTTCAACACGAAAGTTCACAGCGTGCCATTCGTTTCTTTTTACAATTCAACGGTTGTTTCGCATTCGATGCCTTTGTTCGCGCTATTTTCCCGAATGCCTGTTCAAATCGCAGATCGTTGTTGTTTTATTTTTCTTCTTATTTATGAAGTAACTTACATTCCACTTGATTTTTCTTCTGATCCCTCTTCTACTTTCTGAACTTAATTTATTGATTAAGGCTGGCTCTACATTCCCCAGTGTATTCGCTTCCGTGTTCACTGTTTGTTCGTTTTTTTTTTGTTTTTTTTTTCAGTTTAAAAGACGAGCAAGATTCACACTTCCAAAGGTCGTCTTGTAAACATTACCAATTTGCCTGGAGTTATTTCTCTCTTCTGCCCTCTTTTTATCTTTGCATCTCTAAAAGTTGTTATTTCTCATTCATTAATCTGGAATACGTTTATTTATTAGAAAGAAAAAAAGCAGCACAATAATATATATCACCGGCTCTTTGGTTAATAGGAGTTAGCAAATATTTTCAAGGTTGAGTCAGCCACAATAGATAGATGCGTCCAGATATAAAGGATTTTATGCATCATTCTGTCACACTTCAGTTTGCAATAGCATTCTTTATCGGAAACCGTAACGATTGAATAGAGGCATCGTATTTAAGAGGTTCTGGCCGTCCGTAAGCATGTCAGCATTAAGATTGAAATAGCACTGTGTTGGTTTGTGATTTTGGTTGCCGCTTATACTGATGTGCCAGCACTTATCAAGACTAAAACCAACTCGGGGAGAGAGGTTAATGAGATCGCTAGTTGGATGATGAATAACATTATGAGAGGATTGAAACCAATAGGTGGAATGAACAGAAGACGGATCGACAAGTTTTTGTTCACGTTAGATTTCAAGATTACCGTATTGTATTCAGCAGCGACGCATGCCATTTCCGATGGTCTGTCATCATTTGATTTAAAATTTTATTCATATCGGTAACACACACAGATTAAATGGATACATTGGATTTCAGATGTGTTCAAACTTTTAAAATAACTCTTTTATCTGTTTATAGGTCTGTCACGCTCAAAATAAAATATATTGTTTTATGCCTCACGTGTCATTTAACGTAAAATGTCATCGCGTGAGACGAAAGTTGAGTCCACGAATCTTCAAAAATTCCGTTCTTGTTTGATTTAATTAAACCGTTTTTCGGTTAGTAATATGATATTTTTATTGAGAGGTTTGATGCGCCAGTACAACGCACAATTAAACTATAATACTTGACTTTCGCATTTGCAACTTTAAGTGAAGCCATTATTTACAGATAATTTTATGAAATCAACAGTAAATTCTCTACAATGCAATGATTATGGAATAAGCCACTGCAAGTAGGCATGTGAAGCTTCTTGCTAGTACATTGAAGGGAAGGGGATCCCTGACTAAAACGGTTTGATTAAAAGATGGACGATTTCACCGATTTCGATGAACATAAATTCATGAGGAGTGGAATGTCTGTTGATCCTCATTCAATCCTGGACAACGCCGAGTATTCGTAATAGTATATATATATATATATATATATATATATATATATATATATATATATATATATATATATTATAGGGTTCCACATGCGTGCAGTTCTAAGAAAGGAGCTTTGTTCATGGAATCTACGTTTTGATTTAGGCACAGATAAAGAGTAGGGAAAAATATATATAAATATATAAATTTATATACATATATATATAAATTTATATATATATATATATATATATATATATATATATATATATATATATATATATATAACTAAATATGTAAGAAAAACTAATAAAATATCAATAATTTCAATCCAAAAACGAACCAGCGATCCCGTGTTATCATAAACATGTTTTGAGCTTTAGAACAAAATACAAGATGAAGACAATGAAGAGGAGGAATATTTTCTTCCTCTTCCGTCTATCATTTTTTTTACACCATCCTCTTTTTTCACGTAAGTTTCGTTTCAAATGGGTCGTTAATTTATTTTCATTGTATGTACAAAAAAAATACTACTACTACTACTACTACTACTACTACTACTACTAATAATAATAATAATGGTGAAAAATAAAAGATAATTCTGTATTTTTCTTTTCAACGCTTTATTAACTCATATTTTTTCAATTCTGTTGAACTTGTGTTTACGCATATAAACAATAGTTTATAGTTCATTTTGTTTTCGCTACTGGGGGTCTAACGTAAGTGCGTAATCGTAGAGTTTATAGCGCTCAATTCGTTTCTTTTAAAATTGTATGTTGTTTCGCATTTAATGTCTTCGTTTGCGCTATTTGCACGAATTCCAGTTGAAATTGCGAAGTTTTTTTTTTCTACTTTGATTAATCAAGTTAGAAGCAGACAAGCTTATCCAAGCAAGGCACAAAATGTGATAATATTCAATGGAAAGGGAAGAACCTGCTAAATCTTAAAATTCACGGTTCCAGCAATCGCTGAGTGAAAATAAAAAAAAAACCAGAACGAAACAAATAAACGCAACTTGTCGTCAGAGAACTGAAAAGAATATGGAACATGATAAAACTAACCTTAATACCAATAATTATCGGAGCACAAGGAACAGTTCTGATATCATTAGAAAATAACTAGGAGAAGTTGGAATAAACGGAGAGATTAAAACAAAGCAACATATTCTTTTTCTAGAATTCCGTAAGAAACTAAAAGAAATATATACTTTAATGTAACTAACTGATCAGTAAGTGATAGGACAATTATTTCTTACTATTTTAGTATTCAACGCTTGGGAGATAAAGATCTGTTACGAATTATTTGAATATCTATGTATATCGTTGAGAGGACGGGGTCACTTGATTTCTGATAACTGAATTAAAATAAAAGAAAGAGGCATTTCCTTACAACGTATTGCATATGGCGCTGCGTTGTCACTGCCCCCATAACCGGAAAGTGATTTGGTCACTCGCGGAAAGATACAGGGGAAAGGACAACAATGCAATTCGGCATTCTCATTCTCTTTTTTTCGGCGACCAGCATGGGGGTAAAGACGCACAATTTTGTCTCTCCGGAAAGGGAGAAGACACTCCCTCTTCCTCAATGCAAAAAGTTAGTTAAGGTTAGTTAAGCCCTTCAAACGTTTAATGGTTATGAACTGTCTCTTGTAATTGTTATATATTGTGAACATATTTTAACAAAAATAGTAATAATTCTCTATTATGTATTCATCTGTGTTGCGTGTTGTTGATCTAATTAAACATCAATACGAGATCTGCTGCCTTTCCAGCCAGAGTCCAACTGGAAAAAAGTCATCCTCGAGGAATAGAGAATCACCCGGAGAAAAGCCACACCCAATTCCAAGTATGCATTCACTTCTTAAAAAAGACTTCCAAGTAACTATACACACAGTGTTATATGGGTCGGTCACTCAAGTGCTAAACATATCTACGGACGGATATACATCTTGACAGAGATTCGCAAAACATGACAGGTCTACAAATAAAGAGAAAGATAAAGTGTTACATGATAAGGGCTGTCCCCTTTTCATGCAAGTATAAAAATAAAGAGATTTAGTTAAAATGAAAATGAAATAGAATAGACGAAATTCGAACCTCGTAATTTAGGTTTAAAAATAGATTACGAGAGAGAATTAGCAAATGGAATGTAAAAAACAAACCATTGTTTAGCTTAGAGATAAAATAGTTTGAAGAAAAGAATGTGCATTGTCAATTCTGTTATGGAAATTCAATTGAAGAATGCAACTATGAGATAATTTAATAAACATGTTTTTAACATATTAGAAATATAGGTTACTGGGAATTAAAATTCCTTTTGTAAACAAAGGAAAAAGTTTTGGACACGCATTTCTAGAACACGTTAAAGAAGACACATGTTTTAACATGTGTATGACGTCATGGAAAATGGGAAGTTCTCGATATAGTTAGAAACTTTAGAGAAACTAAGGGGGAGTCTGAGAGAGAGGCCGAGGACGAGAGACGTCAGTCTGGGGTCCAGACATGGGATTCGAACGTCTAGAAGCGAGACGGTCACTTTTGAAACTTAGAATGTGAAACTTGAATTCTTGACTATGAAAACCACGACCGGTTGGAAGAAGAAATAAACCCATCATGTGTTTTTATAAATGTCGTCTTTGTGTTGTAATTCTACCAAAAAGGTAAAGTGAAATTGTAATTATATGTCTTATATATCTGTGTTATAAAATGTCTTTACGTACACAATGTCTCAACACTCAAAGAGCTTCTACACTTCTAAGTATGAACATTTAATATATATGAATCTCTTATAACACGAACAATCTCTCAACAACATCATCTCTCTCTAAGACTCTAAGCCTCTAAGACTCACTTTTAATAAGACTCCTAAATATAACAAAAGAAGCAGGGTAAAATCAGTCACGTTCTTTTTTTCTTTTTTATTTGTATGAGATAATATTATTTCGTATTTTTCTGGTCGCACCACTTGTGTTTTAAAGTTATCGAGTTTTCTTTTGCAATCAAGGGAATAATTGTCGCTGACCTAAAATATCTTGTGTGCATATGTTCTTCTTTTTTACTTCTTCATTCAGATTTTTGTTCGCCTCATTTAAAAAAAAAAAGCGGAAAATTCTCTGTCGTCATTTCTCAGCCTATCGCCTGCTTTGGCAATAAGATCATGGCGGATATCATCCGAATCTTTCTCTCTGCCTGTCGTCTGCCAATTTTCTCAATTCCCGATGTTTTTTCTTCTTCTTCTTCTTCTTCTTCTTCTTCTTCTTCTTCTTCTTCTTCTTCTTCTTCTTCTTCTTCTTCTTCTTAACAGCGCATAACTTTTCGCATACACAAATTATCTCTCTCTTTCTCTCTCTTGACATTTTTGTTTTCACACGCACGTGTCTTCACGCCTGTGTGCAAGACAACATATCCTCTATTTATTTTTTAACGTCTGTTCCCTCTCTTTCTCTCTCTCTCTCTTTCCATTTTTTACGTCGAAGACAAGTCTAAACCATGATACACTTGCGATTATGTGACATAAATCTTATCGAAATTCGCGAGGTATGATGAATCTCAGAACAGAGACTCTTATATTCACGAAGCGTGACAGGTTTATAAATATACCATTATTAAAATTTACAAATAGACCATTATTACAATTTACAAATAGACCATTATTAAAATTTACAAATACACCATTATTACAATTTACAAAAGACCATTATTAAAACTTACAAATAGACCGTCATTAAAATTTACAAATAGACCGTTGTTAAAATTACCAAAGAGACCATTATTAAAACTTACAAATAGACCGTTATTAAAATTTACAAATATACCTTTATTAAAATTTACAAAGAGACCATTATTAAAACTTACAAATATACCGTCATTAAAATTTACAAATAGACAATTATTAAAATTTACAAATAGACCATTATTAAAACTTACAAATAGACCATTATTAAAACTTACAAATAGACAGTCATTAAAATTTACAAATAGACCATTATTAAAACTTACAAATAGACCGTCATTAAAATTTACAAATAGACCATTATTAAAACTTACAAATAGACCGTCATTAAAATTTACAAATAGACCATTATTAAAACTTACAAAAGACCATTATTAAAACTTACAAATAGACCGTCATTAAAATTTACAAATAGACAATTATTAAAATTTACAAATAGACCATTATTAAAACTTACAAATAGACCGTCATTAAAATTTACAAATAGACCATTATTAAAACTTACAAATAGACCGTCATTAAAATTTACAAATAGACCATTATTAAAACTTACAAAAGACCATTATTAAAACTTACAAATAGACCGTCATTAAAATTTACAAATAGACCGTTGTTAAAATTAACAAAGAGACCATTATTAAAACTTACAAATAGACCGTTATTAAAATTTACAAATATACCTTTATTAAAATTTACAAAGAGACCATTATTAAAACTTACAAATATACCGTCATTAAAATTTACAAATAGACAATTATTAAAATTTACAAATAGACCATTATTAAAACTTACAAATAGACCGTCATTAAAATTTACAAATAGACCATTATTAAAACTTACAAATAGACCGTCATTAAAATTTACAAATAGACCATTATTAAAACTTACAAAAGACCATTATTAAAACTTACAAATAGACCGTCATTAAAATTTACAAATAGACAATTATTAAAATTTACAAATAGACCATTATTAAAACTTACAAATAGACCGTCATTAAAATTTACAAATAGACCATTATTAAAACTTACAAATAGACCGTCATTAAAATTTACAAATAGACCATTATTAAAACTTACAAAAGACCATTATTAAAACTTACAAATAGACCGTCATTAAAATTTACAAATAGACCGTTGTTAAAATTAACAAAGAGACCATTATTAAAACTTACAAATAGACCGTTATTAAAATTTACAAATATACCTTTATTAAAATTTACAAAGAGACCATTATTAAAACTTACAAATATACCGTCATTAAAATTTACAAATAGACAATTATTAAAATTTACAAATAGACCATTATTAAAACTTACAAATAGACCGTCATTAAAATTTACAAATAGACCATTATTAAAACTTACAAATAGACCGTCATTAAAATTTACAAATAGACCATTATTAAAACTTACAAATAGACAGTCATTAAAATTTACAAATAGACCATTATTAAATATTTACAAAGATACCGTTACTAAAATGGATGACAGTTATCTGAACACACAGATCTAGTGCACTCTACGAACAAGTACGCGTTTATACCTCCTTTAATATTCTAGTATGAGAAACGTATTTACAACGTCAGAACATATATCGAATGTACAGTCCATGTTATTTACTATTGATACAATACGTTTGCATATATTTAGTTTATTTTGTGATTATTATATTTTACCGAAACATAGAGAATTATGTCCACGATATATTTGTGCAAATATGTATTAGTTGGTGTAATGGTCAATTCATCACGCTTCAATACTTGCTGTCCGCACAGGTTAGAAGCAAAATGTTCAGTCTGAAAGTAACGGAATTATCTGAATTGATTAAACTCGCCGTCCAAACCCGTGCTACATAAAAAGAGTTATCTGATGTTGAGGATTAGGTTTGTTTGACAAGAGGTGATTTAGGTATGAATGATAAGGTTTGACGACAGATAATCCTGATAGACTTGCTGCACAAAACGTTGCAATAAAAACTGTATTAATTAAAATAGGCTTTAGACGATAGGTACAGGGTGGAGTATAAGTTCTGTGTCAAAATTTCGGAATTTTTATGATAATATTAAAATAAATAAAAATTTCGGAATTTTTATGATAATATTAAAATGAATTAAAATTTCGGAATTTTTATGATAATATTAATATAAATTAAAATTTCGGAATTTTTATGATAATATTAAAATAAATTAAAATTTCGGAATTTTTATGATAATATAAAAATAAATTAAAATTTCGGAATTTTTATGATAATATTAAAATAAATTAAAATTTCGGAATTTTTATGATAATATTAAAATAAATTAAAATTTCGGAATTTTTATGATAATATTAAAATAAATTAAAATTTCGGATTTTTTATGATAATATTAAAATAAATTAAAATTTCGGAATTTTTATAATAATATAAAAATAAATTAAAATTTCGGAATTTTTATGATAATATAAAAATAAATTAAAATTTCGGAATTTTTATGATAATATAAAAATTAATTAAAATTTCGGAATTTTTATGATAATATAAAAATAAATTAAAATTTCGGAATTTTTATGATAATATTAAAATAAATTAAAATTTCGGAATTTTTATGATAATATTAAAATAAATTAACTATTAAATTGCTATTACATGATAGTGTAATGTATTATTTTTTATTTTTTCAGAAACAAAAGATACTGATTTTATAATATAAGTATCAATATCAAGAACAATTAAAGAGAGGATTAATCATAGAGCAATAGGAGAAGGGCTTACGTCAACAAGAAATATTCAAGATAAGAAAAAAAAAAACTTCCAAATTAACAACAAAATATTCATAAAAAGTACGATTGATTGTTACCTGGAAACATTGTCGATCAAAGATGGACAACGATCAAGACGTCTCCACACCCCCAAGAACACTTTAACTCGTCCATGCGACAAATGCCAAACACAGCAAAAACATCACCAAGGACTATGCGAAGGTCACGCCGGAGGATAAGCTCCGAAAGCAACAGCTTCTCTCTGCATCCATAATTACAAATAGACACCAGTAGTCGACTCTTGTTAAGCCGTATCAGAGAAGGCACGCTCAATAACACCATCTTCACAGATGAAAAGTTATTTTCACGTCAACAGGCTCACAATCATGAAAATTATAGTCCTTGGGATAAGTCGTAAGGCAATGAAGACACCCATTCCCCTGACGCAACATATATATATATATATATATATATATATATATATATATATATATGTATATGTATATATATATATATATATATATATATATATATATATATATGTTGCGTCAGGGGAATGGGTGTCTTCTTAAATTGCGTATCAAATGTCCACTTTACGGTACATTAAACTTTTTAGGAGTGTTTATAAAATAAAAGCAGAACGTACCTTTTATGCGTTCTTCACATCTCTTGCCGTGTCCTCACTTGGTTTGTGTTGCGACGTCGACGCCTGGAACAAAAGCTCTCTCATGCATAACAACAAACGCAAGTATCATTTCTCTGGACAATTGGAGCTTTATTCGTTTCATGGTCGAAATCGCACTCCTGTTCTCTGCTTATCCTTAGAATAAGGCTAGAGAATGTTTTATCTGCCATCCATCACTAACTCTTGTCGCCTCCACGAGAAGTCTTTCATTTACTCAGAAATAACTGACGGCTGTGTCTGTTAAACTTGAACTCTCCATTATAAACCTGAACTAAACTCTAACTCTCTAAACACATGTGCTACCTCCTTTTAATATTTGGGGACGGGGTGTTTTGATGGTGATCTCCAACCGGATGTACCTGCAGCCAACGCATTCACAACACGTCAGAGCGGTGTCAATGGGTTTGATGAGTCTTAACCTATTGAACCCATCGCACTTAAAGACATCCCGTACTAATTGCGCTATTCATGTGATGGACTCCATAACATATATAGAAAATAGATAAAATCTTGTAAAAGATATCAATAATTACATGTCATAGTAAATAAAAACTGAGCGAATTAACTTTTGGAAAGATTAATGGAATAAGATGCTAATGATCCAAATTCATGAATATTTTACTAAATGTGAAATTATTCGTTACCATATTAAAGGACAGTGATAAGCTACTCAATAATAAACATGAAACTTTCATTAATTACTATTTGGTTTAATGTTTCTGAATATTTTAAACATAATCATTAAGACTAATTCTTAGATGTATTTCACAACCTTAATGAGCTGCAATATGCTAATATTATCAATGATAATGTATATTATTATTATTGTATGTATCAATATACATTTACAAGTATAAACCTTTACTTTTATATATATATATATATATATATATATATATATATATATATATATATTATTACAGATCTTAAGTTCTCTTATCCTCATACTATAATATGATATCCTCACAAATTACGCATGTGCATTTTAATGACTGACGCGGTAGGAGACATGGTTTTGAACCCTGGCTGATCATAATATATATATTTTTAAATTTCGATTACTTTTTAATTATGTTTGAAAGATAATAGCCTAAACTTAATCTCTCCATGAAAAATGTACGTGAAATAAAAAAAATACACGAAACAAATTTATCGCAACTCTCAAAAACCGTACATTTCACATAAAAAATCCATATGAAAAAGATCGTTTAAATATTTTTGTCAAAATAAATATAAGTTTTCTGGAATTATTCTCAAGTAAATTATTAAGTCAATATCTTAATATAACGAATTAATAAAATAAATATAAGTTTTCTGGAATTATTCTCAAGTAAATTATTAAGTCAATATCTTAATATAACGAATTAATAAAATAAATATAAGTTTTCTGGAATTATTCTCAAGTAAATTATTAAGTCAATATCTTAATATAACGAATTAATAAAATAAATATAAGTTTTCTGGAATTATTCTCAAGTAAATTATTAAGTCAATATCTTAATATAACGAATTAATAAAATAAATATAAGTTTTCTGGAATTATTCTCAAGTAAATAATTAAGTCAATATCTTAATATAACGAATTAATAAAATAAATATAAGTTTTCTGGAATTATTTTCAAGTAAATAATTAAGTCAATATCTTAATATAACGAATTAATAAAATAAATATAAGTTTTCTGGAATTATTCTCAAGTAAATAATTAAGTCAATATCTTAATATAACGAGTTAATAAAATAAATATAAGTTTTCTGGAATTATTCTCAAGTAAATTATTAAGTCAATATCTTAATATAACGAATTAATAAAATAAATATAAGTTTTCTGGAATTATTCTCAAGTAAATTATTAAGTCAATATCTTAATATAACGAATTAATAAAATAAATATAAGTTTTCTGGAATTATTCTCAAGTAAATAATTAAGTCAATATCTTAATATAACGAATTAATAAAATAAATATAAGTTTTCTGGAATTATTTTCAAGTAAATAATTAAGTCAATATCTTAATATAACGAATTAATAAAATAAATATAAGTTTTCTGGAATTATTCTCAAGTAAATAATTAAGTCAATATCTTAATATAACGAGTTAATAAAATAAATATAAGTTTTCTGGAATTATTCTCAAGTAAATAATTAAGTCAATATCTTAATATAACGAATTAATAAAATAAATATAAGTTTTCTGGAATTATTTTCAAGTAAATAATTAAGTCAATATCTTAATATAACGAATTAATAAAATAAATATAAATTTTCTGGAATTATTCTCAAGTAAATAATTAAGTCAATATCTTAATATAACGAGTTAATAAAATAAATATAAGTTTTCTGGAATTATTCTCAAGTAAATAATTAAGTCAATATCTTAATATAACGAATTAATAAAATAAATATAAGTTTTCTGGAATTATTTTCAAGTAAATAATTAAGTCAATATCTTAATATAACGAATTAATAAAATAAATATAAATTTTCTGGAATTATTCTCAAGTAAATAATTAAGTCAATATCTTAATATAACGAGTTAATAAAATAAATATGCTTAACTTTTGCTACAAAAGTAATAATTATCCAAAACTGTGGCAGTTGTAGCAACGAGGTTTGTTTATTAATTCCAAATCAAACATGGCGGCAAAATAAAAAAAATGTATGGAAGCACATAACAACTTTTTATATGCGAATCTGAAAATGACGTAAGATGGTTGGAGAGAGCGGGGGAGGGAAAAATCTACTAGTTTTTTTTTCCAGAGCCATTCATCCATACATACCTATAGTAAACGTTTGTATAATTTTGACCATTTTTTAAATCAATTATTTTTTTCTATGTTCCTGCCTTTAAATAGTTTTACATTGCATTTAATTTTTCAAGGTTTTATAACAATTAAGTTACGTTGATGATTATACGCATATCTATGCAATGAAAATATTAGAATCTTATATGTAAAAATTACGCAAAATAATGTTGAAAAAATGAAATATTTTCGCAATTATAACTTTCTTGGGTGAAAATATTAAATAAACAATGACTGATTTAATGTTAATATCGTTGGTTCCTTAGTTCGAACAGTAATCCGATTAATCCAAATAATACGAAAAAAAATCCTCATCTCAAAAAGTCAAAACCGTCAATATATATAACCTGTAGATATATAAAATATTATATATATATATATATATATATATATATATATATATATATATATATATATATGATAAAGCGATTTTGTGTTTATTTGTATAAGTTCGTGCCCAATGAAGTCTGAAACGGTTGAGCCGATTTTTATGAAATTTCAAACAAAGATAATTTATGTGTTTGGGTGTGTTCTTAGATTGACTTTACATCGGAATTCCTCCAATATGTATCGAAAATCATTAGCCGATTATCGAAAATTCCGATTACAAAAAGAACATTCCAATTTTGAACAACGCTAACACATTATAAAGCCACATATTACATTTGCATTTAAGAAGTACTATCATCGCACAAGCAGAAAGGACCGGCGTGTAAAATAAAGAGTATGATCTTTGATAAAAACAGGGCCGCGTTTAAAATGGATGCTTCTGAGTAGAACACAATTGGACTCTGACACTGAATATTTTCGTTTTAAACTTGAAGTCAAGGCATTACATA
Organism: Euprymna scolopes; assembly: GCF_053919585.1. Taxonomy (NCBI): domain Eukaryota; kingdom Metazoa; phylum Mollusca; class Cephalopoda; order Sepiida; family Sepiolidae; genus Euprymna; species Euprymna scolopes. The sequence goes on from NC_136482.1 coordinate 188,278,992, forward strand.
ATTTTTTTAAATATAAAATAAACAGTATGTTCTTTGATGAGACAAAGGCGGGTTCGAAACGAATTGTTCTCTTTAGCGCAAAATTGGATCATGGTAATTGACTTTGGAATTCTAAACTTTAATTCAAGACATGCAAAGAAATAATTTTATGAAATCAACAAATGTTCTCTACAGTGTAATGTAGACTACAGTGAGTTATGATCTATATCAATTTTCCGTCCAGTACACAAAGTGCACCCTAACAAAAACAAGCAATCAATTGATTTCATTAAAAAATGGGTCATTTCACCGATTCCAATCACAATAAAAGTAGGGTGTAGCAAACTCATTGATCCTTATTAGCTCCCAGGCAACATCGTACCTCATATATATATATATATATATATATATATATATATATATATATATGTATATATATATATATTAGGGATGGAAGGATTCCAATATTTTTTCCGATTCCGATACAATTACCGATTCCGAATTAAATTTCCGATTCCAATACAATTACCGATTCTGATTCCGATTCTTTATAAATGTCAAATATTTAACTATAAATTTGTTACCGTTTCTCGATTACCATAAAAAACACCTGTTAAATGTGCAGATCCTTTTTTCAAACGTAAAAGTACACATGTGAGGAATGATCTATTGATTTAAGTTTTACTAATAGTTTAAAATTGATAGATATTCATTATTTTAGTATTAATATCGGTGGTAGAATATATATCTTTATAGAAAATCAAATAAAAAAAGCCAATTAAAAGAATCGTTTTTTGGCATCGGAAAATAGGCACACACTTTTCCGATTCCGATACCACCAAACATTCGATGTTTTCGATTTCCGAATACGATTCCTATTAATCGTCCCCACACTAATATATATATATATATATATATATATATATATATATATATATATATATATATATATACTAGCATGGATACCCAGCATTGCCAAGGTCGACATAAATTTCTGTTTGGCCACACCTGCTATACTAAGAACATTCACTAGTTTTTCATTATTATATGTTAACTCCATCGTTACCCCAACAAAAATTTCAAAAATAAAACAACGACTGAAAACATGAAAATGTACCCCCCTCCCGAAAAACGCAGAAATACGTGACAAACTTTCCACCAGATATTTCGAAATCACGGAAATTATTTTTTTTAACTGATTCCAAAAATAATACTTGAAAGTTTGTATGAATTATTTTTAGTTTGATTATCCGTCGAAAAAGAAAACAAAAACGAAAAGAAGAAACGGAAATAACTCAAAACGCAAATAACTCAAACTGTTATATAAAAACACATGGTAAAATTAAATTAAATTAAATATGTTATCAATATAAATCAAACTTAAATAATAAACTTAAATAGAACACTTAAAACATTTCTCTCACTATAAACAATAACTAACACACCGCTATTTAATAAATCGATTTTCCTTAATGTAATATGAAAATGACGTCATCTCTCTATCATCTATTTTCACGAATCATACTGTTGCATAGGGGTCATATTTAAGAGACATGTATCGGCCACATTTAAAGAGTGAGGCAGGAACATATAATACACAATGAGAGGAGGATAGATAGATAGAGAAGAGGACATTTATACATTTTGTGAATGTTCTATAACATATTTTAGAGATGAAGGATCGGTTCTTATTACACAAGGGGAACAGTCATTACTTATGATATCTGAGGGAGACATATTTCTTTAGATGGTGGAGAGACACATTACTTAGATGGGTTTAGACACAATAGCTTTGTTTGTAGAATGACCCAACACGAGACGGCAGTTATGATGATGTTTCAAGGATTTCACATCAAGGAATTCAAAGTCCTGCATGATTTCAACTTCTAACCTTTCGCCTCCAAAGGTGGATTCCTTCTGACCAATGTCAGCTCTGTCTGTCCGACTCTGTCCAACCCTCTCTTGTCTCTTTCTTTTGACTCACTAAAAACTCCAACTATATTGAGAATTCATCTCTTAGCCATGACGTCATTTCATGGCCAACAACGTGCATCTCGATCCCATGGTCCATACATTCTTCACGTGTCTTGTTCCTCCATGTTCGAGCATGTGCCCGACTCACGTGTTCTTAAACTCACGTGCATTGTTCACACATATCTCCAATAAGAATTCTCTAACCTATTTTTGGTCTAACCTATTTTTCAGTACGTTTAACATTTACTGTTGTTCGTTTCAAATTCCTTATTTTAATTTCATTTTCATGAACAGAATTGAATCATCAAATTCCTTTTTCACAATAATGTTTCCAAACAACGAATTCTTTTTCAACACACATATTTGCTATTTATTTTAAACTCTCCTGAATCTTAATTCCAAACCTAGCTTCCCAGGTTCAAATTCTCGGACTATCCTATCGCATATTTACTTACAAGAATAGGGGACCTGTTCTTGTAACAATGCTATATATATAGGACTGAATAAAGCATTAAAGTAATGGACCTTTTGTATAAATTAATCAAATTGTGAACAAACAAATAAACAAACAAACAGATTGAAATACAAATAAACAAACAAACAGACTGAAATACGAATATATATATTCATATTTCAGTCTTTTTGTTTGTTTATTTGTTTGTTTGTTTTCCAGAAGTAAAGTAACCAATGAAGTTTTAACGAATTTAATACAGGAGAGCTCAATATCGAAGTAAGGCAAAATATACATTTTATTTGTGTAAGCCTTTATACGTTGCTACACATTTATGAGCACGCTTTGGGCAGCCAGTTACAAGTAACTAGATACCTCTTCAGGCGATATTGTTTATACAAAAGTAAAGTCTGTAATGAACATTTTACAGAAGTTTTTAGCACAAAATTAGCTCCTGATTAATTTTGTGATGGAAACTCCTGTCTAATTTTCATTACGAACTTTACTTTTGAGAAGGAGTATCCTCTAAAGAGGTCTCTCATTACTTGTAACGGGCTGATCGAAACATGTTCGTTAATGTGTAGCCACCTATAAATGCGTATGCAGAACAAATGCACATATATATATATATGCATATATGCATAAATATATATGCCTATATATGTATATATATGTGCATATATAAATATATATATTGATATATAATTGATATATATATATATATATATATATATATTCATCTTAAATATATATGTATCAAGAAACTTCATTTTAATTCTTTCGAATCTAATCTAAATTAAACTCATCTTCTGCTTTTATTTTATTTTTGCTTCGCGTCAATATAGACTTTAATTGTTAACTTTATGAACTTCAGCTTGACGAACTAACCATTACGTCAAAAATATTGACCTTATAATAAATCATACAAGCAATAGATGTCGATTATCTCCCTTGGCATTTTCTGATTGCAGACGAAAGCGAAGAAAGCATACTTAATAAATAGAAACTGACGCCATTTTCGAAGGGCTTCTCGACCAAGCTATTGCGAACAGAGCCAGGATTACAACAGGGAGAATTGATTAAAAAAACTGATATCGATGCATCCATTCAATCCGTGCGGTTAGTGCTGAAAATGCTATTTTAAACATACGTATATTGAAGTGATAGAAATTCGGCTAAAAAAAGTAATATAGATCGATAGAAAGACAAATATTTTCAGGGTAAGTGCTCTACTGAGTTTCAATGGTCTCTTCTGTAAATATAAAAAATACTCGTCTAACTACGACCACTATAAATAATAATTAAACACAATACAATGGATCTGCTTCCCAGCTGAGTACAACATAATCGTTTTCAATTACAATGTTAAGAAATTTTCATTGAGCCTTCCCCGTAATGAATCAAATCATGCTTAATTACAACCAATTTATATCAATAAACGGCATAATCACGTTGACATACCAGTTCGAGTTAGATCACTGAAGTTAAGCAACGCTGAGCTTAGTAAGCACCAGATTCGTAACCATTTGGGAATACTAGGTTCTGTATGTAGAAAGACCTCGACACCTCCCTGAAAGAACTGCAGAAACTTATGTCGTAATATTACCTGACCGGGATATACAAGCGACTGAGAACCGCATGTGAATTTAATAATTCCTTCATCGTCTTCTGGAAGCAAGCTGGTGAAGTCTGCTTAGGATAACTGCCGCTGGTTGGCATCGTAACCAATCTCTACAGTGTTGTCTCGCAGTCCAGCTGACAAACTTAATACTCTTTTATCCTTGAGTGGCTTTATAATAAGCGACGTCGAGTATATAAAAAGATGATTTAGCACATCCAAAATATGATGCGTACATCGAATCTACGGCCGACAGACAAACTGTCTCTTATAGATGAAAGGTCGCATTTTAAAACCACCGAATATTAAAAAAAAATATTACAAAAGCAAATAATATTTTGAATCAATAAAAAACATAGAAAATGGTTCTGCGATTATATGAAACATTTATAAATTATCTTTTTGCGTGTTATCTCTTCTGGCAATGAATAAGATGATCCAGCTAATCCCCGAAAGAAATAGAATAGGAAACGTACTTTTCGGTAACAATGCGCATGTCCGGTAATGAACGGAAATGAGATACTTAGGAAGTAAAAGTGGCTTCCGTCAAGCAATCAAATACAAATATCTCATTTCTAAATGCGTCTTTAATAAGATTGCTACAGCTCGGCCCAGTTGGTTCGACAGCAACAGACGATAATTGACATTTGGGACATTCACATCAACAGCGACTATGGATTTAGTGTAGATAAAGTGACAACAAGTATATATATTTTTTATATGATTATCAACTCCATTAAAATATGTATCATGAATTTAATGACATATTAATCCGCTCTTTAATGAAATTGGCATTGGCAAATCTTCTGCAAAGAACGAACACTATAATAATTAGTTCAATGTAAATACTTCCGACAAAACAGACAAGAAAAAAATCTATTCCTTCGTTGTGGATGACGAATAAATGTCTAATTTTTCATCGAATTTCTAGCCGTTAAAATTCTTTCTTTGCCCTCTGTTTCACGGATTTTTACATCATTCGTTTAAGCTAAAACACGTGGCCATATTTCTGATGATAGTGAGTTTCACCAATCTCATTTATCAGGCTGTTTGTCTGAGTTTTCCAAGCTAAATTCAAAGAACTCGTGAAGTATCATCGATAAAAAATACACAAAACTCAAAATATAAACGGAGATTAAAAAAAAAAATTATTACATTTTCACCCCAAACAAAGCGAATTGCCATTTTGATACTACTATCAGGGACATAAGCTACAGGGGTACTATGTGGGGAATTCGGCAGCAACATATCGGTTCACGTTACACTTGAACTTCTGCATGTCAGTAGAGTTGGGGAAGAAGGAACCCGAAAGGGAATTCCAAAGTCTAGCAGTTCTGGGGAAGAAACTACTGGTGTAGAAGGTTCTCTTAGATCTAGGGATCTCAACTGTGAAGGGGTGGGATTTTGCTGCTTGTCGGGTTTGTCGGGGGTAATTACGTCGAGAGGGTACAAGTGCTTGCAGTCCGTCGGAGCATTCACCGTTAAATTACTTGTAGAACAGGCAGAGGGATGCTACATTTCGTCGATGGGACAGAGGCTGAAGCTTAGATGACAGGTCAGGACCTATCAGGTTGGCGACACTTTTTGGAACCTTGTCTAGGAGCGAGAGACTAGTAGCAGATGCATCAGCCCAAATATGACAACAATACTCCATACGTGGACGGATGGTGGCCTTATAGACGTACAGGATACTTTCCGGCGTTAGTAGCTTTCTAGCACGGTAGAGAGAACCTACCTTTTTCGCAGCAGTCCTGGCAATGCTCTCAATGTAATATTTCCAACTCACGTGTCCTGTGAACATTAGGCCGAGGAGTTTAAAAAATGTACTTTCAGATAAAGATTCTTTGGCCATTGCTATTGGTGGTAGAGAAGGTTTCTTGTAATTATTGAAGGAAATAAGTTTAGTCTTGGCAGCATTGTATGTGACCATCCATTTTTGTCGGCATTCCACTATGTTTCGTTAAGAATCTATATATTAATACTTTAGTACCGTTAACGTACGTACGTACGTACGTACGTGTGTCACGGTTTTCAAGTTATAAATTATTCGATCGGGAGATCCTATTTATTGAAATGGATAATAAAAGGGGACAACATTCTACGAACAAAAATTAGTACACAGATACGCCAATTCTATGTTTGTAGAATGTCATCTTCTATTCTCCTTTTTAATTATAGGATTTCCCGATTCCCGAAGACATAATGTAAAAAATAATTTTTTAAAAATGATGTCGGTTTTGAACCGTACGTGAAACTAAAATATACCTTATTGGTCTTCTGGCTAGGATCCAACAACCTAGTAGTATCTTTTCTGTCTAAAAATGGTATTGTGGGGCTTCCATTCGCGCATGACATCCATACAATGGACATATATCCTAAGCTCCTACAAGGATATTGGAGATTAACAGTAATAACCAGATATATTCTGACGCTAAATTGACCAGATTAATTAGATAAATACGTTTACAGCTTAACCAAAATGGCTACAATAATATCGCGGGATTTCCATTCCCACTGAACGACCACAGAATGCCCAACCGCAATTTATCGCATATAAAATATACCACTTTGGAACTTCCACAGGTCCCGCTTGTATATTTTATTAGCAAACATTCTAATTGTGACCTCAAATTAATGACTAACCCTGTGGTCCACTGTTTTTAACTGTGTGCCGGTATATTACTGTTTTCTTATTGATTTTAATTTTAAAATTTAAAATTTGGATGTTTGTGTGTGTACATGGATCCCGAATTATTTAAATCGGTAGAAAAGTCATGATTCATCTCCTAAATGGCGTCAATATTTTTCTCTTTGTAAACTAACGCTTGTTAACACAAATATTAATCTATGCATTGTGTATTAATGAGGTGCACGATTAAAAGGGATGCTTACTGGAATGTTACGTGGTTTTTCTATAGCTGGGAAACTGGTAAATAAGTAAACATTGTCATAAGAGACGTTATGAATGTCAAATAGAGTCTGATCACTAGGTTTTCGATTAAATCTGAAATTACGACAAAAAAGCTTCATTGCTTTTAGAGAAAATGCCCACAGATACAAATGTGGCACAAGGTTAAGCTGGGGATTTCTTCATTGATAAACCTTGTGCCAGACTTGTCATGTACTTACAGGGATATAGGTAGAGACAGGTTGGCATAGATATTTTAACATGTCAGCACATATCAACTGGGGCTCAGATTGACAGGCGACGACTGCCGATCCGAAAAATCGGGAAAGGAACAACGGTTTAATCCGCGTGCCGATATCAGGAAGTTAAAAATGACAATATTTCAGTGGTTTTAAGCTTGTATGCATGTCTCTCTCTCTCCTCTCTCCTCTTTCTCTCTCTCTCTCTGTCTCTTTTTATTTTCTTTCGCTCTTCTCTCTTTTCATTATTCTATTTTCTCTCACTTCGTGAGAGAGAGAGAAAGAAAGAGAGAGAAGGCTTGTCTTGTATTAAAGATTTTTCATGCACACATATAGCAGTTTAGGCCGTGATCGCAGACGGCTACTGGCGGGTCGAAAATGGATCTAGAATTTTAAAAACTCCTTGAATTTTTAAATAAAATATTTCTATTCTTTATAAAAAATGTATTTGTTCACGAAGCGCTCCTTGCATCCATGCCGATGAAGCCCTTCCAAAAACGACGTCATCGTTTAGCTTAGAAAGCCAATAAATATCCTTTAAAAGTAGAGCTGCGCATGTAATTGGGAGGCAAGAGTTGGACAGTTCACAACCACACATCTCCTAGAATTGTATGGCTTTAGTCCAATAAGTCCAGAATGACGAAAAACAATGCCAAGATAAGCGGAAAGAATATATAATACCTGGAATTCCTAAATGGTTACCTACTTTAGTACTGACCAGGCTGAACGTTGCTTAACTTCGGTGATCAAACGTTATTAAACGCGCGTGCCGCACACACACACATATACACAGGTTGGAACGATTAAATTGTCGACTTAGAAAAGACGTTATGAATCTGGTAAGAACGGTGTAAACCCAGTATCCGTAACTTGTGTGTACATGTACACATAGCAGATAAGATGACTAGTAGAAGAAATGGTGCAAATCTAGTTAGTTCATATGCAGGTTACGACGATGATAAACATGGAGCTCCTCGGAATATAAATAATGTTTTTATAATACGAAATAATGTATATGTAAATACGTTCTTAAGGTAATGGCTAATAGAGTAAACATAAAAAATTTTATGTGCCATCTGTGAATTACGCAAGTTTCGTCCAGAGGGGGGAAATTGCACCTATTTATTATATATATAGTAATTTATAAATTATATATGTCGATTAAGCTACACTGAATATTCGGCGTTTCATCCACTATAGGATTCGTCAGGCTTATGCGCATAAGCATAATAATATAGTAATTTATAAATTATATATGTCGATTAAGCTACACTGAATATTCGGCGTTTCATCCACTATAGGATTCGTCAGGCTTATGCGCATAAGCCTGACGAATCCTATAGTGGATGAAACGCCGAATATTCAGTGTAGCTTAATCGACATATATAATTTATAAATAACTAACTAGCTCTACCTACGTATTGAGCACTTTTGAAGTAAATACTTAAAGTTTACGCATAAATCTATACTTTGGTATATTAATGTTATGTGAGTAAATGAAGTAGTTATATTATATATATATTTATATATATATATATATATATATATATATATATATATATATATACATATACATAATAGTGTAGGTGCAAAAATAATATATATACCGCTCCCCATGTGGGGGTACAAAATTGGTTGAAGGGAAAATTATTCCCAACTCGCATTTAGGTAAAAATGCACTTTCGTAAATAATTGAATTCATTCAAAACGTACCGCAAAAACAAAAATAAATAACACACACACACACGCACACACACACGCATATATAGAATAGTATTATGTATATAAGAAATTATATAATAACAATAATAATAATAATAATAATAAAAATAAAAATAATAATAATAATAATAATAATAAATATTTATAAGAAAGAAGTTAAGCGATTCATTTTCGCTTTCTCTTGTATAAAATTATAAAATTAATACGTTATGCTCATAATTGTCATGTGAATACAAAATAATAATTATTAAATAGGATCAGCCTTTATTCTGCGTTCTTAATCTCAAGTAATGTGTAACTTCTACAAGCTTACTTCTTTAATCAAATTGTTCACGTCACGTCATCAGCAATTTTTGTGAAATGTATTCATTATGTAGTTTTCCGGACTCACAAACAAAATTATAAATATATTCGCTTTTATTAATACTGACATTTTATTAATGTATTTTCATACATAAGAAAGGTAATTTCAATTGGCATTAGAAAACCGACGGTTTGTTTGCTAATAATGGAACACTATTTACAGACAAATTGCGAACTTTTTTCAATTATGGATGTAATAACATCGTTTCAAAATATTGAAATATATTAACGTTTTATTTATAACTCTATGTCAATGAGATTTTAACAGACATGCATACATCGCCTCCGTTTAATCTCGGAAGACAATGGATACCCTCTGTAAGGGTAATTGAGCGCGTACTTATAAAGCAAGAGTTGCGCAATATCAACCACTCCTCTCCTGAATCGGTACTTCTTGAGTCTAGTAGCGGGGAGGAGTTAAGGATCGCATGGAAATAATATCGAGATAAGAGGAAAACAAAGAAATACCTGGAATTCCCAAATAGGAACCTATTTTGGTATTGCTTTAGTTCTACGTTGTTTTACTCATTAACTATATATATATATATATATATATATATATATATATATATATACATTTATTTAATATTTTTATTATTTATTATATATATATATTATATTTATATATATATATTTGTATATATGATATATATAAGTACATACATATATGTATATACACATATATATACTATTTATTTAATATATTTATTATTTTTTATATATATTATATTTATTTATATATATATTTATATATATATTATATATAAATAAATACATATATATACACATATATATACTCTTTATTCTATATATTTATTATTTATTCTATATATTATATTTATATATATATTTGTATATGTATTATATATATAAATACACATATACATATATATATACTATTTATTTAATATATTCTGTATTTATTATATATATATTATATTTATTTGTATATATATTATATATAAAATACATATATATATGCATATATATACTATTAATTTAATATATTTCTTATTTATTATATATATTATATTTATATATTTTTGTATATATATATTATATATAAATACATACATATATATACATATATATACTATTTATTAACCATGTTTATTATTTATAATATATATATATTATATTTATATATATATATTTATATATATATTATATACATAAATACATACATATATATACATATATATTATTCCTTAATTGGAATTCATTTTTTTTTTTTAGGTGAGCATTATATATATTAATTTATTTTTATTTCGGACTACTAGTCTCATCTTTATTAGTTGTTGTTTTTCATCTTTTATTGGTTTGTTTATTCACAACGTTTCGGCCAACTAATTCCTCTGGCCTTCATCAGGTGGTAACCGCGACGGATAGGAACTTCGAATCTCCTAACTGCATTCTCAGCAATCACTGACATCCGTAGTTGTTGTCGTCTCACCTCATTTTGGCCAATTAACCTCTGGCACGCTTTTGGGTGGGATTGAAACCGCTATCTTCACACAATGTTCATCTGGGACTGTAGAGATTCAACGTCTCTATCAACTGCGCAAGGGCCCGGAAGGGGCGATCAAGGTTGGATTCTTTGATCTTATAAATCCACGTTTATTTATTATCTGATCTTCAATAGTCGGGTCCGTACCGATTGGTATCTATATTATTCCTTAATTGGAATTCATTTTCTGAGATAAGCATTATATATATTAATTTATTTTTATTTCGGACTACTAGTCTCATCTTTATTAGTTGTTGCTTTTCGTCTTTTATTGGATTGTTTATTCACAACGTTTCGGCCAACTAATTCCTCTGGCCTTTGTGCCAGAGGTTGATTGGCCAAAATGTGGTGGGACGACAACAACTACAGATGGCAGTGATGGCTGAGAATGCAGTTAGGAGAGTCGAAGTTCCTATCCGTCGCGATTACCACCTGACGAAGGCCAGAGGCATTAGTTGGCCGAAACGTTGTAAATAAACAATCCAATAAAAGATGAAAAACAACACTTCTTATAAAGATGAGACTAGTAGTCCGAAATAAAAATAAGTTAATATATATACATATATATACTATTTATTTAATATATTTATTATTTATTATATATACATATATTATATTTATATATATGTGCATATATATTATATATATACATACATATATATATACACATACATATATATACTATTTATTTAATATATTTATTATTTATTATATATATTATATTCATATATATTTGTATATATATTATATATATATAAATACATACATATATATATGCATATATATAAACTATTTATTTAATATATTTATTATTCACTATATATATTATATTTATATATATATATATTTGTATATATATATTATATATATATAAATACATACATATATATATATACTATTTATTCAATAAATTTATTCTATATATATTATATTTATATATATATATATCTTTGTATATATATTATATATATCATATATATACTATTTATTTAATATACTTATTATTTATTATATATATATTATATTTATATATATATTTTTGCATATATATATTATTTATATACATACATATATACTTGTATATACTATTTATATAATATATTTATTATTTATTATATATATATATCATGTATATATTTGTATATATATTATATATAACTACATACATATATATACATATATGTACTATTTATATAACATATTTATTATTTTTTATATATATATTATATTTATATATATATATTTTTATATATGTCATATATATAAATACATATATATACACATATATACTATTTACTTAATATATTTATTATTTATTATATATATTATATATATATATATTTGTATATATATATTATATATATTACCACTTGCATATATATAATATTTATATATATATTTGTATGCATATATATTATATATATAAATACATACATATGTATATATACATATATATTCTATTCATTAATACATTTTTTATTTATTATATATATATATTATATTCATAACTACTTCATTTACTCACATAAATTTATATACGAAAGTATAGATTTATGCGTAAACTTTAAGTATTTACTTCAAAAGTGCTCAATACGTAGGTAGAGCTAGTTAGTAATTTGTAAAATATATATGGCGATTAAGCTACACTGAATATTCGGCGTTTCATCCACGCTAGGATTCGTCAGGCTTATGCGCGAATTCTGTGGTTGTTTATCGTTTTTCTATGGTCCTCTTCTGTTAAGTATTTTAGTTAGCCAATCAGCTTTCTAGTATCCACCGCGCCCCTTCCTATCAGCAAATGGGAATGCATTTTATCGAACAAAGGATCTGTTTTAAAACTAGTTTATTTGTTTAAGGCAGACATTCTTCTTGTTTATTTTTATTTTATAACAGTATATATATGTTTCATAGGGGTGGGGGATATTTTATAACAGTATATATGTATGTTTCATAGGTGTGGGGGATATTTTCTTATAACATCTGTATTAAACATATAAATCGTATGTATGCATTATTTAACCAGGGAATATGATATCGATGTATAAACTGATTCATTTTATATCAGAGAGTTATCACACGGATATATATTACAGTTCATATATAAGAAGAATAATATATGTTTCATACCTATTTTTTTCCTGAAGAGTTCTTGTATCTTCACTTGCTGAGCTCCGTGACGAACCAGGAAATGACCAGCATCATCCAATTGAGACATCTGTTCCTCCATTTTTATGAAACCACAGAACAACAATTTATATTTTTAAAATATAAATTTATTTCAGTTGTTCCAAATGGTTTCACAGGGTCTGCATTTCGTGTAAATGCTTATTATTCCCAGCCAGCTTCCTGGCTCCAGTGACCAACTTCCGACTCTCCCGTCTGGTGATCAATCTCCAATTCTCGACATTAAACTTCCCGACCTCTGACCTCAGTTCCGTTACGTCATCATTCAAAAGCACAAGTATCCCTTACGTGTGATCTTTCCACGTCTGCCTGCTCAAGTTATTTTGTTTATATTTAACTTAGTTAATTTATATAAACATCTTTAGCTTAAACCCATTGCTATACTTTATTCTATTAACAATAAATAACTGCCAATATAAACTATTTTAAGAATATCATTGAATAGATAGAAAAATAGATAGATAAACAGATAGATCGATGATAACTAATTAATTTTTAACAGTGTTAATTATTCAACAGTACTTTAATATGTTGACTGAGAATTTTTTACCCTAGTTTCGATGGAATTAGGATGATAACCCCATCTTCATGCAGGATAATACTCCCATTCACACAGCTGGCAATGTCAAGAGGTTCCTTGAGGAGCATGGTATTCCGTGTTGGGATTGTCTTGCACAAGCTCTAAACCTCAACTATATCGAAAACCTATGCCATTACATCAAGCAACAGCTAATGAATTATAAAATTTCAAAATTGGAAGAACTTTGGACAAAAATTAAAGAACAGTAGGATGCCCTTTCACAGATTAATTCATGGAATGGCCACAAAAGATTACAGGCCGTCAAATTGCTGAAAAGCTATGCTACTAAATATTTACTAGTTCATTGGGTTCCTGTTGTATTTGTGTTGCATTAATGTTTTTAAGTCACATTTAAATAACAATTTTCAATGGTGGGGAGTTTCTGTTTGCTTTGTCGATTTAAAGTTATTTTTTTAAATTGACGTGAACATTAGGATAATTCAATTAAAAGTCAAATATTAATAGGTAATATTATAGAGGAGTAAAAGCCGAGTTAAATGAGGTATAGGTTGTTGAAACAGTTACATTCAGTTTGGCTTAAATTTGCAGTTTTTAAAAAATGGCAAGTGTAGAAGTTCTTTTTGACGCTTCTGTATACCCCCCCCACACACACATATATATATATATATATATATATATATATATATATATATATATATATATATATATATATATATATATATATAAACCAGATATTGTCGGCTCGTAACATACACTTGCATATTATGTTTTGATTAATGCCCAATTCGTATTATGGTGTCAGTTATGTATTTGTTATAATATTTTACCCAATATATAGTAGTGATTTCAAAAGTTAAAATAATATATACATATATATATATATATATATATATATATATATATATATATATATATATATATATATATATATATAAACAAACAAATCGTGCACTGTTAATGAAGCGGTAAAATATTTATATAAATAGATATTTAATGAGTTTGTTTGCGGGCGCTGATTTCATAGGTCAGTGGGTAGAGCTGTCAACTAGATGGCTGTGGGTTTTATCCCTGAGTCAGGATGGGTGCTAGTCTTACCTGTATTGAAAAGCTATGATACAATGAAACAGTCTGTCTTTGGATGACTACTATCTATAATAATAAAAGCGTTTTTCTATTTGTTCACAATTTGATTAATATTTACAAAAGCTATACTGATTCACAAATCAATTATATATATATATATATATATATATATATATATATATATATATATATATATATATATATATATATATGTATATAGCTTAATGTAAAAGGAAAAGAGAAAGTTCAGTTCCACAAAGGAGACTTATCCGGATAAATTTTGCCTGTATTCCATTATTAAATAAATGATCCATTCTATATCTGTGTGTTTTCATTTCATACTCTTGTTGTCCTATTACACACACACACACACACACACATATATATATATATATATATATATATATATATATATATATATATATGATTTTCAGAATGTGAGAGATTGTATATAATAAATTCCACAGCCAAACAACGTCGCAGCCCACATTGATTATCATGGCTCTTGTGGGCTGCGACGTTGTCTGGCTGTGGAATTTATTATATATACATATATATATATATATATATATATATATATATATATATATATATATATATATATATACACGCACACACATACACACATATATATATTAGTCGAAATTGGAATTGGATATCGGAAAAATCGAAATATTTGAGGATGTCGGAAAAATTTTGTATTGATTTTCCGATGCCAAAACGATTGTTTTGTCATTTTTTATTCGATTTTGTTTAAACAACATCTTCCATTGCTGGTTATAATGATTAAATAATAAATAGTTTTAGATTTTAAATATTAGTTTTAAACCAGCAGTGAAGCTAAAATCGATAGATCGTCCCTCACAAGTATATTTTTACGTTTAGGAAAATACCTGCACATTTAACATGGGTGTTTCTACGGTAATACTAGAAAAATACAGTTATATAGTTAAAAAAAAATTACAGATTTATAAAGAATCGGAATCTGCAATTGTATCGGAATCGGGAATAATATTGGAATCGTCCCATCACACACGCACGTACACCCCCCCATATATATATATATATATATATATATATAATTATTTTTTTTTTTTACTATAATAATTAAATACCTACAGACACTAGTGTTTCATCCTTTCGGGATTCTTCAGTGCAGGGTGTCACGATTACTACCAGTCGAACGATTCGAACCCCGCGACACGAGACATCTCTGGCTCGATTAGCGGAGGCCGTATCCATTCGGCTACCATTAATCATGTGAAATAGCGTTGAATTTTTAAACATTTTAATTTAAATGTTCATTACGTCAGACAGACAGTGATCAAATCGTTATACGATGATCTACGCATAAGAGCTAAATTGACCGACTTTTTTTAATTCAACAGAAAGTGCTCAACGATAAGAAACGTATTTCTTAAAGGGGCTGTCATAAGGGGCTGTATATATATATATATATGTATATATATATATATATATACATATATATACATATATATATATATATATATATATATATATATATATATATATATATATATATAAGGCGCTGTTCATTAGCTAAGGAGTGAGGGTAAACATTTGTATGCTTTGGTTTCGATTCTAACTGATGGCGCCTAAGTCATGTATATGTGTGTTTTAGCTTTGATCTGGCAACTATATATTAGGTTTAATATAATAATAGATAAAGTATTATCCCTATAATAATTAATGTGCAATCTGCATGCGTTAACATATCATATTTAGGCGTAATTTACGATCGGGCAACGCTGGGAAGGATGCTAGTTTGAAATAAAAATGAGAAAATGTAGTGGTGTAGCACGCACAGAATAAGCTTAACCAACGCCATATAAGAAAACATATCTGGTCGAAAGAAGTTGAGAAAGAAAAGCACTTAATCTCTTGTACGCCTTTACAGAATAATTATCGTTGATGTATCCTTTAGTGTACCATGTAGATTTCATACAAAACGTAAGCAAATACAATCATTACTTACCTCCGGCATTGGCTGCATAGAGAACGAGTGATGTGTAGAAAAAAATAGTAAGAACTGGTTGCAGTTCTGAGACGAAAACTCCTAAAAATATTTTGCCGTCCAAGATTTCAGACGGCGGCTGAGTTAAATATTGGGCTGAGTAAGGTGTCTGAGGGTCGTTGAGTACAACCTCTCTATGTCGCACTCTCTAACCAGTTGCAATAAATGCTTTTAATACCCTTGGAATTCTTTATGGAAACTTATAGTCAAATGGATTTATGGTAAATAGTATCATACATAAACAGTATATATATATATATATATATATATATATATATATATATATATATATATATATATATATATATATATATATATATATATACACACACACACAAGGGGCGATCCAAAAGGAAAACCTCTCATTTTTAACTTAAAAAGGATACTTACGCCAATAATTCAGTAACGTGTTTCTGGTTGTGATGCACGTTCCTTACAGGTGTTTCTTTTTAGATACTCACACCGTCAATATCTGCAAAAGAGAGATAAAATTTTCAGCTCAGTAATGCATAAGTTGAGTCACTAAAACAATGCAATTTTAATCCCCTATGAATAAATTTTAATATATATATATATATTTAAGTATAAAAGTATATATATATATATATATATATAATTATTAAATTTGAGTATATATATATATATATATGCATATATTAAATCCCTGAAAGAGTGTTTCATGGTAAACAACTGATGATCCCTTAAAAATAAATTATTACTGGTACTGTTGTGAATTCGAGAGGGCAAGTTGATGCAGTGATTGCAGGTGATTGAATGACTTACTGACTGAATAGTTTTCTAATGAATGATAAAAAGAATTTTTTTGTATAGTTTTTAAGGTTTAAAACTTCCAAGACTATATATATATATATATATATATATATATATATATATATATATATATATATATATATATACAACAGAAAAAAATAAACACTAAGATTAATATTTTTCCTGAGATTAATATATGCTTATTTATGCTTATTTATATTTACAGATAAGAATATTGTTCAAATAACTTGGAGTATCTCATTAAAATTGCATCTAACAACTTTGAAGTTTGTCATAAACCAAAGGAGCATCAGACGTTTTACAATTTCTGCGGGGACGAATCGTTGGTCAACACGGAGGTGGATTTAGTCAATGCAAAATAGCAAGAAATCTTTCAATACCCCATTCGACTCTTAATCGAGTCATCGTACAATTCACAAGAGAGGAAAACTAGTGCAGAAAACCTCATCCAATTCACCCCGGGCGAACTGAAAGAAAAATGTTGGAGAGGACCATTGGTGCAAAGCCTTTGACATTGCAACAGAAACTGTGTGTCCCAGTCCAAGAACAGCTGCCAGGTATCTTCACAAGCTGGACTACTATGGTAGAGCTGTGAGAAAAAAAAACTCTTCTTCGTCTGCCAATATTAAGTGCAGAAAAAATTGGGCTCATGAGATGGTGGAGTGACCTATGACCTTTCGGACCAATGTTATTTTCTTTGATGAGCCACGATTTGCATTATTTCCTGAGATTGGAAGTATCTGGGTACGGAAGTTCCCACAGCAAGAACTTTACTAACCCTGAAACATGGGGGGGGGTTCTCGGTTATGGTAGAGGTGAAATTTAGAGAGATGATCGCTCTGACATAGTGGAGTGCGAAATAAACATCAATTCTGCTAAATATGTTTAAATATTACATAAAAGATTCCTACCAATATGCTCCAATGAACCAAGTTAACTCCCTATTTATGGAATATAGAGCTCCTTGTTACATCGATTGAGCTAAATTAGGATTAATAAATTTCCATGGCTCAGTCAGTCCCCGGATATGAAACCAACTGAAAACTTTTGTGGCATTTTAAACCAGAACCTTTGCAAAAAGAAAAGGACACAATCTTCTAAGCCTGAATTTTAACATTATTGCATAAGCCATAGCGAACAATTCCTTCAGATGATATTCATCAACTGATCAATGCCTAGATGGGTCCTAGCGTTAAAATCAGCGAAAATTAAGATAACAAAGTATTAGTTATTAAATTTGTGACCATTTATTTTTTTATTTATTCTATAAATAATATGTTTATCGAAATATACTGTCTCTACGAGTGTCTATTCTTTTCCGTCATGTATATATATATATATATATATATATATATATATATATATATATATATATATATATATATATATATTAAAGCACATCTGATTGAACACTGCAGAGTTATTCTTCTTTCCAATGTTTCCAAAAATTATAAATACATTAATACATTAAGCCTCAAAGAAAAAGAAAACGATAACAACAACAATCGCTCCTGATGATAATGCACCGCTAGAAAGCGCTTGAGAAGAATATGGCTGAACAATAACTTTTGGGTGCCATTTTATACAAACGTCAGCTGAAATAAAAAAGAATGCTCGGCGAATGGAAAAGATATCCAGAAAAATCAGAAAAAGAATAACTCTGTCGTGTTCAATCAAACGTACTTGAATAATGACCTGCTGCCAAAATATAATATATATATATATATATATATATATATATATATATATATATATATATATATACATATATATATATATATATAAAGTTTTTTCTCGCCTTGGCATTAATATAGATAACCTATTTTTCTATTTAAAAATTATTAAAACGAACTTTTTAGTATACAAAGATATGCAAAAAACTACACAAAGTATAATGAATTTGCATATTCCTTAAAAACCAAGCGTTAATTAAATACTTATTCATTTTTTATGTTTTTTATAAGATGTTTAGATCTATTTCATTATTATACTGAATCTTATGCATAGTTTCTACATTCTGCATAATTGTGTATAATTTAAGAAGAAAACGTTCTAGATCCCTGGATATATATATATATATATATATATATATATATATATATATATATATATATATATATATATATATATGAAAGTAACCTTGTTGGTGTGTTTGCGAAACGTCTCTACCAAACTCCTCTCTAAATATTTGGTATACGGAGTTGGAATTTGATATATATATAGTGTCTGGACCTGCAGTACACTTTCCAGTCGGTGCTAAATGGATAAAAATTATAAAAAAACAGTTACACTTTACAGGAGTCGTTGATTACACCTGTTTGCATGACCCACTCTACATTCATATATTAAACGACGTGTTTTTAAGATAGTATATATGTGAATGAGCGTGCCTCAGAGGCTTAGGAATCAGACTGGGGAGTTGCATATTTTTGTTTCAATTCTAGCGTATGTTACCAAAGTCATATTTTCTTACTTTTCGAAATCGCTACTGTATATTGGGTACATTATAATGATGGATAGAGTATTGATTCTATAACAATAAATACGAAATCGCTTTAAAGTATCATATTTAAACATGTTTTCGACCAGGCAACGTCGAACGGCCTGCTAGTATATATATATATATATATGTGTGTGTGTGTGTGTGTGTGTGTGTGTGTGTACATATATATATATAGATGTGTATATATATCCGCATATATATATATATATATATATATATATATATATATATATATATATATATATATATAGTAAATTTTGAAAATATATATGGCAATGAAGCTACACAAAACTTTTTGCTATTTGTGGAATCCTCCTGATGATAAAACGCGGAAAATTCTTTGACGCTTAATTTCCGCAGATATTTAAAAACATTCCTACTCATCCTTACTTATACTTTGAGCGCTGTCGGGTTTCCCTGATATTTATTTAGTAAGAATTATTTCCAGAAACACATCAGGTACTAAGGGAAGAGACCACGTGATGCTTGACAACATCCTACATGGTAGTGATTTTTGTGGAACGAACTGGATTCGAACGTGGGACATCCATGTCCTCAGTACGTGTCGTTTACTACTGAACCACCGCCACTTCCTAAAAACGTGAATGAACATATAAGAAATGTTTCATCGCAAAACTAAGAAACTGAAATTAGTTTGCGCGATTGCAACTTATCTCTTCTTCTTAACTATTATCTTAGCTCATAGATTCTTGGTGAAATGCACCGGAAACATACACCGAAATATCTTCCTTTAAAAAGCTTATTGTTCGCTGAATAGATTCTACTAATTACGCAGCTTACAGGAATGCCCCCAAATCTTATCATTCATATCAATAATTTGCAATACTAATGCAAGAAATACTGCAGTAAAAACAGTAGTTTATTTTTAACGACGCAGAATTTTATTAGAGCGCCGGCAGAAGAAATTCATCGAGTCGTTAAATGTCTTTAGGGAACTTTACATCTTTTTTCCAGTATCTATCGTTCTGTCTATCAACCTCCACCATATATATATATATATATTCTGGGCCTTTCGACGACGGATCTAATTTTATTTTAACTGTTTCGGATTATTCATCTTTACCCCATAGGATTGGAATATTACCAAATTTCATCATTTTTGAATTGAGATTGATGTAAATTCCGAATGTAATTTTTAAAAAGAACTTTCTTCGTTTATTGATCAAAAGACTTCATTACACTCTTGAATTACAAATTTCCGTTTGTGCTTCATTTTTATTCATTTTTTATGATCAGTTAACAAATATTTTTTTGCATTTTATGACCACAATTATATAACGTCGTTTCATACAACCAGTAAATGTTTAGCTTTGCTATATGTATAAATTTGCTATATGTATAAATTTGCTATATGTATAAATTTGCTATATGTATAAATTTGTTATATGTATAAATTTGTTATATGTATAAATTTGCTATATGTATAAATTTGCTATATTTATAAATTTGTTATATGTATAAATTTGTTATATGTATAAATTTGTTATATGTATAAATTTGCTATATGTATAAATTTTTTATATGTATAAATTTGCTATATGTATAAATTTGTTATATGTATAAATTTGTTATATGTATAAATTTGCTATATGTATAAATTTGTTATATGTATAAATTTCTTATATGTATAAATTTGTTAACAAATTTCTTTCCTCTGAAGAGAAGACTTTTGCATTCCTTGAAAGCCCGCGGAATAATTATTTATTAATACTGTTTGTTTGAGGTATTCTGTCGAAAAATAAATTTTACATGTAAATTTTTTTTGTAGTTTTCACTTATGTTTCTTGTATCTAATATATATATATATATATATATATATATATATATATATATAATCAAGGTTAAACACTGATTAGAAATAAGATGAAAATCCTGATTGATATTACTTGAAGTAATGCTTTCTGGGCGATCCTAACCAAAAAGGAGAAGCTCACTATTTAAGAATAGAGCAATATATAAGTTTAGTGGTATATATTCAAATTCTGAAAAAACAATATATAGACACATATAATCGAATTAAGAATTTCCATATAGTTATCATTCACCACTCAAAAACCTTTTTCAATATTTGTGCTGAAAAGCAAAATAAGCGTCCATTCACAGCTGAACATTTTTCAAACGACATTTCATTTCTTCTGATGATATGAGCCTTTAGTAAACATCCATGGATTAAGAAATCAACATAACCCCTTCTATATATTCCTTTTGTCAAACAATAAATTCTTAATTCGAATATATGTGTCTATATGTTGTTTTTTTTTCAGAATTTAAATATAACCACTAAACTTATATATATATATATATATATATATATATATATATATATATATATATATATATAGAGAGAGAGAGAGAGTTTTGTTTGTAAATAAGAATGGTAATGAAGAGAGAAGAATAAACAGGTTATAAGTAAATTAGTATTTAGTCCAAGTAGATAACATGTAAAAACAAAACATTGTGCGGTGCGGTTACTTAGTACGAAATGAAATACTGGTTTCTGATTGGCTAGGCGAAAAACGAGAGGGTAGTCTCCCACAGGTGTATAGCATTTATACGTTTAAATACGGATCTGCAACCTAATATTGAATAAGCGGTCAACACGTTTTTGAAAAGGATGAAACGATATATTTCACTAAAATATCCTTGATTCTATTAAAAAAATAAATTCTTTTAATCAGTGCACCCGAGTCAGGTTCAGTTAAACATTTATCATACATCGCGAAATGTACCTTGGATGACACCAAATTGAATGACACCGAATTGGATGACATCACTCCAAATTTCTCTATCATCTGTTGATCGATCGTTTTTGATCACTCGTTTTTGCATTTAAAAGTTTAATTTATATCAACTCATTAAAATCGTTCTCGTGCGAACAAAAGGAATGATTCTTAAGGTCAAGTATGATTCAATTGTGACTACTATTGTTAATAATTTGTATTTGCACATTTTATACATTTTAGTTGCACTTATTTTTCATCCACATTATTTACTATGTTTTTTCTTTATCTCTTTTTACTATCTATTATGTAAAATGCATTCATATAATTTTCCTGTAGTCGAAGTGTTCTGAAATCAAGAGGACCCTTTCCTAAGGCTAACACATAGATATTCGAATGTTTCATTATAGTTTTTAAAAACACCGCGTAAAGAAGTTGAGGATATTAGATACCTCCTCCCAATCGACTATTTTAATATACTGGCATTGGGGCCCGGCGTTGCCCGACTGTTTGGAGGTTTATGTTGTGCCCCTCCCCAAAAAACCGGTCAATTTTTAAAAACTTTGACCCCTATTATGACCCCTTAACATTTATTGTTTTGGGCTCAAATCAAATTATTAAGTAAGATCCATGTCCAAGGAACCTATATCTAAAGTTTCAAGTGTTTAGACCCAAAATTGGCGGAAGAGTTTGGCAGAGTTCTCAAAGGTCGAATCGTTAAACCTTGACTCCTTAACAGCAAAATCTCCGGCCGAAAACCTGACAGAGTTATTGCGTAGGGAAATGTACACAGGCAGACAGACAAACACACACAGACACTTTCACTTTAATAGATATATAGATTATAGTATATATTTGTTTAGATTCCCTTGGTCTTACGACCAGGATTCGAGGATAAGATTAAATCTAGTCTGGTGGTGTGCGTAGCTTCGTGTTGTTACTTGGGAGTACATCATAACATCATTTCCTCATAAAAGGCAGTATAGGTTAGCCATATCGAGATCTAATTCGGGCTGCGAGTCCAATAGAATTTTGAATATTTAGTCAGAGTTTACATATAGGAGTAGTTATCCTCATGCCAGGTTGTTCTGACAAACCCCTGTACAGGGAGACCTTAGACACGCGAGAACAATTTCTAGTAGGCATTCAAGTTTTCTCCTGTAGAGATTCAAGTTCATTCCAGTAGACGTTCGAGTTCTCTCAAGTAGACATTCATCATCTCCTGACAGCATTCAAGTTCTCTCGGTCGGCCATTCAATATATATGTCCGACCAGACATATAGCCTATATCGCAAGGCAGGCATAGAAAGTCCTTTCTGGAGCTGATCAGAACTCCACACTACTCATCACAAATGACTTCCAATCTAGATTACAGGGGCTCGATTACATCTATCAGCCATTTATCCATGCGCATTAGTGCGTGGCTAGCAAAAAGAAAACAAAAACTACAAATTAACGGCCTACAAAGTTGATATATTATTTATAAACGTACCCCGGAATGAATATACTTTATTTGACTTTAAACTCTGTCAGTTTTCCAGTAACTAAATAAAGGGAAACAACCCAAGGAGTTATTTTCCCTACGCCACAGAAAACTATATAAAAGTTTTTGTGTGTGTTTATTCACTTGCACTGGCCGTCTTACACTTGGAAAACGTTGATAGGAACACCATTAATTTACAAAATGATGCGGCACCCTAACACGTAAAATCCTTTACAGAAATTGTTTTAGTTATTTGTATTTATTGTTATTACTTTTTGGGACGTTTCACGAGAGTTTCGAACGATCCTGATAGAAATAAGCAATCTATTAGCCCAAACACTAGCAGATATCATCGTTGGATTCTACGTATTCTTACGATTTAGTTTCCAAACTATACGCACATTGATAACACATTTGCTAAGACTTCATCGAAAATTTATATACTATACTTTGGAGTTTAGTTGGCGGTAAGGTTTACTATGGACAATGTGATTAATAACTTTTTCCCTTTTACTTGCATGTCTTTGTTGGACGTCCAAGAGATGGCCCGCTGACTAGCATTTACTGGTTACTGTCTTTTGTGTCTGTCTGCGCTCTTTTGTGTCAAGATCTAGAAAAATATTTTTTTAATTACTTTTTCACCCCAAACAAGGCACATTGCCACTTTGATGTAGGGTGCTATTATCAGGGACATAATCTACAGGCGTACTATGTAGGAGGTTGGGCAGCAAGATGCCGGTTCATGTTACACATGAACTTTTGCATGTCAGTACAGTTAGGGAAGCAGGAACCCGGAATAGAATTCCAAAGTCTAGCGGCTCCGTGGAAGAAACTACTGGAGGGAAGGTTCTCTTACATCTAGGGATCTCTACTGTGAAGGGGTTGGATTTAGCTGCTTGTCGGGTTTGTCGGGAGTATTTACGCCGAGGGGGTACAAGTGTTTGATGGTCTTCGGAGCATTCACTATTAAAATACTTGTAGAACAGGCAGAGGGGATGCTACATTTCGTCGATGGGACAGAGGCTGAAGCTTATAAGACAGGTCAGGACCTATCAGGTTGGCGACTCTCTTTTGAATCTTGTCTAGGAGCGAGAGACTAGTAGCAGATGTACCAGCCCAAATATGACAACAATACTCCATGCATAGGCGAATGGTGGCCTTATAGACGTACAGGATACTTTCGGGCGTTAGTAGCTTTCTAGCACGGTAGAGAGAACCTACATTCTCCGCAGCGGTCCTGGCAATGCTTTCAATGTAATTGTTCCAACTCATGTTTCCTATGAACGTTAGCCCGAGGAGTTTAAAAGATGTACTTTCAGATAAAGAGTCTTTGACCATTGCTATTGGTGGTAGAGAAGGTTTCTTGTAGTTATTGAAGGAAACAAGTTTAGTCTTGGCAGCATTGAAGGTGGCCATCCATTTATGTCCCCATTCCACTACTGATTGGAGGTCATCCGCTAGTGTTTCTGCCATTTCTTTAGATATGTGTTCATTTCTTTTTCTGTCGTGTTTGTTATAGAGTGCGATGTCATAAGCATATGTACCCATCTCACAGACAATTTTATTAGCGAAGTCATTTATAAATAATTAGGAATAATAGAGGTCCAAGGATAGACCCGTGAGGCACTCCCGCATTTAGATTATATTGTTTCGATGTACGACCGTCGAGGACAACCTGGATTTTTCTCTTATCTAAGAGAGATTTAATTATGTTAAGTATTCTTCCAGTGATACCGTATGATCTGATTTTCCGAAGAAGACCTTCATGCCATACTCTGTCAAAAGCCTTGGATATATCTAGAGCTACCGCTCTACCCTACCCTGCTTTGTCCAGTGAATGGTATATACGTTCAGAGATTACAGTTAGGAATTCTGCTGTAGAACGGGCTTGCCTAAATCCGTATTGTTGGTCGGTCAGAAGTTTAGCATCTGTAAGGTGATGGACTAGAGCTTGGTTAATTATCGTCTCAAATATTTTGGGAAAAAAAAAGTGGGAGGATGCTAATGGAGCGATAATTTACTGAGTCAGGACTTTCGCCAGAATTCTTGAAAACTGGTACTACAGAAGCAGTTTTCTAGCAGGCAGGAAAGCAAGATTCATTAAGCCATTTTTTGTAAAGTTTGGAGAGAACTGGAGCTACTTCGGCGGATCACTTTTTTAATAGCACAGCCGGGATGAGATCAGGTCCACATGCTTTTGCAGTGTCAAGATTTTTTATGATAGCATGCACCTGAGAAGGGGTGATTTTCAGATAGTCTATTGTGGCGTCTGTCTGCAAAGGAAAGTCGGGGATGGAGTGGTTAGCAGGGTTCAGTTTGAAGTCGGTGGAAAACCGACTGGCAAGCATGTTAGCCTTCTCGGTTGCTGCGCAAACAACCTCATGATTGTTGGATAGTGGGGGAATTGTTGATTGCCCATTATTTACTACACTGTTGTGTCCAGAAGTCACGGGTACCTAATTTCTGTGCTACGATGCGTTTTTTGGTGGTTTCAGTTAATTCTCTCTTAGCTGTCTCTATTTCTTTCTTACAGTTATTTCTGGCTTCTATATACTTCTCTCTGTTAGAACTGGACTTATGTGGGTTAAATCTGTGGTACACATACTGCCTTTGCGCAATGGCAGTTGCACAATAGAAGCAAACCATTGGGGAGAGTGGGGCTTACTATAAAATTTCCGCGTGCGAACATGTGCTTCAATTACTGTTTTGAACCATTCAATGGTCGCATTTGCGCACTGTTCAGCAGGAAGTGAAAAGATATTCCTCCATGGGGCGTCTCTGATGAGATCACTAATGGCCTCCCAGTCAGCCTTTTTATAATATCTTGTTTTGAACAATGGCTCGTCAGTTGTGGCTCTAGAGTTTAGAGCGATTTCAACCATTATCACTGCATGATCAGAGTTTCCAAGTGGGCTGTGGGCATTCGTAACACAATCATCGGGAACTGTGGTCAGAAACAGATCTAGAAGTGATGCGTGTTGTATACACTGGTCTGGGAAACGGGTTGGAAACGTAACCACCTGTGATAGGGAATGACATATAAAGAAGCTATGTGTTGTGCTACCAACTGCGTCTGTGTAAGTAGAAAATCCAAGCCAGTTTCTGTGGTGGACATTGAAGTCACCAAATACATGCACTTGTGCGCTAGTGTCGAGGGAAAGTGCTGTATCTATGCTGTGAGAGACTTTGTTTATTAGGGTACAGTCCTGGGCCGAGGGACAGCGGTAGAGAAAATAAAAGTAACTAATGTTATGTTGCATGTTAAGTCTAAAGCACATAAAGGCTTGATCGTCCGATTCTAGTTTTGTTTCTCTAGTCAAAGGGAGGGTGTTTCGAATATAGACTCCAAGCCCGTCCATATGTGTCTCAGAGTCCTTACGGCGGAGTGGGAGATATCCGGGTAGGTTTAAGGAGTTATAAGGGATGGAGGATTGTAGGTTATGCTCACTTAGTGCTAAGATATCCGGCGTGTTTGTTAGGAGAAATGCTTCAACATCATTTAAAGTAGTTCTAAGCCCACAGATGTTCGTAAATGCAAGTCTAAAGGGAGGAGGCAATTTGGTTTTGTTTGATTTTTGTTCTGGTTTAAACGTAATTTTAGATTTTACTGCACTTTTTTTAAGAGTTTCAGTTTAGGTAAGGGGTGTTGAACAAGTTGTTATGCAGAATACCAGACATGCAACACACGTAGACCGTCAGTTGACCTTCCATCTACTAGGATGGTGGTTTTAGGAAAACCCACCGGGTATGAGTGCAGGACCACTTTCCATGCGCGACATGGTACTACAAACATCCCGATATTATTCAACTCTTGATGGAGCAGTCGCTCTAAGCGCTACCAAAGAGTTATGCCTCCCGTACTACCAGTCGGGAATAGCAGCCAGGAACTGTCTATCCGGTACTCTCAACCCATCAGACGATGGTCAACCCAATCTGCTTGTACTGGCATTATGGTATTCAAGCACTCCTAAGTGCCCAGTTTTGAGGGATGGGATGTGTCGGGAGTGGGGAAAACGGCGTTCATTGCCCTAGTCAGGAAACAAGATCGACCACAGTGTGTTTCTGTCGATAACCTTTGATTCGACCTCTACGCCTCGCTAATAGGCAAAAAAGTAGTATGGAAGCCGGCGATAGACAGTGCTTATTTGCTCCTTAAGCAGTTTAGGTTTGCAGTCCGGTAATTTGTTTGAGTCACCAGCTCTAGGAAGGTTGTCATCGAAGACTGGAGAGGTCCCCTCCCCTTAGGTTTAGCTTCAGAGTTTTCCATCTCCTAGACGGATGACCTGGGAAGATCTACGGGACCATCAGCACCGAAAGGGTTTGCCCCACGCCTGGGTCCTAAGCCAGGTATTTTTGCGACCCCGCGTGAGTAGTTAATGTCTCTGGGTTAGTGTGTAAAGGTTATATATTTACTGAAAAATTACACTCCTCAAAGTTATTAAGGGACATTGCTATTTCATTGTTTCTGGAGGAGGGGGTGAGTAAAAGTTCATGCAGTGGAAGCAGCTATATTTGCAACAGGTTTGTTGGATTTAGTTTATATATAGTTTAATATTTTTTCTTTTAATTTATAATTAATTTGTTTTCTATGTTGGCTTAGGAATAGGATAACGCGTGACAGAGTGGCTTGATATTAAAAATTAACTAAAGAATTTTTGTTGCCCAGGTTATGGATATTTTAGATGGCAGGAGGGTTAAAATATATATTCAATGTAGATACAAGTAACGTCATTTTTGATATGAAGTACAATACAGTACATGTATAATTGGAAGAAAATTATAGGCTATGGTGTATTCAGTATCTATAATAAAGTAAATAGATATATGGGCACATTTCCAGTAGATGCGAATATATGGAAATTGTAGTTATTAAATAAGTTTCCACTTCTAATGCAGATATCTTCTGCTTTCGTTTAAGAATTAGGAAGTTGTGTTTTGCATTACAGAGTATCGGTTCAGTTTTTGTATTTATCATTGCAAAACTAAGGAAGAGACAGCTATTGCTATGTAATGTAAATATCTGTAAATCTAAGTACATACTATAGCTAGTAGGTATCTACCTGGATAAGAATAAGCTAATGCATGCCTTAGAGGTAGAAATGTATAGATGTTTAGTGATGATGACTTCCAATCGGTCAGCATGCGAAGATTAAAGGCTGAGAGCTAAGGACCCCCCTCCGAAGGCGTATGTAATGCATGACTGTTAGTGGCAGCTTGGGGAGTAGAGCAGATTGTTAGTTTTCAGGAGAGGATTAATATTACAAAAACAGTAGAATTAATTATTAGAGTTTTGAGTGTCAAGTAAATTTTATTTAGAGAAAAGAAAAAAAGTTGTTTTTTTTTAATTTAACATGCAAACCAGACAAAGGTATTCGTCTTGGAGGTAAAGTATATATTTGATATCGTATTGATTTAAACTTTCAGTAAAACTAAAATGTATAGACCCCCCTCGCATGCGCGTTTTTACGTTTTACAAAATATTTGCACATGTAAGATGTGCTTTTACGCTAATGGAGACAAAATTATCATTCTATAGTTACATATTTACAAATTTATGAAGAATCGGAATCGGTAAGTGTATCGAAATCGGGAATTTAGTCCGGAATCTGTAATTTTATCGGAATCGGGAATAATATTGAAATTGACCCATCACTAGTAGATATACAATGATAAGATTAAACCAATACACGATATAAACTGTTAAGTAGTAAGGTTCTTATTTACAATGCCTCCCCACGGGACAGAGCGAGACACCAGGGCCGTTTTTTTAACGTGGAGAAAGAAAGAAAAAGAAAAATTGTCTCAGTCATGGAAGATTTCTCCTCTACTGAAAGAGAACAAGAAATTGAAGTGCAGCATCTCAGGACCAGATACTACGCTTTGATCTTTGCCCAAAATAACTGCTAAGTAATATGTGATATTTGCCTCCCAATTACGGTTCGCTTGTGTAAGATAATTGTGTGCCTTAAAGGCGTATCGACTCCTACTGAAATGATGAGCCCCCTTGCGTCTAGCGCGTCCGTCTCCTACTTGTCAATTAGTTAAATACGTGGAGGCGTACAGGAACAAATAAAGACTGTCGAAGGTCGACATCAAAGAAACCGTGAACCAACGCGACTGTCGACATTTTGTCTGGACGGTAATTGATTAACATGATCATTTACGATGCCAACATGATACTTATTTATTGGGCGAGTCAGAAAGAAATGGCAATATTGTCATTATTTGAAAGGAATTATTTGATCTCCTCTTGGACAAGCACTAACAATCAAGACTATTTACCAATTATTTTTGCGAACTGTCATTTGCATGCACATGTTCTGTTATATAAAATATCTCTCTAACACACACCCTGTCTTTATTTGAACTTTCACTCTTTCACGATCTTTCTTTATCTCTCTTTCTAATTCTTTCATTTTCTCTCTCTCTCTCTCTCTCTCTCTCTCTCTATATATATATATATATATATATATATATGTGTGTGTGTGTGTGTGTACGGAATAATCACGTTAACACACCGGTTCTCGTTGAATCAGCGAAGTTAAATAACGTTAAAGCTTAGGCAGTACCATACGGGTAACTATTTGGGAATACCAAGCGCTGTATGTAAGAAGATGCTAACACCTCACTGCAATAGTTGCAAAAACCCAACGTCGTCATCTTCCCTTTTTTTTTACACAGTGATCACCACTCATCAAGGCCCGGAAGCCACTCAGGGATAAGGGTTATTGCAAGTACATTAAGTTAGTGAGGAGATTTGCTGAAGTGTTTACTTAAGGGGGCGGTTCATTAGGAATTTGTTAACATTGGACTTGAAGACATCCAAGTTGTAGTCCGGAGGGAAGCAGGCAGACAGAACAGAGTTCCACAGGCGTGCAGTTTTAAGAAAGAAGCTTTGTTCATGGAATCCGCGTTTTGATTTAGGCACAGATATAGAGTTGGGGAAATTTTTCACAGTGGATTCAGCTAGACGGGTGTTTTTCGTGAAAGATTGGCGAGGGGGGACCAGGGATTGCAGTTCATACAAGCATCTGCCATGGAAATAACGATAAAACAAGGACAGGCTCGCAACGTCTCTTCTGTGGGAGAGAGGTTGCAGGGTAGAGAAAAGGGCATCCCCCACTAAGCCACGAAGTCTATTTTGTACTCTGTCAAGGCAGGATAGGCTGTTTTTAGCAGCTCCTGCCCAGATATGGCAACAGCATTCCATCCTTGGACGTACTTGGCTTTTATATAGATAGAGAATTGCATCAGTAGTGAGATATCTTCTGGAGCGGTAGAAGGATCCCACCATCTTTCCAGCGACCTTGGCAACAGACTTGATGTACGTGTTCCATTTAAGATCAGGAGTAAAGGTCAAACCCAGAAGCTTGTCAAAACACGGAGCCTCACCCAGACGAGAGCCATCCATCACAATTGATGCCAGCTGGGGATCAGAGCGTTGATGATGTACGGATAGGAGTTTGGTTTTGGATGCATTAAAGGTAACCAGCCACATCTTCCCCCACCGAACCACGCGCTCGAGATCAGAGGAGAGAGAATCAGAGAGACCTTTGTCATTTACAGCCTTTGATGTGTTGCCGTAGATGGTTGTGTCATCAGCATAGATGTCAACGAATGATTTAAGTATGTGTTTTGGGAGATCATTGATGTAGATCAGGAAGAGAGTTGGGCCCAGGATTGACCCCTGGGGGACTCCAGCATTTATATTGCAGGCCTCCGATTTTTGTCCATCGACCACTACTCTTATGAGCCTATCGGAGAGAAATGATTTAATGATTGAGAAAACATTTCCCGTTATACCGTAGCTGGAAATCTTGTGAAGTAGACCCTTATGCCATACCTTGTCGAGGGCCTTTGATATGTCAAGAGCAATTGCCCTAGAAAGAAAGCCTTTGTCAAGAGATTCACTTATCCTGTGGGATATAACCGTCAGCACATCTGCGGTAGATCTTGCAGAGCGGAAACCATATCTATCCCTAGATAGAAATGCGACTGGCGACCTCTTGTGAATTTCATACTACCTTGAAACTTCCTCTTTCAGGAGAATACAGTTCAATTTGTCTTGGGTAAGTGCCACTCCGGTACGGTGTGTGCGTGTGTGTGTGTGTGTGTGTGTGTGTGTGTGTGTGTGATGTCTTTAGAGTGGTAGATCCTGCCTGAATATTTGTTTACGAACCCCTTTCTGGAAATTTTGAGGTCAATTCCGATAACCCCCAAACTTTTTAAACGATCATAGCTTACTGTGGACAGTATATTTTATTTTGATCCCAAGGGCATGATAATATCGCAAGGTTTGCGTTCACGCTGTACATTTATTAAAATGAAATACGATATTAATTTAATCATACCTTGGCAATTATATGAAGCCTCAGTACATCTTATCACCGAAGTTAAGAGACGTTGAGTTTTATCCAGCAATAAAGCCGGGGATCATTTGGTAAGAACAGATGCCGTATGTGCTTCGAAGCCTGGAAATAAATGGCCACCGTCTAGCCATTCTAGTTAAAGGTGCACTGTATGAAATAATGCTGCACTCCCACATCTCTGGAGGCTTACAATGTCTTCAGGTCTGGGACCTCGAAAATTATGTAAATTAAAAAAAAGGTGATATCATACAGGGTTAACGACTGGGGACATTCATTCATGGGAAGGTTGTATTCAATTGAAGTCATGCTTACCATAAAAGATACAATGAAATATACATATAGATGTATGCATATTTCATATTTTGGCAAGCTCGAAAGTTCTGTTCGAGTGTAAAAAGAAATTTGCCGTAGTCTCGAACGTTTTCGACTTCCATAAGTGATCCTCACGCGAATGACGAATTAAAAAACGCGTTGGTGAATTCATTAAAATCGTTTAAAATCATTAAATGCACTTAAGCGTGCCTTCCCTTTCATATTGAGCTTATTGGTATTTTTTTTTGTGTTTTTTTTTTCATACGGATGAGTAGGGCTTCAATGATTGGAAGGCGCTAGTCACAGCGTGAAACGGCTTATATGGCGACGTTTTTAATTAGTATATTCCTAAATTCAATTTTGGGAGTGTCACGTACTCTAAGGTGTTGGTAAATGGAACTATTAGGGAAAGATAGGTGGCATGTTAGTCGGCGAGAGATACTGGCTCTAGCCATAACAATGTAAGTGTTTTTTTTGGAGACACATTTTCCTATAAGGCATTAGAGAGAAAATTCTGCTCAAGTATACAAATATAGATTTATAACCACATACAGAAATACTAAACTTAAACAGATGTATATATATATATATATATATATATATATATATATATATATATATATATACAAATGTATATGTGTATATATTCTTTCAATCATAAAATATATACTGATAATATACAACAACAAAAAGAAAAAAAAACACGTCATCAGAAGCAATTAATATGTTCCTTTATAAAGAAGAACCCTGGCGAAAATGAATAAGTTGTCATGTGACTGATTAAAAAAATATTTATTCAAGATATAATTGAATATATATATATATATATATATATATATATATATATATATGTCTGTGTGTGTGTGTGTTTTGTTTATTTAACAATAATTAGTTGTATTTATTATTCGCATACGTATACGTGTCATCTTTGCTAAACAACTGTTTGGTCTTTTTTTTTGTGATAGATAAGAAATTTTTACAGGGTCAAAGGGACATAATTCTAACAAATCAAAGGAGATTCTCAGCAAATCATTTCTTCCTAAAAACCATAAAAATTGATATCTGGAGATATATATCAAATGGTCCCCCTCTTCAAGCCCGAGTGTACCTCGCCATTTTATTCTAATTTTTTTCTTATTAATGAGTTAAATTTACGATAAAATAACTTCTTCGTTTGCATATTTTGTTACTAAATGTTAATCAGAAGTAACTTTTCTGGGTCGTTTATTCTAAAACCCAAATATCAGCTGACATGGTATTGTAAACTAAATTAAATGAACGACATTATCATTATTTTACTGTTCATAATATATGATATTAAATAAAATACCGATTCTATAATAATACGCGCACAATCTTCATAAATTAAAATATCATATTTAAGCGTATTGTACAACCGGGCAACTACCGAGAATCAAAATTAAAATGTTTTTCTTATGATTTACATTTTGCTTTGATGTTAATATCTAAACTAAAAAGACATGTTTATTGCAAGGCTAAAAATTAAAACATAATACCAATAGTTATTACGTTACGCATACACCGTATTGCCGTCGTTCGACCTTCACCTGGCAAATTCCATTTCTTTAATGTTCACACTTTTGCACCAATTTTCCCGGCTAAAACCCAAATATAAAGTTTCACACAGGTTCGAATAGCCTATATATTACTTTTCATGTCTGTTTTTACGCAAATATTATGCAAGTATAAATCATGTAGAATATCTTCATGAATATAATTACACGTAATAATTAACTAAAGGTGATCATCCCATGAAAAAAAACGAAAAACACTAACAGGGAATTATTTAAAATGAATGTTTGTAAAATGTGTAAACAAGCTAAATATTTTGTAGATGAATTCAACTCCACGACCCATATATAACAAAGTTGTATTTTCTTTTTGAATAAATAAAAAAAATGGTTTTTAATATGAATACACAAAAGAAAAACAAATATATAAGAGTATATATCAATAGCTTGATAAAAAAAAGCATTTCCTAGATCGATTTGTGTTTTGTTTAACTCTTGCCGATTATATATATATATATATATATATATATATATATTAGCAAAAGTACCCGTCGTGACTGGGTTCAAAAACAGCCAAGAAAATGGACTCTGATTAATGAAAGTATGATAGGTTATGAGCAGGAAAGGTTGTACAGAGATAGCTACGAACACCCTATAATTTTATCATATTGTATTTCTTCAAACTGAAACATAATTATCAAAGTATACTTA
This sequence comes from Euprymna scolopes, assembly GCF_053919585.1. NCBI lineage: Eukaryota > Metazoa > Mollusca > Cephalopoda > Sepiida > Sepiolidae > Euprymna > Euprymna scolopes. Next base: position 188,314,039 of record NC_136482.1, read on the forward strand.
CGCAGATAGATATTAAAAGTCTTTATTAAAGTTTGTGCCTATTTCCATTCTATGGAGGCCAGGCGCGAACGCAGACCCCACAATTTTATTATACCATCCCTATTTGATTTAAAACATACTTATCAAAGTATTATTATGTACATCTATATCAAAAACACTTGTAAACGTTTTTTTTTTTAATTTTTAATTTTTTTATTTCCATACTTTGTTGACCAGGCGCGTACGCAGACCCCGCAATTTTAATGAATCATCATTATGCCAGATCAAACCTACCCATTTCTGTGTTTCGATACATCTTCTATCATTATATGTGATCAGTTTTCTATAATAGTCAACCATATAGGAGCCTATTCGTGACCAGACACACACAGACATTCAGCTTTATATTATATATATATATATATATATATATATATATATATATATATTTATATATATATGGATATATATAGTGAATAAATATATGTATATATATAAATATACATATATATATATAGTGAATGAATGGCAAAAGTCTATACTCCAAAGTTCATGATGTTGACCATCTTATAATTTATTTATTTCATTCAGTTGTTCAACATCATGAACTTTTGAATATAGACTCTTGTCATTCATTCACTATATTTCTCTGTAATTACATTGAGCTTCTTAAATAAGGATTGGTATATATTGTAAGGAAATAAAATATACATATATATATATACATATATATATATATATATATTAAAGTTTAATTAAGCATTTTTGAAAACACAGTTTCTTTTACTTTTTTCATAAGAGTGTATATTACTGATCTGTTTCATTAGCAATCTTCAACAATAGTAACAATGTTATCACTGCATTTTGAATACAGTAAATTCTTCAGACAATACTGTATGTTGTATTTTTGTGTCTTTAGTGGAATATGCTCTGATGGACCCATTACACTAATACCCTCCCTCGACGGACATACTCCCGACTGACCTGACAAGCAGCAAATTCCCACTCCTTCATTGTTAAGTTCCATAGATGCCGAAATATCTACTACTTTAATATTTTCTTCCTATGGACTGTTAGAATATTGAATTTCTTCCTTATTTCTTACTCTTCTTGTCATACTTACACGCAGAAATGTAAAATGCAGCGCGAACAGATATCTTGTGACTCAATTCCCAATAGAAATCCCCATATACATGATGCCAATTAGTAGTCTCCCATGTCTCAGTAGCATACACCTTATTGGTAGTGAAAAAGAACAAAATTGTTTTTCAAGTCGACGGTCAAACGCGCTTGATTATGCAAAATATTTATTCTTGGTGTTTAGTTTGGTTGTTTTGTAAGGAACCATTGTTGTTTTTATTTTTGACGTTACACAATATGATTCACTTTTCTAGAAAAATAAAATAACATTAATATCCGGTGCATTTTGGGTCAGTAAACCAATATCTCCAGACAGCCTCATCTGGTAGGACTAGATGTACAGGTTACGATTAAAAACGGGTTTCAACATAAGGTTAGGGTCAACGTAAGGTTAAAATAATGAAGAATTCTATCGGAATTGTATAGACTAGATTTATGACTACGTTGCGAAAGTAACGTCATGGGACAAAGTATAAAGTGACACGTAGAGTTTGCTGACCTACATCGTCAAAAAGATGTCAATACGATTTGTGGCTGACCAGGCGCGTACGCATACCCCACAATTTTAATAAAGCATCATTATGCCAGATCAAACCTACCCATTCCTGTGTCTCGATTCATCTTCTATCGTTATATTTGATAAGTTTTCTATAATAGTCAACCATATAGGAGCCTATTCGTGACCAGACACACACAGACGTTCAGCTTTATATTATAGATATAAACATGGTCGACGACAACAGAGAGGCTTTGTGTAGTTATACCTTTTTTATTTTTTCAATTTTTCTGATGTATTTTTGTATAAATCAGAGGTATTGATAAATATACTCTAGTTATATTTGTCTCTTCGAAGCATGTCGCGAGTTTTTGCTTTTCGTCTTTCGTCAAGACATTGTCAGGAGAATGTATAAGGTTGGTGGTGCTAACGGGCGGATAGTAGTTAGTAATAGCAGTAGTAGGAACACGATGCATGCTAGGCCATTTGCGCCCAGTGGGGAGGAGAGTGTTCGGTTTTGAAGTGAGAGCAGGGTCTGAGAGGGAACGGAGGTAATGATAGGCATTTTAAAATGTTTGGGCCAGATTAGAATGTAACCATATTTAGGACAGGTTACTGATTTCTCATATATATCGTTTCCAAAACTTTTAAATTTTTTAACGTTGGTTTTATTGCTGGTGTGTTGCTGACTATAATTCATCTATCTTCCGAGATGGGTAGTTATGTTTGTTTCTGTAAATGTTGTAACATAGCACTAAAATTCTACATTAGGCATCCTAAGGAGGACAGGATAGCGTGGTCGTGTACCTAACGTAAACAACGTAACTACTGTTTTTGTTATTATAAGAGTTACAATCTCCCAACAGGATTTGAACTTATAGATGTTGTTGGTTCGTTCTAATAGTTTAGGGGCGGCATTGTTTTTTTTTTCAACTAGGTTTGGGTTTTAAATATTTTATAATATATAATAAACCTAAGGTTATTGTTGTCAGTGGAGGAAACGTATAATATTTTTATGTTATT
>NC_136482.1:188321676-188364176 GCF_053919585.1 Euprymna scolopes
AAAACGGTAATAAAAAATAAAGTATATATATATATATATATATATATATATATATATATAAAGCTGAATGTGTGTGTGTGTATGTGTGTGGTCACGACTAGACCCCTATATGGTTGACTATTTTAACAAAACTGATTACATATAATGATAGAAGATATAGAAATACACAGGAATGGGTATGTTCGATCTGGCAGAACGGTGGTTCATTAAAATTGTGGGGTCTGCGTTCGCATTAAAAAATTAAAAATAAAAAAAAACACGTTTACAAGTGTTTTTGATATAGATGTACATAAGAATTCTTTCATAAGTATGTTTTAACTTAAATAGGGACGGTATAATAAAATTGTGGGGTCTGCGTTCACGCCTGGCTCTAATAGAATGAAAATAGGCACAAACTTTGATAAAGACTTTTCATATCTATCTGCGTAAGTATACTTTAGTAATTATGTTTCTGTTTGAAGAAATATGGTATAATAAAATTATGGAGTGTTCATTCGCACCTGACCTCCATAGAATGGAAATATGTCACAAAATTTAACAAGGTTTTTTTTTTAATATAGATCCACAGAATATTGTAATAAGTGTTTCAGTGTGAACAGGTATGGTATAATAAATTATGGGGTTTATCTATTTTATTTTTACTTTCATCATATTTTGCTTTGGTTTTGATACTCCCGAATTCGAAGCTATCTCTTTACAACCCTTCTTTTCCATGAACCTATCATACATATTCCGGGTACTTTTGCTAATATATATATATATATATATATATATATATATATATATATATATATATATATATATATATATATATATATATTAATATGCATGTTTGTATGTATAGATAGATATGAATATATAAGTTACGTTCACTACATGTCGATCAATGATCTGTGTTAATTGATTCTATATAATATTGAGAAACTACTGAGCCGAATACAATTGATATGTTCCACACACATAAAAATATAATACTATGAGATAATTAAACCTATTAAAAGCAATTTATTCCTAGAAATGCGAAGGTATACACATACCGTAAATATAGAAACATACTTGATAGGTTTTGCCTGCATATATGTGTATATTTGCGTAGACATGTATTTGTGTATATATGCTGCGTACATGAATATGTACTAGCAGATATAATTACATGTTTGTTAATTATGTGCATAAATTTATAATTATTGTAAAATTGTATTTTAAAACTGTGGCTATTTTAAACTATGGCTATTTTATATAAATTACTAGGAGTTCAGTCCGGTATTGCTCGGGCTCTATGTATTCTTCATAACTTTATGTGCATATGTGTATGTATATAAAAAGTTTGATTCAGGTTCACGATACCTACATCTAAAATTTCAAGTGTTAAGAGCCAAAATTGCTAGAGGGTTTTTGTAGATCTGCAAAGGTCAACTCTTTAAACTTTGACTTCTTGCCAACCCAATTTTCACCAAAAATCTGATTAAAATCTTGCTGCATACCTTTATGTAAAATTTCAAAAGCTTAGACCCCAAATTGACTGAATAGTTTACTAGAGACTGCGAAGGTCAAATCTTTTTAACTGTGATCCCTTTGGCAGCCGGCTAAAAACCGATTTGAAAACTTGCCTTATGTCTGGATACGCTTCATGTACAGTTTCAATTGTTTAGACTAAAAATTGACTGAGTAATTTGATAGAGACCGCATAGGTAAATTTTTCTAAATTTGACCCTTAAGATTCATTGCTTTGGGCTGAAATCAAATTAAAATGTTTGATCCATGTCCAAGTAACCTACTTCTAAAATTTCAAGTTTTTAGATCCAAAATTAGCGGATGATTTTGTTAGAGTTTTCAAAGGTAAAATCGTTGAATTTTGACCCTTTAACAGCCAAATTTCTGGCCGAAAACCGATTTAGCAGATTTCCAAAATCTTAATACTCGTTATGTAAAATCTCGAGTCTGTAGACTGAAAATGAAACAAACCAGACTAAAAATTTTGGATTCATACCTCAAAATACTGATGTTTAAGCATACTAAACTACGGGTAATATAAGTATTGTGTGTGTTTCATATATTTGCAGGTATATGTAAATAGGTTATATATATAAAATTTACATTTTTCTTTTGTGTTATAACAAAAATTTATTGCTCGGAAAAAGTATGCAGTATTTTTATTAATTTTCTTAATCCATGAATTTTCGATGTAGGTTAATCTCCTCAAAGGAAAGGTCATTAGTAAAATATTAATTTTAGTTTGACTTCATTTTATTTTTAAGCAAATGGTACATGCGTTTGAAGTCTTTACAATCAAATGCCATCTGGATTTGGTTGACGAGTTTAGCCCACCACTGATTCTTCATTTGGCGGAGTGGCTTTCTTTCTAGGGCAATTGCTCTTGACATATCAAAGACCTTTGACAAGGTATGGCATAAGGGTCTACTTGTTTTCTCAATCATTAAATCATTTCTCTCCTATAGACTTATAAGAGTAGTGGTCGATGGACAAAAATCGGAGGCCTGCAATATAAATGCTGGAGTCCCTCAGGGGTCAATCCTGGGCCCAACTCTCTTCCTGATCTACATCAATGACCTCCCTAAACACATACTTAAATCATTCGTTGACATCTATGCTGATGACACGACCATCTACGGCAACACATCAAAGGCTGTAAATGACAAAGTTCTCTCTGATTCTCTCTCCTCTGATCTCGAGCGCGTGGTTCAGTGGGGGAAGATGTGGCTGGTTACCTTTAATGCATCCAAAACCAAACTCCTATCCTTACATCATCAACGCTCTGATCCCCAGCTGGCATCAATTGTGATGGATGGCTCTCGTCTGGGTGAGGCCCCGTGTTTTGACAAGCTTCTGGGTTTGACCTTTACTCCTGATCTGAAATGGAACACGTACATGAAGTCTGTTGCCAAGGTCGCTGGAAAGATGGTGGGATCCTTCTACCGCTCCAGAAGATATCTCACTACTGATGCAATTCTCTATCTATATAAAAGCCAAGTACGTCCAAGGATGGAGTACTGTTGCCATATCTGGGCTGGAGCTGCTAAGGACAGCCTATCCTGCCTTGACAGAGTACAAAATAGACTTCGTGGCTTAGTGGGGGATGCCCTTTTCTCTACCCTGCAACCTCTCTCCCACAGAAAAGACGTTGCGAGCCTGTCCTTGTTTTATCGTTATTTCCATGGCAGATGCTCGTCTGAACTCCAGTGGAACTCTCTGCCGCTTGCCTGTTTCCCACCTGACTAAAACTTGGACGTCTTCAAGTCAAACATAAATAAACTCCTGACAAACCGCCCCCTTAAGTAAGACACTCTATCAAAACCCCCAATACTAATTATCACTACAATACTATCTCAGTGATTACTGTACACACAATAACCCTTATCCCCGAGTGGCCTTTGGGCCTTGATTAGTGATGACCCCCATATGAAAAAAAAGAATGTAATCAATCAAATGACCTTGTTTTGAACGAGGATGGGTCCAGGTAAACCTATGGACCTCTTTGTGGCTGAAGAAAGTGTTACAGATAGCAAGGTCAAACTGAGTGCATAGATGGAGAAGATGCAGACCATTACTGTTGACCCTACCTACACCAAACCAGCCGAGTGAGTCCCAGGTGTGATGATCCTTGCCAACCTTTGCATTTAGATCACCCATGAGAATATCTTCTCAGATAAAGGAATAGAGGAAATGGTACGACTGAGATATCGGTAAAACGCCATGATGATGTCTTCATCATGACCCATGGTAGGGGCATACACAGATAAAATCGTCATATACCTATTGTGTGCAAGAGGGAAGCGCATCGTCATAATTCTTTCATTTACAAAGATTGGATGTTCGTGTTTCAAACAATGCAGCAATGTCTACGCTGTACCTAGCAAGCTCTCTTGCAACAATAGCTGCCTTACGCTCAGGTCTTTCACTATCCAGGACATCTAGCAAAGTTCTCACATTCCACGTAGCAACAGTTAGGTTATTGCTCTCCTGATAAAATTTTGATTTTCCTTGTTTATTATTTTTCTTCAACTTTATCTTGTTTCTCCTGCATATATAGAGCAGCCGCCGACCGCAGGAAGCCGACCAGCTAATAAAAGGGTAGACAATTTAAAGGCCACTTTTTCTAGACTCTTCCGAAAATGTGTGTATATACGTATATATATATATATATATATATATATATATATATATATATATATATATACATACACACACAAATATACACGGTGCTAGTTGGCCGTTGACCCCGAAAAAAGGTTCATTCGCCCTGTGAAATGTCTTGTTTTTAGTCCTTCAGGGAGACTATTATATATATATATATATATATATATATATATATATATATATATATATATATATATATATATATATATATATACGGCGATCCTAAAATATAACCCTATTCTAAAATAAAGAAATATATTACATGGACTTTTATTTAAAATTCAGTATGGGCACCGCCATTCGTCACTAGCTTTTCAAATCAACCATGAAGCGCATCAACTGATTTCACAAAAAACTCTTGCGAGATCGATTGTATTAAATTAGTACTTTGTGTGTGTGTGTGTGTGTGTGTGTGTGTGTGTGTGTGTATCTGGGAAATATGCTTATTCAATTATATTTCACCTTTTATTTATACCGCTCCTTTAATTTACAGAAGCTCGATATAACTATAGTGCTTATATAAATAAATAACAAAAATTCTAAATACACACATTAAGTAACATTCACACAAAAATTGAGAAACATATTATAGCATTGGAATTTCTATAGTCATTTTAGAATAGGGAGTTACTTTCGGATCACCCTGTATATATATATATATATATATATATCTATATATATATATATATATGTATATATATATATATATGTATGTATATATATGTATATGTATATATATATATATATATATATATATCAAGATTCAAATAAAAAATGTATACTGCGCGTGAGTGTGCGGATGTGATTATACGCTTGAATGTGTATTTAATATCTGTAGCTTCTGTATTTGTTGGTGTGGGTGGCATACTATGCGGTATGGTCGTTGTATGAGAAAACAAGTTTCACTGTTCACGTGTCCAAAGATAACACTAAGCTGACCGGCTGGACTCATACTTGGAACTAGAGTTATGAAGGTCAACATAATCGGTTGTAACTAAAAAAATGTATTTTGGTCAAAGAAGGATAATGAAATCAAAATTCAAAACACATTTATAATCTCTAAGTGATTAACCTACAGACCTCCTTGACTCCTCTATTCCTCATCTTCCCCAGAATTTGATCTTTTTTTTTTCATGTGCATTGATTAATTGTATTTATTTTTCTCTTGGGCAAATTATATAAAGTTTGTATTAATTTAGTCTTGAATTGCATCTCGAGTAATACTAATGAGGCGGTCTCGCTGAAAAGAGACAACAAAACACATATGCACATGTGTAGTCAATATTGTTAGTAGAAATAATAACGATTAACGCGCTCTGTTCATTCATCAGACATTTTTGACGCAGGACTTTCAGTGCATGTACATCCGGAAAACGAAAACTATACAAATTTATATATATATATATATATATATATATATATATATATATATATATATATATATATATATATATATATATATATATGTGTGTGTGTGTGTGTGTGCGTGTGTGTGTGTGTGTGTATGTGTGGTATATTTGACCTTTTAATTTGGTTGTTTTTTACGGCATATCAATCCTTTTCAGGTTATTTAATGCCGGATCCAAAGATTTTGAAGAAATTTTTTTTAATAGAATATATTTGTTGTTTTCAAGTCGGTTTCTATTTAACCCATAGTTGGGACCCTAACAGGTACTACCACTCCGGGTCAGAGTGGACCTGGAAGCAGTGGCAATTAAAGGGTGGCTCCACACTCCCCAAATCCCGCAAGCTGGGGCCTCAGCACTGGATATAGTTTAAGGTCATATCCAGGACCTCACCTTTTATTTATACCAGTCCTTTAATTTATGAAGCTCGATGTAACTACAGAGCAGATACAAATAAATAACTTCCAAATTCAAAGATGTTTTCCATTTTACCGTTTATTTCTTTCAGCATGCTAAAATGTTCAATGCTTGATAGCACCTGTTTCGTAGCGCAAAACGATGCATATTATTATCATGTAAGTTTTTTTTATTCTTTTCTGTCTTGACTAATCATCACTCATTACCTTTAAAATGAAATGAAGAGAATGTGATTACCTCAATCCTAAAAACTCGAAGGAGTACTTTCAACACAATTGCAATTTCTCTCCTGATTGTTTCAACTTATGAGATGACTGATTAATATTTACGATTTCAGGTTCACATGAACAGCTACAGCAGGAATTTCACTACACACTACTAAAGCCAGATCGTCAGAGCTGGTGAATTTACAAAATTGCAATCTGGACGTGAGGACACTCTAGAAGAAACGTATGGAATGCTTTAGACTGCTTTTGGACCATCTTGTATAAATCGAGCATCAGATTTTGAGTGGCAGAAAAGATTCAATAAAAGCAGGGAGTCTATGATGGATGGTGATGGATGTGGGAGGAGTAAGGAAATCAGAACACCAGAGTTGATTGGCCAAATAAAGAATTTCATGGATGAGAACCGCCGCGTGTCTACAAAGACAATAAGTACACTATTTAATGTTAATGTGGTAATCGTGATCACTATTAACTACAAGGAACCGAAAAAGCGGACGATTTCAGCGGATGAAGCAGTCCACAACTCCATCTTTGCTACAGCTAATTTGAACAAGATAACCTTCAAGACAGTTCTTCACCATCCCTATAGTTCATACTATTCCCCCCCCCCTGTGACTTTTGCTTATTGTCTAAGGTCAGGGAAAACCTTAAAGGCTATCATTATGAGACAACTGAGGAAATGAAAGAGGCTATGACAAGGGTCCTTGACACGATCACTCACGAGGACTTTCATGCGATCTTCGTGAAGTTATCAGAACAGAACAGCCGAAAGGGATTACTTCAAAGGGGGACTAGATTTTTATGTAAGTACTATCATTAAAATTCCCATAGGAAAAAAGCCTGAAAACCGTTTGAAAGCACCTCGTACTAAATCCATTTTTAAAGCACAGCATATATATATACATATATATATACATATATATATATATATATATATATATATATATATATATATATATATATATATATATATATGTATAATTATTACCATAAGTGTTTAATCCTCTCGGGAATCATCAGCGCAGGGTGACACGCTTACTGCCGGTAGGGAGATTCAAACTCGGTCAGGAAGTCATCTCTGACTCTATTAGCAAGGACCAAACCTCACGGCCAACTTCAACGACGAGAAATATCGTTGAAATTTAAACATTTATTTTTAGATATCGTAACATCCCTCTAATAATTATAACATCATGATCTTAATTGGAGCTTAATTGACCAACTTTCATTTCAACTTTCAAGTGCTCAACAATAAGAACCGAGTTCTTAAAATGGCTGACAGTATTATTAGTACTATAATAATTTTTAAATACCTACAGACACTAGCGTTTTATCCTTTCGCGAAATCATCAGGGTAGCGTGACACTATTACTGCGGGTCAAGAAATTCGAAACCGGTCACGAAGTCATCTCTTACTCCAATATATATATATATATATATATATATATATATATATATATATATATATATATATATATATATATATAAATATATATAAATATATATATATATATATATATATATATATAAAAATGTAAAGTTGGTTCGTTCTAAACAAATAAAACCATGTTTATACGCTACCAATTTATTTGAAATTTTCAGACAACCCATTTGTAGAGTCGAGGTATGTTTTTATGTTATTAAAATAAATTTACCTAATTAAAATTAAAATATTAAATAAAATAAATATATTTATTTAATCCTTTCTCCGAATCTGTTCTGTTGATAAAACTGAACTTCCGGTTCGATTCATTTCACAGCCACGAATTGACGAAAGGTTTCATTTTCTGTTAACTCGATAAGTAAAAAAAAAACAAAAAAAACATATTTCATTTGTTTATCTTCCAAATTTTTTAATTTACACATCTTTTCTTTATTATATAAGGCCAAAAAAAAAATTGTGTTGCTTGCTTTTGATTTTATTTTTGTTTTTCTATATAAGATTACTCATGCAGAGAGTGATCCGTGCTGAAATAATGTTATTATTTAAAAAGTCATTCTTAACATGGGGAGGTAAGGATGTTTTGTACCTATTCTGTACTTTAACCTTACAATTGAATAAAAAAAACATATCGTAAAACGTTATTTAAACGTGGAAATATGATTTAAAAAATAGCGCGGATCGCTCTCTGCATTAGTACCATTTTTATTTATTGCGGACTATTATTCTCATCTTTATTGGTTGTTGTTTCACGAATTTTCGGCCAACTATTCCTCTGGCCTTCATGAAAAGAAGTCCTTTTATAAATGTTCAGTAACTTTTTCCTTTTATTATTCTTAAAGAGTAAAACTTTTCTTATTCATGAAAGAAGTTAAGCCTACGTAAATAAATAAATGTTTGTACACATGACAAATTATCAATAAATGGTTTAGTTACTTTTTTTAAAAAATGTTTGTAAAAGTGCGAAAGGTGACGACGTTGTACAACCATTGCTCCCATGCTTAATTTCTATACTTATAGGTTTTTGGAATTTTTTTTCACTGGATTATTATTGATTGGACACTAATTAAACAGATTATTAAAAAAAATGTAAAAAAGAAATCATTATTTCGACATTTGAAAGTGGTGCTCACTTTTTAGTTACAACGTTCTGATAAATCAGTCACCCATTTTGTAAGCAATAAAAACGCAGTATATCAAAACCATAGAAAGTAAAACTAATGAGTCTCTACCGCATCGCATTTGTAAGTCAGAAATATATTTGTTTCTCAAAGGAAAAAAATAGAGAGAACTGGACTTTTTTTTATTGTTTTCATGAAAATAAAGTTTCGAGATTTTGAATTATTTTTTTTTTACTTATTTAGTCAGTTTGTGTGTGTGTTTTTTTAATTGTTTTTGTGAAAGGTGAGTTTTTTTTTCAAAACTTTTGTTTTGTTTCTTTTTAATTTTTTTAAAGTATTATAAATTTCACTAACATGCTGGAGAAATGTTTAATAATTTCGTATTTTTTTAGATTAGGTCCACCTCCACAGTTTTCCTTTCAATGACGATATTTATAGGTTTCCGAGTATGCTGAACACGCAAATTGCATTGAAATTTTGCGGAAATAAATAGTTGTATTATGCATTGTATCCTTCGGCGGCCATCTTTTTACGTGCACACGCGCCATAAACAAATACACACACGTAAAAAAGATGGCCGCCAAAGATTACAATGCATAATACAACTTTTTATATCTTGATAACTACTTATTTCTGCAAAATTTCGATGCGATTTTCGTATTCAGCATAGTCGAAAACCATTTCAAGTCGTCATTTAAAAGAAAATTGAGGAGGTGGACCTAATCTAAAAATTTACCAATAATTTTTAATCCCGCACGCCTTCCGATACATTGCTTCGTCAACATGCGACCATTTTATATCTCCCGAAGACACTTCCGTATTTAGAAAAAAAAAATAAATAAATAAAAAGTGACCGATTTACCAGAACGTGGTAACTAAAAAGTGAGTACCCCTTTCAAATGTTGAAATGATTTTTTTTTTCAATTTTTTTTCATAACCATACGTGCGCATGCGTTAGCCTTGACTAGAGGGGTACTAAGGGAACGACCATTAAATAATTCTGCGGGTCGCCATGGAACTCAACGCCCAAGGAGTATCAAAATAGTTTTCATGATCTGAAGAAATTTTTTTTTTCCGAAAAGTGGGTGATCACTTTTCCATCTAAATTTAACTTAAAATGAGCACCCACTTTCTGGCCACCTGAGGAAGGGGCATTTATTTTCGTGTTTATTGGTTTTTTTGACAAGGCAGTTTGGTACGCGAATGCATATTTAACAGTTTTCGTTTATGCTCACGCATAGCATAAACAAAGGCTACGTCTGTGAAATGGAAAATAGTCCCAGAGTTCAGGGGTTAATACCATGCAAAAGAAATCAAACAAAAAGACTTTTTAGCCAAGAAACACACAGAAAGAAAAAAAAAATAGCATCCATTTTTTTTCTATCGAATTCATTTGCTGTTTTTATTGAAAACTATTTTCCCCCGGATTTTTGATATAATTTTCCATTAGGGCTGTGCGTCTCACGTTCGTAAATAACAATTTTTTTTAGTAGATTTTGGTGTGCTTAAAACGAATCTGCAAACCGTTTCCGTCGCCAAAAAATAGTTTTTATGATATGAAGAAATTACTTTTTCGAAAAAGTGGCGATCACTTTTCCATGTAAATTTAACTTAAAATGAGCACCCACTTTCTAGCCACCTGAGAGAGGGGGGGATTTTTTCCCATGTTTATTGGCTAAACAGCTTTCGTTTATGCTTACGCATAGCGTAACCGAAGGCTACGGCTGTTAAATGGAAAACAGTCCCAGAGTTCAGGGGTTATTACCATGCAAAAGAAATCAAACAAAAAAACTTTTTAGCCAAGAAACAGAAAAATGCCCCTCTCTCAGGTGGCCAGAAAGTGGGTGCTCATTCTAAGTTAAAGTAATTTCATGAATGTCATGAAAACTTTTTTTTTGCTACGTAAACGGTTTGCAGATTCGTTTTTAGCACACCGAAATCTACAATAAAATATTTCGTTATATATGAACGTGAAACGGGCCTTAAAGTAAAATAATACCAGATTTTTTTGAGCAGATTTGCCGTTTAGTTGTACAAATATCCTCAAACCAGGTAATCACTAAAAGGGATTTTTAAAAGTCGTCACCTGTATCGAGCAAAAGTTTAAAACCACCGATTATATGCCAGCCTACATCATGGTAACATATATTGAGTGAGTTCCTAACAGTATTTTGTATAGTTTTTAGTTTAAACTCATTTTCCCAAAATTTCCCCAAACTTACCGTGTTCGATACAGTCTGCCGCCATTTGTATTTTTCAGATATACCAATAAACATTGAATGTTTTTGAACCGATTATACATTACATAAAAACACTAAAATCTTATCCAGTTAGGTAGAACACTTACTTTTCTTGCCTTTGATAACATTTATTTGTTATATATTTATTTTTTGACAACTTCTTTGTATCTGTGTTTAGTAATATAAACCCTTTTCATTTAATGTAACGTTTAGTCGGCTCGAAAAACAGTGTTTATTAGTGTATTTGAAAGCTACAAATGGTGGTGGACACTGTTGATTACTTTAAGTTAGAGAAAGTGAGTTAAAACAAAAAAAAATATACAAAATACTGTCAGAAACTGTCATTATGCCAGCCTATGTCATGGTAACATATGTTCGGTGAGTTTCAGACACTGTTTTGTATAGTTTGTAGTTTTCAACTTACTTTCCCCAACTTAACGTATTCAACAGAATTCGCGACCATTTCTGTTTTTTAAGCAAATTAAACATTTTACATTACATAAAAACACTAAACAATTATCCAATTAGGTAGAAACGTAAATTACCTTACCTTTGCTTTCATTTATTTGTTTTTGGACGACTTTTTCGAATCTGTGTATAGTAACCCCCCTCCCCCCACCATCAACCAAATATTAATTACTAAATCACATTTTTTAAAACAAAAAAAAAAGCATTTAGCGTTTCAACATTTTTGCTACGTTCGGCTTCATCCACTGATTGTTGGTCAAGTCCAAAACATGAATGATTGACAGAAACTCTCGAGGATCCAGATCAAATTCTGCAAGAGTACCATTTTTTTCAGTTTCGCCTCCTTTTTCACTTTTTGCAGTGGATTGCTGTACTAATATAAGAAACATGCATTTTCTCTTTTATTAAATTTTTCCATTGCACTAAATTGAGCCACTGCAACGCGTGGCAGGGTACAGCTAGTATATATATATATATATATATATATATATATATACGATACTATCCCATACGATACTACTACGATACTATCCCATTGATTCCTGTACACGCAATAACCCTTATCCTCGAGTGGCTTGCGGGCCTTGATAAGTGGTGACTTCCATGCAAAAAACAATATATATATATATTTCATGTAGCCTTTTGGTCAAGATCAAAGTGTAGTATCTGTTCTTCAGATGCTGCACTTCATTTTCTTGTTCTCTTTCGGTGGAGGAGAAATCCTTCACGGCTGAGACAATTTTTATTTTTGTACCTTTTCTCCACGTTAAAAAAACGACCCTGGTGTCTAACTCTGTCCCGTGGGGAGGCATAGTAAATAGGTACATTAATTCTTTTGTACGATATCTATTTTAGTATTTCCTTTAACATTGCTCAATACGTGAGTAGAACTAGGTTGCAAGTTTAGAAAATACATGGTAATTAAGCTAGACAAAACTTTCAGCGTTTTATTATCGCGAGGTACTCATGATATATATATATATATATATATATATATATATATATATATATTATAGATAGATATATAATATATATATCTATTACATATATAATATATCAATATCTATCTATCTATCTATATATATATATATATATAAAATATATTTTAGTCATCGACATACAGACCTGTTTCGTTGTATCACAACTCATCAGTGCCGCTAGACTAACACCTCTCCCAAGCCGAGGATCGAACCTAGAACCGTCGTGATGACAGTCGGCAGTCCTACCCCATTGACTACGGAATCGGTGGCCGAAATTAACCTGTCCGAACGATTATTTAAATAAACATTCGTCCGCTACTCGTAGAGGGCTCAAACGTTTGTTTGTAAACAAATCGCGAGCTTCGCATTATTTCAGCTAAATTAAGTAGCGAGTAAGATAATTTACGAGAGTGCTCTACCAAAGAGGGGAGCTTTTTATAAAATATATTTTAGTCATCGACATACAGACCTGTTTTGTTGTATCACAACTCATCAGTGCCGCTAGACTAACACCTCTCCCAAGCCGAGGATCGAACCTAGAACCGTCGTGATGACAGTCGGCAGTCCTACCCCATTGACTACGGAATCGGTGGCCGAAATTAACCTGTCCGAACGATTATTTAAATAAACATTCGTCCGCTACTCGTAGAGGGCTCAAACGTTTGTTTGTAAACAAATCGCGAGCTTCGCATTATTTCAGCTAAATTAAGTAGCGAGTAAGATAATTTACGAGAGTGCTCTACCAAAGAGGGGAGCTTTTTATAAAATATATTTTAGTCATCGACATACAGACCTGTTTCGTTGTATCACAACTCATCAGTGCCGCTAGACTAACACCTCTCCCAAGCCGAGGATCGAACCTAGAACCGTCGTGATGACAGTCGGCAGTCCTACCCCATTGACTACGGAATCGGTGGCCGAAATTAACCTGTCCGAACGATTATTTAAATAAACATTCGTCCGCTACTCGTAGAGGGCTCAAACGTTTGTTTGTAAACAAATCGCGAGCTTCGCATTATTTCAGCTAAATTAAGTAGCGAGTAAGATAATTTACGAGAGTGCTCTACCAAAGAGGGGAGCTTTTTATAAAATATATTTTAGTCATCGACATACAGACCTGTTTCGTTGTATCACAACTCATCAGTGCCGCTAGACTAACACCTCTCCCAAGCCGAGGATCGAACCTAGAACCGTCGTGATGACAGTCGGCAGTCCTACCCCATTGACTACGGAATCGGTGGCCGAAATTAACCTGTCCGAACGATTATTTAAATAAACATTCGTCCGCTACTCGTAGAGGGCTCAAACGTTTGTTTGTAAACAAATCGCGAGCTTCGCATTATTTCAGCTAAATTAAGTAGCGAGTAAGATAATTTACGAGAGTGCTCTACCAAAGAGGGGAGCTTTTTATAAAATATATTTTAGTCATCGACATACAGACCTATATATGCATGTACTTGGAGAGAAACTTTGGTCATGGAAGTTCCTTCTGAGACCAGACACACAAGGAAAGAAACGAAATATTTTCCTGTGTAGTAAAAAGGCTAGTACGCACTTCAAATGTCTTACAATGAGAAACCAAGGATGGAGCTCAGTTGACCAACCTCCATGAAAATAATGATAGAATAGATAAATAACCGCAATGTTGCTTCTGTGAGGAAAAGACTATACAAAGCACCGGAGATCATCCAACACAAGACTTCGATTTCGTACGCTGTGAAGAGATGGAATAATACTTTTTAATTTACTTTTGGCTTTGAAAAGTCAACTTTTATATGAATCAAACAATCTAACACGACTTAAATAGGTAACTCAACTGGTTGCTTGCTTTGCATTTTTATTTTAAAAACATTAAAACGCGTTTATTAACGTTGTTGAAAATTGTATGGGTCAATATACACCGCTTAGCGTCGTGAGCGATGCCATAATAAATTGCTCACTTAAAAATCGATTTTAAAAGCAAAATATAAAAACAAGCAAAATACCAGAATATTCACAATGATTGACGACGGTCTTCAGTCAATCTATTTATGAGAAGATACAAATAAACAAAGGAATAAAAACTAATCAATAATAAAAAAAACTAATAAATCTATAAATATTTGAAAGAGAGGAAATAATCTTAATTATCTTAATTTAAATTTAGTTTCAATTCTGAAATAATATTTTTTTCAACAACATTTATCCAATCGTGTTTGCAAGTTTAATGAGCAATAGCAGGGAATTTAAAGAATTAAATGTTCGATTTTACTTGTCAGTCGCCGTAAATATATACGTTTTATTGCTATCAGTTTGTCATAATTTACATTTTTTTTTTCGCTATTGATGCAATGGATATTTATATGAAACTAATGTTGTTGCATATATATGCATATAATTATTTTTTACTATAATAATTAAATACCTACAGACACTAGTGTTTCATCCTTTCGGGAATCTTCAGTGCAGGGTGTCACGATTAATACCAGTCGAAAGATTTGAACCCCGCAACACGAGACGTCTCTGGCTCGATTAGCGGAGACCTAATCAATTCGGCTACCATTAACCGCGTAAAATAACATTGAATTTAAAGATCTTAATTTTAAATGTATATTTACGTCAGTCAGACAGTGATCTAATCGCTATACAATGATCTATGCATAAGAGCTAAATTGACCGACTTTAATTCAACTGAAAGTGCTCAATGATAAGAAACGAATTTCATGCTGTCATAATTATAAATATATATATATATATATATATATGTGTGTGTGTGTGTGTGTGTGTGTGTGTGTGTGTGTGTGTGTGTGTGTGTAAGGAATGAAAAAATATACCAGCGGTGGTTGACGTTATGTTTAAAGAAAAAATAGAAAAAACCGAATGAAATTATTAAAAAATCAACGTTTCGTCCCTGTTTCAGAGGACATCTTCAGGATAATTTTATCACATTTTTATTTCAATTATCCTGAAGATGTCCTCTGAAACAGGGACGAAACGTTGATTTTTTAATAATTTCATTCGGTTTTTTCTATTTTTTCTATATATATATATATATATATATATATATATATATATATATATATATATATATATATGATTAAAATAATAGAAATAGAATTCCGACGAAATAGAGAAATAAAAAAGAAACAAACCTAGTTATATCTTTATTGAAATATAGAAATAAAAAAGAAACAAACCTAGTTATGTCTTCATCAACGTTTCGTCTTTATTCCGAGACTTTTTTTCTGGATGCATTAAATTAAGAAACAAAACACGAAAAATTTGAGAATATACTTTTGATGTAATGAAGAGTATGGCCTTGTTCAATTTCAGAAACTCTAAAGGGCAGAGTTTATTTTGATGTTTTAGTAAATGTATTAATAATTTTAAAAGAAAACAGTGTCCATTGTCCTGTAGATACATAATAAGCTCAATAGGTATAGGCATCCTAGAGCCATATTAACGATTCATAATTGTGAATTATAAATCAGTTTCAAAAAGAAAAAAGTTAATTTTGTTTGTTTTTCTTTTGAAACTGATTTTTAATTCACAATTATGAATCGTTTTACATCAATATTATTTGGTCTTCGTATGATATTATCATTCAAGGTATGGCTTCGCGAAATCAATGCCATTCAACATAGTGTTAATAATTCTTTGAAAAATGGTTGGCTTTACCTTTAAACCAAACGCTAACCTTTCGAATTTTCCTAGAATTTGAAGGTATGCGTCACTTAAATCGATTTTAAGGAAGACTTTTCGCTGTTCAGTTTAGTGAAAAATTCTTCAGCGCTAGAAACTGGGTTATTATAGTTTTTAGTACGAAATTCAAATCCTTTACTGAAGTCAGCGCAAACACTGATTTCTTTTGACTTCTTTTTTGACAGACAGTAGAGGTTGCCATTGAATGTATTCATCTTTTTCAATGAGTTTGTTTTTATCTTTCAAGTTTCTCATCAAGTTTCCCGAATAAGACATTCCGCACCTTTCTTTTTTTCTTGAATACTTGTTGTGTATTCTCTTTGAGTTTAAATCTGGTTAACATTTTTGTGCATTTTTCCGAACGTTCTAAGAGAATTTCTTTTAATTAGATTTTCATTACTAGTCGTTAGAGTTTCGACTTTTTGTCCAAATACATTTATGTGTAAATTGCACAAATTGAATAGTTAAAATCTGTTCTAAAATATACTTCCTTACTTTCTTAACACGAACACTTAATTTTTTTGTCATTGAACGTTATATAAGGAATTATTTCAATTTCAAAATTTATTTCGACCCAGTAACCGATCTGGCTTTTTTCAAGACTTTAGCATAGTCGGTTTATTTAATATCCATGCATTCAAAGTTATGATCGATAAGTTTTACCCCGCTTTTAACTATAACTGCAATCACTATTTAAGTATTTTTGCAAGCACATATTCCTATATATTTTTTCGTCTTTTTCGTTCGTTGTGGTCTGTTGTACATGACTTTTAATGTTATCTATGCAATACATTAGGAACTTTTATGTCCAATTCCGTTGCCTAACATACGTTTTGTTTTGTGTGTTCTGGACAATCTTTACCACAATGCAAAGTTCGGCATCACAAACATGAATTAGGTGGTGATTTATTTTGTATGTTCAGCGAATGGTATTTTATGTCTCCGTGGGAAATCATGTTCTTTTTTTATTTTCTCTATAAAATAGGCTGTTGAATTTTTATGTATGTTTTTTTACGTACACGACATTAAATTCTGCAATGTTCATTGAATCTTTTTCCACGCTAGGTATATTTCGTGTAAAGAAGCCAATATTTTCAAAAAGACTGAACTTGTAGCACTAGTCTCTTAACGGGATTAATTAATATTATGTTAGTTTATATATCTATAATATAAAGCTGAACGTCTCTGTGTGTGTCTGTTCACGGTAGGCTCCTATATGGTTGACTATTATAGAAAACTGATCACATATTATGATAGAAGATGTATCGAGACACAGGAATGGGTATGTTTGATATGGCATAATGATAATTCATTCAAATTGTGGGTTCTGCGTACGCGCCTGGTCCACAATAAAAAATTTAAAAATTAAAAGAAAATGTTTACAAGTGTTTTTGATAAAGATGTACATAATAATACGTTGATAAGTATGCTTTAACTTAAATAGGGATGGTATAATAAAATTGATGGGTCTGCGTTCGCGCCTGGCCTACATAGAATGGAAATAGGCTCAAACTTTAGTAAAGAATTGTCATATCTATCTGCGTAAGAATACTTTGATAATTATGTTTCAGTTTGAAGAAATATGGTATAATAAAATTATGGGGTGTTCGTTCGCACCTGACCCCCATAGAAAGGAAATATGTCACAAAGTTTAACAAGGTTTTTTAATATAGATCCACAGAATATTGTGATAAGTGTTTCAGTGTGAACAGGTATGATATAATAAATTATGGGGTTTATCTATTTTATTTTTACTTTTATCATATTTTGCTTTGGATTTGATACCCCCAAATTCGAAACTATCTCTTTACAACCCTTCCTTTTCATAACCTATCATACTTCCATAAATCAGAGTCCATTTTCTGTAGGCTGTTTTTGAACCCAGTCATTTTTGGCAATGTTCTTAAATTTGCTAGTATCTATCTATCTATCTCTCTTTCTCTCTCCTATATATATATATATATATATATATATATATATATATATATATATATATATATATATATATATATATATATGTGTGTCTGTGTGTGTCTGTGTGTGTTTGTGTGTGTGTGCATATATATATGCACACACACACGCATATATATATATATATATATATATATATATATATATATATATATATATCTCCTAAAATATGAAAATTACGCAGTGTGTGTGAGTTCTTTATAGGTTCTGAAACGGTTCAGCTTATCTTTTGTAAATTTCACACAAAAGTAAATGACATTTTTGGCAATGTTCTTAAATCTGTTTTGTACAAAAATTCATCGATAAGTATTGAACATCGAAAAAATCCAATCTTAAAAATACTCCTTTCTATATTACAGAAAAAAAAAGAATAATTTGTATAGGGGAATATTTTCGTTACACCGGTCAAGGTAGATAATGAAAACAGATTTATTATCGTCTGGAGATATGAGTTACTCGTGGATCATTCGATTACAGATCGAATGATCCCCTGCTCAAACCCGGATGTACCGCAGCGTTTTATGTAAATTATTTCTTATTAATTGATTCAATTTACGATAAAAGATCGTCGCAAATGATTTCTTCTTTTGCATATTTTAAAACTAAACATTAATCAGAAGTGACTTTTCCAAGGTATTCATCAGCTGACGTGATATTGTAAACGAATACTTACGGAATGTGATTAACAATATTATCATTATTATCATTAATAAGCTTTATTTTTATTTTCTTGCGAATTGTCCACCGGGCAAATGATTCCTCGTAATATATAATATTCAATAGAGGATTGATTCTGTAATAATACATACGCAAACTGCATAAAATATCATGTTAAGCGTATTGTACGACTTGACAACGCCGGGATGCCAGCTAGTATATATATATATATATATATATATATATATATATATATATATATATATATATATATATATATACATATATATACACATATATACATATATATACATACATACGTATACATACATACGTATACATACATATATATACGCATATATATTATATATATATATATAGAGAGAGATAGATAGATAGATAGAGAGAGAGAGAGAGATCTCCCCTCTTTAGGAAATAGGGTACAATTATGAATATCTCTCGTATCAAATAATCTTTATACAATGTGAAATTTACTTCATGTATGAAAACCAAAGAGGGAACACACGAGAAATATTTGGAATCAAGTCTCCCCTTGCTGTTACTTCATATTACTTGAAACAATGCTAAAAAGTTTTAGACTCCTCTCCACCAAGGTCAGAGCTTACGTTTTGCCGCTGTGGTATGAATTTTGTTTTGGGTGTTTTTGCTTAGTTGTCTCCCCTGTAGCCTTGCCAGGCTACTCATATATATGAATAAATAAATACATAAATAAATATAAATATATGCGTGTGTGTGTGCGTGCGTGCGTGTGTAATGGCAGCAACTCCTTCTCGAGTACTGCCATTACTTAATATATCTCCGGCTCAAATGACGCAAACTTGAGCGCAACTAGCAACACGTGCCAGACAGTCACCTCTATGAACCATTTATAGTCCAGCACATTCACTGATGACCGGGTCCAACCTGTGGTGCCCTGAACACCTACCAGGCCAGACCCTGGAAATTCCAGAGCATTTATTGCCATTCACGTCCATATCTGCATCAGTCTTGATTGAATGTCCGTTTGCCGTTTCAGTCGACAGCCAGCCTTTTTGTTATCGAGATACACACTGATGGTAAAATGTGTATTCCATTACGTATCAAGTAATGCCTGGGCTTGAAGCTTTTTTTAGTGAGGAAAGACTTTGCACTGAGACAATCACACTCTCTAAAAAACTGCCACATTGGACCAAAAAGATGAGCAAGTCAACATCATTGTAAGCAGCAGCGCTGCTGATTTTATATCTTTTCCTTCTCCTAGAGAGGTTGTCTTCACCACGGTTTACAGGAGCCCTCTCCACTAACTATGCCATTTGATTCATGACTGAGAATTTGGTTGCTTGGCACCAGAGCATACTCCACACGCCGGTGGATCATGTATGCCGCAGCTGACAGGGCCTAAACTTCTCTGGAGTTTTCTGTAAGGGTTACCTCACCCTTAGCCTTTGATTAAAAGAACCTTGGTCCACAGACAGTGGAGGTCCAGTTATACAGCGCAGGATACTCGTTCATCAGAGCCCCGCCTTCGTGGCAGTTGTCACGACGTGCACGTGGGGTTGCTTTGTCTGGGAGAAACACAGTATGACGCTAAGACATCTGTGTGCTTTTAACACAATTCCACACCAGATCTTGACCACCAATGTCTGTATACATACATACATACATACATACATACATACATACATACATACATACATGTGTGTATATATCCCTACATACATTTATATAGGTACATGTATATATATATATGTATATATATACATATGTATATATATATATATATATATACATACGTATATGTATGTATACACACATATATATATAAATATGTATATATATATGTACATATATACATATATAAAGTATAACTATTATTGCAATTTAAGCAAATAGTCTAATTAATGAATTAATACGGCTATTATTTATTGCTCGTAATCAAAATGGCGAGTAAACGTAAAAAAGAGAAACTTGTCCGCCATCGAATGCTGGAAAGGAAATCTCTTAAAGAAATAGAAATTTAAAAGGAATTTTTTATTTAATTCTGTCAAAAGATTCAGCAGTAAACACAAGATGGCGGCTCTGTACGCCGACTTCGTTTTGTATTTCTTGGCTGCGAAATAGTCAGTGAAGTTCTTAAATAAATTGGTCTCTAAGTGTATGGAATTGGTTAACAAGGAACTGTGAACACGACTGTTTGGATTGGAGAGCGTAAGATTCTGGCGTTTGTTGACAGACGTGATGCATTTGTTTTTAAACAGACAAGATAAACATGGCGAATGTCGTAGCGGAAGTAGAGAGCAGTTTGAGCCAAGAGGGAATCGAAGCAGAAGTTGGACAATTATTTGATTTCTTCAGAAATTGGTTACAATGAAATGTGAAATGGATTACTATTCTCAGCGTTGTTATGCGACCGGAAGAAAGAGGAGAATTATGTAGCAAAGTTAAAAAGAAAAAGAGAAACAGTGGAAAGTTAGCGACGGAAATATGGACGAGAGGGTAATGGTGAGATTAAAAAGATAAAGAAAGCGGATAGAGCGGAAGGATGAGAAGGAACAGGATCAGTAGATGCTGAGCAGGGCGATGGATAAGGTTAGAGCGAGACGCCTCAAACGATTGAAAACGGGCAAAAGTAGACGCGGCAAAAAGGGGAGAAGGTGGCGTGGGAGCAGCGTAAAATGAGAAACGAAAGGCTAGCTAACATTAGCGAAGGTCAGTACAAAATTATAAGGAAAACAATTTACATAGACGGAAGGACATATACTTAGAGTTGGGCCAAGTGTAGAACTGATTATTACTTGAAACTTAAACAGTTGAACCACAGGTCAATGTGCACGAATAAGTGCTAAGTAATAATATGTTCTAAGTGACCATCTCCTTGATGCTGAGAGTTCGATTCATACTACAGGCATAAATAAAAACGAGAACGGAACGAGAACAATCTTTCGCTGTGAATTAAGTAGAAAGTTCGATTTGAGATTTTCAAATTCGACAAAGACTCCTGCGTTCCACAAGATGAGTAAGATATTGGCAGGCAACGCCCGGAAGAAAAAACATTCTACAGGTTGCACACGCATGCAAATAGATTCGATGTGAACAATGCGGGATTTTTTTACCATTGTCTAACGGAATACATACTTTGAGCCAGAAATATGTGAGAAGATATCCGTCAAATGGTTTAAACAATAGACAACGGAAATATGAAACATTTAAATAGGAAAAGAATGTTCATATAAATAAAATCGTCACAAAGACAAAATCAGTCCATCAGAGAAAGCGAGGTTGTCACTATTTCTTCACCGGCTGACATTTGACACAACTACGCACTCCACCTCATGCGCCTTTCAGCAACTTCAAAACACCAGTAATAATTTAGAATCAGAAGCTGATTTTTTCGCTTAACACACACCTCCAAACTCCCAGGAAACGCCAGACACCCAGGCTAGTAATTTATAATCAAAATCTGATCTGTTGGTGTGAAATAAAAAAACAATATGCTTTTTTTATTAATTTTTATTAATATTTCCGTCTGCCTGCTTCTCACCTGACTACAACTTGGATGTCTTCAAGCCCAACGTTAACAAATTCTTAATGAACCACCCCCTTAAGTAAACACTTCATCAAATCTCCACACTAACGTACTGTACTTGCAATAACCCTTATCCCTGAGTGGCTTCCGGGCCTTGATAAGTGGTGACCACCGTGTAAAAAAAAATCATAAATCAACTGTGTTGTGGTTTTACTCTCTGTCAGTGTGTATATATTTTGTACCAGTGACAATAGTAGATGTTAACATTGATATAGGCTCGATAAACGAATTTTGAACAACCGGCCACAGCAGATACGTAACACTACGACTGTTGAGATTGTCGGACTGACTTCCTCATCTTGGTTATTATTGTCACAACGTTTCGGCCGTTTTACCCTCCGGCCTTCGTCAGGTGTTTTGTATCGAACTGGGGAACCGTTTGTTAGGAGTCTCGAACCCAACCCTTTATTATTATTACGGGGGTACCGTGTTCGGACTCCAACTAGGCTTTGGGACATAGTTGCTGATTCTCTGTTTTGAATGTTACTTTTTCACTGCCTTCGTTCAGGATTGAACTCAGCACCTTTGGGTAACTGTAAACTTTGATACAACGGCCATATGTCACTAGGACAATTCTTAGTTGGTTTTTGTTAATGTTAAGCCTATGTTGTTATTGAAGGTTTTCTCTC
This sequence comes from Euprymna scolopes, assembly GCF_053919585.1. Lineage (NCBI taxonomy): Eukaryota > Metazoa > Mollusca > Cephalopoda > Sepiida > Sepiolidae > Euprymna > Euprymna scolopes. The sequence continues at coordinate 188,344,659 of NC_136482.1, forward strand.
TCTATCAGAGGTGTCCAAATTGCATTCAGCTCTATGCTTGGTTTGCTCAGTAGGTTGTTATGTCCGAGCATGTGAGCTGTTTCTTTAAGTTTTCTAACTTTCCAGTGGGTCCCTCTGTTTATTATTTTTACTTCATCCCATAGGGGGCGATGGTCTCCCCTCTCCATCCAGACATGGTTGGCTATACCTGATTTTTCCGTCTCCCCTTTAGTTACCGCTTTTCGGTGTTCTTCCACCCTTACTTTAAGGGGGCGGCATGTTTCACCCTTGTAAACCTTTCTGCAACTGCATGGGATGGAGTATATGCAGTTTTTGGTCATGTTCTCCTCCATGCGGGGGTTCACTCGTACCAGGTGTCGTCTGAGTGTTGACTCGCTCTTGAATACCGTCCTGATGTTGTAGGGGGCACATATTCTCTGAATCTTTTCGGAGATGCCTCGTATGTATGGTAGGCAAACCGTTGGAGGTTTTTGGGTTTCATTCTCTTCTCTTATACTATTAACACATCTGGTGGATAGTATGCTATCGGGGTAGTTGTTATGACGGAGGGTATTCTTCAACCTGACCATTTCTTGGTGGTATGTAATGGTGTCACAACTTATTGTCTCTGCTCGATGTTGTAAGCAGCGTGCGATTCCATGTTTGATACTGTATGGGTGATGGGAGTTGAAGTTTAGGTATTGCCCGGTAAAGGTAGGCTTGCGATATACGGATGTCTTAAACCCATGCTCTGTGCGTGATATGAGTATATCAAGGAAGGCCAGTTGGTTTTCTTTTTCTTTCTCCATTGTGAACTGTATCGATGGTCTTATTGAGTTCACATGGTCTAGGAGAGCCTGGATGTCTTCCTGATGGGGCCAGAGTATGAAGGTGTCATCAACGTATCTTAGCCACATGGTGGGCTTTAAGGGAGCTGAACCTAAGGCCAGGTCTTCGAAGTATTCCATGTATATACCAAGATGAGGAAGTCAGTCCGACAATCTCAATCAATGAAAATACCTCATCTAAAAAATACAGACAATTACTACGACTGTTGTTCTCTATATTCTGTTTTGTACTCAGTACAAATACCTTATTCTAATCCATGTCCGTGTCTTCGTTAGTGATTCTTCCGGTCCATAATACTATGTACAAAGACAATCACCAAATTAACTATATTCACAGAACCAACTGTACAAGGATGCAAAAATACTTGCGATTAACTTAGATGTTATGTTTGATAATATTTAGTGCAAGATTCCCGCTTCCCAGTTCTAAATACAAGCAATCAAATACAGTGACCATTAGGATGATAACCCCAGTATTTGTATTTGTTACATTATTTGTTTTTTTAAAAATTTTTAGATGAGGATTGATAGTTCGTATTATTTGGATTATTAGGGCTACTGTTTTCATCTTGAGTGCTTTTCTTACAACGTATTGGTCGATGTAATCTCTGACCTTCATTATCTAAAAGATACGCCATGTAAATTTGTTAGTTTCAACTGACCGTTTATTTGTACCGTGTCTGTGTGTTGTGGGACTCACACATGCACGGCATATAAACTCTTCTAAACTGTATAAATAAACACAAAGCCATTGACTTTCGTGGTGGTGTGTCATTTTAGCGTTATATGCTACTGTTGCATATTGGTAGGCGAGCCTGAGAAGATAAATATTCGAGAGATTGCACACATGCAAATGGATTCCATGTGAAGAATGCGGAATATTCCACGATTGTTTAATGGAATACATAATCCGACCTGGAAATATGTGAGAGGATATCGGACAAAGAATTGAAACAATAGACAATGAAAAATATTAAGCATTCCAATAGAAAAAGGATGTTTATATAAATAAATCGTTACAAAGACCAAGACAGTCAGTATTTCAGAAGTGAGGCTGTCACATTTCTTCACCGCCCAACATCTGACACGATCACGCCCCCGACTTCATGTGCCTTTCAGAAACTTCAAAACGCCAGTAAAAATTTAATCAAAATCTAATTTGTTGATGTGAAATAAAAGCAATATATTTTTTATAGATCAACTGTGTTGTGGTTTTACTTGCTGTCAGTGTGTATATATTTTGCGCCGGCAACAAAAGTAGATGTTAACATTAGTATAGACCGTACAGACGCATTTTGAACAACCGAACACAACGAATACGTACAGATGAACGTGAATTGATGACATTTCAATATCTATACGTACCAGTGCAACTAACGCAGACTTTTCACTATAATTTTGTAAACATTTTTTTTACCGCAAACCAAACATATTGAAACTTGACGTTTCTGAATTTTTGAGATGAGAATTGGTTATATGTATTATTATTCATCTGACTACTGTTCTTATCTTGAGTGTGATTTTCACAAAATATAACTTCAGTGCCACTTGTGAAAATAACAGTAAAGATGAGAACAGAATTCCGATTAATAATAATACGTATTGATACTTATACCTTGGATGACACGATCATTATGGGACATTAGAAATGGGGTGTTGTGCAGCAAGATACTCGTTCACATTTCTTTAAATTTTAGCATGTGGTACAGAAAGGACAACAATGAGCGCCTTAGGGAGAGGCTCTATTAGAGCAGAATGTTCTCTGTCGTCTGTGCACCTTTATAATGAAATAGTCTAATCTTGCTACTATCCGGGTTGGCTGTTTGTATTTATATTAAAAAGATTAAGTGCACTAAATTCATGGAAGCACATTTCATGGAAATACTTGTAAAAAAGGTATGTAAGCTGGCGTTGGGGAAATAAGGGATTAATTCTGGTAGTGTGTGGGGAACTCTTTTATGCATCTTGTCTAAGAAGAATAGACTGTTTGTTGATGCACAAGACCAGATGTACGACAATACTCGATAAGGGGTGAATCGATATTGATATTTTATTGATTGTTCGTTGAATCGCGTGTCAATATATTTTTCTGATAAAATAACTTTGGTGTCAGCAGCAATACTAGTCTCTTACACTGACTGTTACAGTATTAATTAGACACACCCGTGTTGGTTCTAATATAACAGTCACTTTGATTGTATATCTAAACTGGATATAAAATAACTATTATAATTTACGATAGTGTATAAACTGATATTAACTCATAAATATATATGTCTAACAGAGATAATTATGTGTTTCCATATTTTATTAAAGGTGAATGTTAATTGCTTCTGTAAGACAGATATTAAACAACGAGATATTATAAAAAGGCTGACTGGAAAGCCATCAGAGAACTAATCAGAGATGCCTCATGGAGAAATATTTTTCTCTCCCTGCTGAACAGTATGCAAACGAGACCACTGGCTGGTTCAAAACTGCAATTGAAGCGCATGTTCCCATGCAGAAATTTTATCGTAAGCACCACTCTCTCCAATGGTTTACGTCGACTTGCGCAACTGCCATTGCTCAAAAGCAGCATGCATACCGTAGGTTTAACCGACATAAGTCCAGTTCAAACAGACTGAAGTATATAGAAGCTAGAAATAATGTTAAGAAAGAAATAGCGACAGCTAAGAGAGAATTTACGGAAACCACTAAAAAGCGTATCGAAGCACAAAAACTAGGAACTCGAGACTTACGGAAAATCTATAACAAAGTAGTAAATAATGGGCAATCAACAATTCCCCCACTAACCAACAATCACGAGGTTGTCTCCTCAGCAACCGACAAGGCTAACATGCTTGCCAGTCGGTTTGCCTCAAAATCCACACTGGACCCTTCCAACAACCCCCTACCTGACTTTCCTATGCGGACAGACGCCACGCTAGACGATCTGAAAACCACCCCTGCTCAGGTGCATGCGATCATAAAAAAACCATGACGCTTCAAAAGCATGTGGACCCGATCTTATCCCAGCTGTGCTATTAAAAAAGTGCTCAGCCGAAGTAGTTCCAGTTCTCTCCAAGCTCTACAACAAATGCCTTAATGAATCTTGCTTTCCGGGCTGTTGGAAAACTGCTTCTGTTGTACCAGTATTCAAGAATTCTGGAAAAAGAACTGCCCCATCAAATTATCGCCCCATTAGCCTCCTCCCATTTTGTGCCAAAATATTTGAGACCTTAATTAACCATGCTCTAGTCCATCATCTTACATATGCTAAACTTCTGACTGACAAACAATATGGATTTAGACAATCCCGTTCCACAGCAGACATCCTCACTGTAATCTCTGAACGTATATACCATTCACTGGACAAAGCGAGGGAAGGGCAGAGCGGTAGCTCTAGATATATCTAAGGCTTTTGACAGGGTACGGCATGAGGGTCTCCTCAGGAAAATTAGATCATACGGTATGACTGGTAGAATACTTAACATAATTAAATCCTTCTTAGATAAGAGAAAAATCCAGGTTGTCCTCGACGGTCGTTCACCTAAACAATATGATATAAATGCGGGGGTGCCCCGGGGTTCTATCCTTAGACCACTATTGTTCCTGATATTCATAAATGACCTCCCCGACAAAATTGCCTCTGAGATGGGTATATATGCTGATGACGCTACACTCTATGGCAGACACGACAGGAAGACGAATGAACACATTTCTAAAAAAATGGCAGAAACACTAGAGGAAGACCTCCAATCTGTGGTTGAATGGGGACAAAAGTGGTTGGTCGCGTTCAATGCTGCCAAGACTAAACTAGTTTCATTCAATAATTACAAGAAACCCTCTCTACCACCTATAGCAATGACCAACGACTCTTTATCTGAGAGTACATCTTTCAAACTCATTGGCCTTACGTTTACAGGAAACATGAGTTGGAACAATTACATTGAAGGCATTGCCAGGTCCGCTGCAAGAAAGCTGGGCTCTCTATACCGTGCTAGACAACTACTAACACCCGAAAGTATCCTGTCCATCTATAAGGCCACCATTCGCCCATGTATGGAGTATTGCCGTCACATCTGCTATTAGTCTCTCGCACCTTGACAAGGTTCAAAAGAGAGTCGCAAACCTGATAGGCCCTGAACTGGCATCTAAGCTTCAGCCTCTGTCCTATCGACGAAATGTTGCATCCCCCTGCCTTTTCTACAAGTATTTTAGTGGTGAATGCTCTGACGAACTGCAATCACTTGTGCCCCCACGACGTGAGCACCCTCGACAAACCCGACAGGCTGCTAAATCCCACCCCCACACTGTAGAGATCCCTAGATGTAAAAGATCTTTTTACTCCAGTAGTTTCTTCCCCAGAACCGCTAGACTCTGGAATTCCATTCTAGGTCCCTGCTTCCCCAACAGTACTGACGTGCAGAAGTTCAAGTGTAACGTGAACCGACATCTTGCTGCCCAAATCCCTACATAGTACCCCAGTAGTTGTTGCCCCTGATAGTAGCCCCCTACACCAAAGTGGCAATGTGCCTTGTTTGGGGTGAAAATGTAATTAAAAAAACAAAATTCAGATTAACATATAAAAATATCGCTCAAATCTAATTGGACCATTAATATATTAGAAAAAAGTTTGTTAAAATCTTAATTTGGACTTATGAATTAGAATTAGTAAAAATAAATCAGTAAAATTCTAAATTAAACTATTTAGAAATCATAAAAATACTAGAACTTCTCTCGGTGTTGCCTGGTGGTGCCCGGTTGTAAGATACGTTTACATATAATATTTCAACAGATGCAAATTTCGTATTTATTATTATAGAGCTAATACTCTTTATTTTATTTTATTCAATATATAGTAGTGATTTCAAAAGTAAAAAAAAATAATTTGAGCGCCATCAACTAGAATCGAACCCAAATCAAATAACGATCCAACCATAGTCATTTAGGTTGAAAAGTTTCTAGAAAATGCCATGACGTATAAAATACAAGATGCTAACAAAAATGATAATCTTTAGTATAATATTAGATTAATAACAAGTAAAACAGAATTACTAAACCTCGCACTTATCCTAGAGCCCAGATACTGTTACAATAGGTTTTGTTAAGAACCTTCCATATATTTGGTTATTTTAAATCCAAGTTTAAGGAAAACCATTAGGAAATAATACAACTACGTTCTCACTAAGTGACGTCTTGTAGTTTAGAAGACATTTACATTTATATTACGTATGCGGAATGAAGACAAAATGGTAAAATTACAATGTTTGATAAGTAATTCTCAGATGCCAAAGGCGGAGGTTGAACTTTTCTGACTACTTATCTTGAGGACGATGACAGTACTGGAACACACACACATTTTCGCAAGCTGATCCAAAGTTCCATATGTTTATTCTTAAACAAAAAATTGGCCGTGCACATGAATGATATGTAAGTGAAAATAATTAATGCATCGCCGTTGTTATGTAGAGATATTGAATGAAGTTGGGACATTTATTTAAAATTTTTAAAAATGGCTAACAAAAATCAGCTTGATTGAGATTGTTAACAGAATTCACGTCGCTACTCTCAAGTGACTCTTCCGTACAGCTGCGATCAACGTATTCGAAGCGGATCAAGTCATTTATTCGTTCTCAATGCTTATCATACGCAATTTCTTACCTATATTTTGCTGTAACGTTGTCATTCTCTCAAACAAACCCAAACGTTGCATATAGAGACAGCTGCAAAGTAAATGAGAAATTCGACACAAACGTTTATTTGTTTAATGGAAAAAAGAAATATTTATTTTGTTCATTTCACACATTCAACAAGGCTGGCTGTCAGAACACGGCACCAGACATACTTATATAATAAATCCCACCGGCACGACGGCAATTGTCACAAAGAATCATTCAACACGGCTGGCTGTCAGAACACGGCACCAGAATACTTATATAATAAATCCCACCGGCACGACTAATCATTAGTTTTACACGTCATCCCCCGGTCGTGATTGGTATATTATTAAGAATTTTAATTCTTTTTAGAAATTATTGGTCAGTTCAAATACAGATACAGATATCTATCTTCTAATATATAATGAGCAGCGATGGGTGTAAGTATTGTATGTCCATGACATTATGGTTGAGAGGTATGGGTTTGAATGGTTTCTTTGTGACAATTGCCATCGTTTCGGTGGGATTTATTATATATGTCTGGTGCCGTGTTCTGACAGCCAGCCGTGTTGAATGCGTGAAATGAACAAAAAAAATTTGTCCATTCCACAAATAAGCGTTTGTTCCGAAGTTCTCATTTACTTTGCAAATGTCTCAATATGCAACGTTTATTTTACATGGGGGTCACCACTTATGCTCGGAAGCCACTCGAAGATAAGGGTTATTGCGTGAACATTAATCAATGGGATAGTATCGTAGTAATCGTTTGGGTCCGTTTGAGAACGACAACGTTACAGCAAGATATAGGTAAAGAAATGCGTATATTTGCATAATAGATGGTCATTGGAAAGCAACCTCGATTAAAACGTTGAACAAAAATATTCTTCCACTGTTGTAAAGCGCTGAGTGCAGTGGGTGGTTTCCGGAAACACATACGTATATCAGTAGGAGCTGCACTGTGTCAACTGCTCTGGAAAAAAAGGACCTGGCTGAGACTTCATTTACGATTATTCCAGTTCAAATATCTTATCCCTCAACTTGTTTAATTACAATTTATAGATTACTATGTGTGCGGCACAGTAAAAAAAAAAACAAAAAAAAACTGGACTAACCTTGAAACACGAAGGACAACTGTTTTCTAGTATCATAATAGTGTTTAAGTATCTCTCGAATGATTTTACGTATGTTAAATAAAATGCCTTTATCGTAATCGCGTATGTAGCAACAGGAATCTTATTTTAAGACGAAGCGTGAACATGGACATATCTAAACGAGCAAGTCTCGTTTCGAAATTTATTCTGACGATTATGAATCATTTATTCTATAAGTATTAAAAGGCGCTGTACATGGTGCTCAGGTGAATCACTTTCACCAACAGAAGCAGAAACACTCTCCAGTGGAAGACCATTGGGCAGAATCGAGTACCCAATTAGCTACCCGATCAGAGTACGGGAATCACGACAAGCAGGTAAAGAAGTAACAGTTTAGTAGGCTGATTGCTTCATCCGAAATTGGTACAGTCATGGTTCTAATTAGGCAAATGATACTGGTTAAGTCACTAAGACTAGCCGCCTTATATGAGCTATGCTCCTATAACAAGTAAGTGCAACCGTCTATAGGTATTCTACTCCAATGAACAGATTAGTGAAATGGTTAGAATCCAAAGAGAACCAGGAAAAGGACTTGATAAATAAACATATAAAATAATTAGTGTATGCATTATTTAATTCTTTTATCTATATTAAATATTTCTAGTGTATTTTTCCTTTATTTCTTTTATGAATCCGGCCAATTTGGCTATTCAAGTGGAGACATTATAACCCCATTATAGATCCCGTTTTTCTTTGCAAGCTTTCCGTGAGTTTAACCTATGACATAATAACGTAGCTGGGTAAACGTGGATAATATCACAAACTAGCTATCCGGGAGTACCAAGTTCGCATTATATAAAAATAAAAGAATCGTGTCTTCCAAATGCATCGATATTTACATTTATCGAAATTTACTCACTATATCTTTTGTTTCTATCGATGTACAGAATAGACATTTTTACGATTAGCCTGTTCAATCTGCCGATTTACAATAAAACATATACGTGATAGATCGATACAAATACGATTTCAAACTGAAAGGTGGGAAAAGTGAAGTGAAAAGACTACTTTATGCTGAGCAAAAAGTTTCTTTTTTAGAACTGAACGCCTATGGACCTCTCTTCCGTTTCCCTGCTTTCCAGCTACCTGCAATATGGTCGTCTTAAAGTCCAACGTAAACAAGTTCTTGATGACCCGGCCACCACTAACGATTACTACGACATTGTCCCTTTGACTACAGGACGCTCATTAACCCTTATACTTGAGTGGCCCCGGGGCCTTGTCAAATAGTGACTCCTTTGTAAAAAAGCACAGACTGATCTTACAGAGATTTCATGCGTAAGAGATACGCCATTTTAATCCGTAAAAAGTGGAGCTTTATTTGATGAAAGGAAAACCGATGAATCTTTTCTAGAAGATCCACGCCAATAATGCAAAAACAGAAACTCTGAAAAACATACTTTTCGAAATAAACCACTAGCTATAATTTAAAGAGCTCTTCCTTTTTATGAAAATACATAAACAGAAAACTCTGAGTATAAACTTTGAAAATTTTTATTTCAAACTACATTTAATCCGCCCCCCCCACTCCCGATCGAATTTACTGTCGCACTCTATCACAGTGCATGTGGAAACTAGTTAGGATTAGGTTTAGAGTTAGGGGTTTAGGGTTACGGTTGGAGTTTAGGGTTAGGATTAAGGGTTTAGGGTTAGCGTTGCATGGTTAGATTTAGGTTAGGATTTTAGGGGTACTGTCAAGTTTCTTACACACACTCGCTCTCTTTTGAACCTCTGTAAGTGTCGCAATAATCGTCAAAGCGGAAACCACCGTTCCATGTTGGAAAGCTACAAATGTGAATTTGGGCGAAAAAATTTAAATTAATTAAAATGTCAAGAAAAGTTTATGTTTGACGGAATAATGGTTGACATTGCCTAATTCTACCCAATGCATTAATTAATTGTATCATTTGAGAAGGACGGTTGAGTTTTCATTCAACGGGTATTTGGTGGTGGTATTTTTGGCGAGGGTTTTCTAGAATAGATCCAAATGTAGTTATAGACTGACATCATATGATGTTGAGAAATTGAACAAAGTGAGGATACAACACTGATGAGTCATCTCGAAACATTTTCAAGGTAAATTTTTCCTATCATCAAACAACTGACATTTTGAAAAATAAACTATTAATTTCTAGATATTTTCAAATATAAACATACTTTATTTTAGAGCAAATATACACCATGCCCATTCTCTTCAGATGTAACATCACAAAAACAACCAAACAAAAATAGATACGAAATCCAACTCTGCTTTTCTTTCCTTTATAACACAACTCGTTTATTACTGTTTTTTTCTTTCTCCCCGTCTTGACACCAGCTTAAAAGTTTCTCGTTTCTGCTCCACTACACGCCGACCTTAGACAGCCATTTTTTATACGTCAATTTTCTTTTTTGGAACGCACTCTTTCTTCCACTGACCACGTGGTGTCCTTTTTTCCTGTTTCTTATCTTGCAAGCTTGCGCACATTACCTAATTTGCATATGTATTTTTCCGGCTACTGCTGCTAATATCCTCGCTATCCAGCTATCTTACATCTCGTGTTGATATTTTCACACGCGCTAATACGCCTTCTGTTACACAGAAAGTGAAAAAAAAAAACGAAAAAATAACGAATTAAAACATGTTTTTAGCTTCTTCAAGTAAGGTGTAGATTATGTTTTATTTTAATTCAACCGACGCTCAGCAATCAAGGACTCAAAGTTCTCTTTTACTTTTCAAACACTGAATAAAAAAATTGACAGCATTATTTCCCTCCCCAAAATTAACCATTTAAATATGTTATAGTATATCTTTATTGTTATCTCTTGGGCTTACTTGATTCCATCTTGTCTGGTATAGTATCAAGTTTTCTGCAGTCACTCGAGGTAACGTAATTAGGGAAGGTGCACCATTCCTCATAAAAGCTATTGTGTGTTAGACACACAAGGATCTCCAATTTGGGCTGCGATTACTATGTGATTTTGAATATTTAGTTAAGACTAGCGGGGGGTGCCCGGCGTTGCCCGGTTGTTTGTGTGTGTGTGTGTGTGTGTGTGTGTGTTAGGTAGATAGATTAGAACAAACAAAACAAACGATGTTAAACTTCTTTAAAAAATCGAAGAAAAACAACAACAAAAAAGAACAGCGAACATGATGGGGAAAAAACAACGTGGGGGTGCCAGGCGTCGCCTGTGTGGTAAAAGAAAAAAAAGTTTTGATAGGTAGGTAGGATCTAACCCGGAACATTGAGGCGAGCGTGGAAAAAATCAGACATGTTACCCGCTCGTCCACGACGGTAGATTAAGAGTAAAATGTTTTAATTTAACAATTAAAGCTTAATTGTCAGGTGCGCGAATTTAATGAGGTCAAGCATATCTCGCAGTGAACTTTTGCTGCGAGAGAGTTTTTTTTGTATTCTTTGCCCAACTTTGGCTGTTTGTTTCCCTAAAGTATTGGGGGGGGAGGTGGAAACCAGCTCCATATAAAAAGACGAGAATCCCAAAGAATACCAATTGTCTGATATATGGGGTTTCCTTGCATTGCTCAAAACTTATTGCTTTTCTGGACGTCACTGGCGTGAAAGCCGAGGAAGACGTATCGTTTCAATTAAATTTAACTTTATTTATGCTTAAAAGCCGAACAAACACGCGACACAGCGAAATAGCGCGAATTTTATAAAAGTTGATCAAAATAAATCTAGACACGACGTCTCTTCGCAAATCCTTGATATTATTATCTAGTGGGTATATAAACAGCTCTAAGTCATAGTAATCCCGCCTCCAGAGAACCCCGGCGAAAAAAGCCTTTCTTGCACACACATTTTGCCTTATATATATATATATATATATATATATATATATATATATATATATATATATATATATATATAGAGAGAGAGAGAGAGAGAGATTTACTTGTGGAGAAAAGTATCCTCATGCCAGCTTGTCCTGAAAATCTCCTGTACAGTGAAACCTTGAAGCCAAGACCCAAAGTCGCTTTACTAAGGTGATCTAATGAGAACAAGTGTTTTAATGTGCTTTTGCCTTCATTGAGAAAGATTCAAGCTTGTCGTACAAGGAACACTTCCTTATTTGGGCCTAAACACTTAAAATGAATATTAAGTCATTCTAACAAATCTACAAAGGATAATACATGCTTAATGGTCATATCCGGTTTGTTTACATGAGTTTCACGCATGTGTGCATCACGCACGCAAACCCCTAATCACATTCAGTAAAATTAATCCGGATAGAGATTATTATCATTTTAGAATATTACGATTCTTCTGGAATACTCGGAGCAGTATCATTAATAAATGATATTGATTATTCTTAAATTTAATAAATGAACTTATTTCTTGGCTTGTTTTAGTTTTGCACAGTCAGTATCTGTTAAAACATAATCATATTATGGAAAATATAGCAGCATAAAGAATTGATTATATAATGTTATAAATTGAATTTAAAAATGCTTAAAGCTGCAGTATTTTAAGTTATAAATTTATTTTTTACTAGAATATCTTTAATTTTTATTTTCCAGTTTTAACAGCTAGTCCTTTACTTTTCCATGTTTAAGCTTAACCATATCACTTTTTATGCTCGCATCTTTTATAATCCATGATTTATTCAGTACATTCCAATAAATTCACTTGTTCTTTGTTCAATTTCAGTCTTATTGTTTGCCCCTATAAACACATATGTAATAGGAATGTACGGCACTCGTCTGCCTTCAATAAAATACCCCTAATTATCTCCCTTTCATGCTATAATTCTTTCTGTTTCACTTATTATTTCTCTTTTCGCGACACTAGTCGCTGGAGTGACGATGTTGCTATGAAAACCAGTCATAAAATCGTCACTTACGGCCTTACACATTTTTACGATTTAAAACACCAGTAAATTCATCAACATTTTTTTTCACTGAACAAAAATTGAAAAACTGTTTTCACGATATAGCTGAGGAGATGATATATAAACTGTAATAATTGTTTGAAATTTAGTCGAAAAATGAGCGAACAGTGAAGCTTTAAAGCAGTTCTAAATGATTAAAACTGTCACTTTACAATAAATTCAAACATGGTAGTGTTGGAATGATATTATTCTTAACAACCAAAGTTTCTTTTTATTATTTTGTCTGTATTGTTTGTTTATAACAGGTTCTTAATCTGAGTCATTTTTATTATATTGTTTGTTTAAAACAAGTCAGAGTCATCTTTATATTTATCGTCTTTATAGAATTGACTGTTTACGCCATGAGTAGAAAATTCTACATTTCGTTGTAGAATTTACTGCTAACGCCATACAGATTCCTAATCTGAGTCATTTTTATTATATTGTTTGTTTAATACAAAAAAAGGATTTCTTCATAGAATCGACTGCTTAGGTCATCAATAGAAATGATTCTACATATCTTAATAGAAATTTCTGCTTACATCATTAATAGAAAAAAAAATCACTTTTCTTTATAGAATCGACTGCTTGCGTCATTAACAGAAGAAATTCTAAATTTCTCTATAGAATTGACTGCTTAAGTCAATAGAAAAGAAAGAAAATACATTCTTTCTTTTAGACCATGACAAATACATTTATTCGTAAAATTGACTGCTAACGTCATAAACAATACATTTATTCGTATAATTGTCTGCTTACGGCATAAAAAAAAGAAAAACATTAATTCGTAGAATTAACTGCTTACGTCATCAAAAAAGAAAAAGAAAAAATAGATTTATTCGTAAATTTAACTGTATACGTCATAAAAATTACATTTATTCGTTCAATTGTCTGCTTACGACATAAAAAAAAGAAAAATACATTTATTCGTAGAATTGACTGCTTACGTCATCAAAAAAGAAAAAGAAAGATACGTTTATTCGTAGAATTGACTGATTGCGCTATAAAGAGCAAGAAAAAGAAATTCGAGCAATATACAAAAACAATTATTTTTGTTTTAAATAAGTTTTTACCAAATAGTAGTGACTATCATCATGATTCAATTATTGCAACTTTTTTTTCTTCACAGTAATTTCACCAGATATTCTATCGAAATAACTGTTTTTTACAATTTAATAAATAATAAGAGAAAACAGCGCACGAAAATAAAAAATATAAAAATATAAACGATCAAACAAAATTTGCCATTTTTATTAATCGCATTCTTTTAACATTTAAATCTTTGTTTTAAGTTCAATTGTTTAATTTTATTTTGCCCGGTGGTTATTTATTAACGCAGTTTCCAACAGTGTGTTGTTAAACACAAATTCTCATTATTTGTGTCTTTCGCTGTTAAACATGGCTGACAGGAAATTGATAATTCGCGGTTGTTTGCTGCATGAACTGAAATCGAACACGAATGCACTCAATGCACCTTTAAAGTTTTCAGGATTTTGTGATTCATTTAGGAAGAAACAGCGGAAAATTGCTTTTCAAAATTTTCTTCTACAAACGGGGTTCTTAAAGATTTATAACGATAAAGAAGATTTCAGTGATAAATATTTAAAACTGTCAACAGAGTGAATTCAAGATCAAGCTACGAAGAAATAAGGATTTAATTACATATAAACTATAAACCAATAAAATTTCACTTAAATCAACTGAAAAGTGTTGGACATTTGTGAAAATGAGTAACGCATTAGTTGACATTAAACGATAAATTGTAGAAACATTTAATCTACAATTTCTTTAAAAAAACAGCAATTTACTGATACAACGAATTGATGTGATGAAACGTGCTGGACTAAAATTGTCAGCTTATTCCCGAAATGATTGCCTAGTACAAACTTATAATAAGCTTTTCTTTTTTTGTTTTTAACAAGGGAGGAGCCATTTATCATGGGCAAATGGCCACTCGAGGATAAGAGTTAATGAATGTAATTTAGTAATCGTTAACGGGTAATTGGGTAGAATTTTGATTATTTAACGAGACATCTCAACAAGAATTTGTTTAAAGTAGATTTGAATACTACCATATTATACTCAGCTGGGATGCAGACCCATGGAACAGTGGTCCCCATGCGGAAAATTCTAGGAAAGAAGACTTTTTCATGGAATCTAGATTCATAGTTAGGCACAGATAATAATTGGGGAAATTATTTATAGTGAGTGAGTTGAGTGTTTTTTGTGAAATTTTGGCAAGTATGGGGACCATAGATTGGAGCTCAGATGAGAACATGCCATAGATAGAGCAGAGAAATGCTCCTAAAATCTTTTCTGTGGGAAAGAGCTTGCAGGGAACAAAAAAGGGCATCACTTCCTAGGTTTCGAAGCCGGTTTTGCACTTTATCAAGGCTAGATAGGGCGCATTCTTCAATGACAAATTCAGTAAATTCGGAAACATTTGTTATGCTTCAAATTCATTATATATTCACAAATTTTTTCATTGTATTTGGTTTGGCTGTTTTGTAGAGGGGACATATTTTTTGCTTTTAACTTTGCAGAACATGATTGAGTTTTGAAAAGGAGAGAAAGAATAACATCAATGTTTGATGCATTTTAGACCAGGAAGCCAGTATCTTCACACAGCCTGATCTAGTAGCCTTATAGAACAGTACGGAGAGCACTGATGGCTTAGAGAGGGTTCTTGCCATATATGTCCTGATGAGAACCAATGGCTGTTTCCAGAGAGAAATGCCAACCTCTTCACTCCTCAGGTATTCAGCTATATTTTTACGAACAATAACATCGGCGTATTTACATAATTTTACACAGAGAGAACATAAAACAGTTTCTACAAAGCCAATTTAAATTTTCAACTGAAAAATCCAAGGCCTCTATTGTTTATATTTTTAACAATACTTAACAACCATAATAGTCAATACTATTAAACCCATTCTACGCATCAAGTAAATAGCGACATATAGCAATTATTATTTTTCTTTCTGATTGTTTACTTGTTTGTAGCAATCGATAATTTGCATGTGATTGTTTACTTGTTTGTAGCAATCGATAATTTGCATGTGATTGTTTACTTGTTTGTAGCAATCGATAATTTGCATGTGATTGTTTACTTGTTTGTAGCAATCGATAATTTGCATGTGATTGTTTACTTGTTTGTAGCAATCGATAATATGCATGTGATTGTTTACTTGTTTTTAGCAATCGATAAAAACAAAGTCCTTACGAATTTTTACGCAGAAAAAAAAACAAAAAAATGAAGCACTCATCACAGAAATAGAGGACATTTTTGCATCATGGTTTCCATTTTTCTTACAACACATATAAAACAATTTTAGTTGTCCTTTTTATTTCAATATAAGAGGTGTTCTCTCTTTCCCGTCGCACAAATAATCGTCTTACTTCCAATATCATTACGGTTTCTCATCACATGTATCGTAACTTATTCTTAACAAGAAACTTAAATTAAAACCAAAAGATTCCGGACAACCCAGCAAAATCATTTTATTTCTAATCAATCGCACAGTTTCCAAATATTAACCCCTTCCAAGCTTATATTCATTTATCCACTTTCCGAATACACATTACGTATCTCTACTCTATATTTCTACACACATTATTCTCAGTATTTCTCCGCCTGCCGTTGGGTCGTAGAATCAATCGCATATCTCCTGTTAGGTGGAGGACACAGCTACCGTCTATAGAGTGTCATTGCCATATCCCTATCTAATATCAAAATTCTTTAATATCTCTCTTTCTATATACGAATACACACACGCGCGCACACACACACACACGCACACAGACACACTCGCACACACGTACACACATAAACCCTGTGCATCGATGTATTGCAAATCAGTATTTTTAAAATTTTGCAATTGCTATGAAGCATAGAGAAGTAAAATTCGGTACACTGGAAGAGCATAATAACGTGCCTCATTTCCCTGATCTTTGTGGAATTTTAACAAATATTTTTAAAATTATTCTGATTTTTCTATTTTCTGATAATTTTATTGCAGGTCTTTTTTCCGTTGGACAATCTTTCTAGAATTTCTCGTAGAATTTCCCTCGACAGCTGTTTCACAATTGAAGCCGCGTACAACACAAAAGTAATCACTTAATTTCATGTTACGTTTTTTTTTACATTATTCTATTATTGCCATGTTTATCTAATCATAAAATTATTATTGTTTTTTCGCATTTGTTTTTGAGCTGAATTTAGTTACCACATGCTTCAGATTTGTTTTATCTTTCAAAATATGCAATATCGTATTCAGATTTCATCAGTATATCTCTCGATGCTCAATGTCCCCGTTCAGTCTCGAAAAACAAAGGACACCCCTTGTAGAGGCAGCTGCGCATGTAATTGTGTGGCAAGATTTGCGCAATTTCCAACCACGGCTCTCCTGAATTGAGTCAAGTCGCAAGGAGAAGTCCAGGACGACTGGAAAGAATAAGAAGTCCACCTTCCTCGCAGCAGCCTTCACAATGTCTGCACTGTATTAGTTCCAGTTTATATTTCCTGTGAATGTTAAGCCGAGGAGTTTGAAGGAAGAATTCTCAGGTAGGATGTTATTTGTCATGGTTATCGGTGGTTGTAAGACCTTCTTTAAATTGTTAAGAGGAGAGCAACTTAGTCTTACTAGCATTAAATGTTGCCATCCATTTATGACCCCATTCCACTACGGTCTGGAGGTTATTTTCTCAGGATTCAGCCACTGTCTGAGATTTGTGTACACACTTTCTTTCCTCATGCATGTTATATACCCACCTCCGGCACAATATTGTCGGGGAAGTCGTTATTCATTACTAAGAATAATAGTGGACCAAGGATCGACTCCTGAGGCAATCCCACATTAATGTCATTCTTCTTGGATGGACGTCCATCAATGACAACTTGAGTGGTTCTATTGTCTAAGGAGGATCTTATTATATTTAGTATAGGTCCAGTCATACCGTATGATTAAATTATCATTAACGGCCTATCATATGATATTTTTTATCAACGACCTTGGATATATCGAGGGCTTTGCCCGCTGCATCCATGCTCTCAAAGTATCTATTCCAACTCATGTTCTCTCCGAACGTTAGGCCAAGGAGTTTAAAAGAAGCATTTTCAGATAATGTGTTTTTGGCTACTGCTATTGCTGGTAGAGAGGGTTTCTTGTAATTATTGAAAGAAACGAACTTAGTCTTGGCAGCATTAAATGTGACTATCCATTTCTGTCCCTATTCCACCACAGATTGGAGGTCTTCCTCGAGTGTTTCTGCCATTTCCTTAGATATGTGTTCATTTGTTTTTCCACTCATAGCTGTTATATAGCATGGTATCATTTGCATATATACCCATCCCAGAGACAATTTTATTAGGGAGGTTATTTATGACTATTAGGAAAAGTAATGATCCCAGGATAGACCCTTGAGGTACTCCCACATTTATATCATATGGTTTAGATGTACGACCGATGTACGAAATGATTTAATTAAGATATGTATTCCCCCAGTGATACCAGATGATCTGATTTTCCTCAGAAGACCATCGTGTCATATCCTGTCAAAAGCCCTAGATATATCTAGGGCTACCGCTCTACCCTCCCCTGCTTTGTCCAGTGAACGATATATACAGGTTCAGAGATTATAGTTAGGATATTTGCCGTGGAACGGGTTTTCCTAAATCCATATTGATATTCGGTTAAAAATTTAGCATCTGTAAGATAAGGGACTAGAGCTTGATTAATTAAGAACTCAAATATTTTTGCAAATAGCGGGAGGAAGCTAATAGAGCGATACTTTAATGAGTCACTTCTTTCGCCAGAATTCTTGAAAACTGGTACTACAGAAGCAGTTTTCCAGCAGTCAGGAAAGCAAGATTCTTAAAGTTTGGAGGGAACTGGAGCAACCTCGGTGGAACATTTTTTAATAGCACAGCCGGGATGACATTGGGTCCACATATTTCGAGGTGTCTAGATTTTTTATGGTACCATGCATCTGAGAAGGGGTAATCGTCAGATCTTCAAGTGTGGCGACTGTCCCTAAATGGAAATTCTGGGAGGGAGAGGTTTGCTGGGTCCAATGTGGAGTTTGAGGCAAACCGACCGGAAAGCGTAAACATAGTGTCCGAGTGAAACAAAAAACTTGGGTTTATAAACACAAATCAGGTCTATTAGAGTTTATAGCACTATCGTTGACACATAATAAGTAGGTAGTTGTCTCAATGTGTAGTGGCATCCCCATCTTCTTTTCTTTTACATTGTTTTTCAGTGATTTTCGTAGTGAGAGTAAATATATGGTATCTGCAGTTTTGGTGTCTTCCCATTTCAGTTCATTTGACTGTAAGTTCTGTTATACAGTCCTAATAAACCATAGATGGTGAACTATTTCGATCCCCAATCAATTGTTTCATGTTGACAGAAAACAGCTGTGATTTCGTCGCTTGCATAATGAGAGCCGTATTGAAGTGAAAAAAAGTTTCAGTGATGGCTTAAAGGTCAATTCACTCTGTGGAAGTCGACGAAACCATGTGATTTCCAGTTAGTGATTTTCTATTTCTTTTGCTGGTGAGACTCAAGCAGAAAATGCATGTCTGGTTTCTGTCTACAATAGGAATCAGTATACATTGTCTTTCTTCTCTCTTACGTATTTACAAACTGTTTATCTGATTTTTTTGTGACTATCTTTTAAAAATATAATTATTATATACACATAAGTACCCGAGTGAAATTAACATCAGGCATAAAGCACCTGTGTCCCAGATAACCTCTTGAGTCTATAACGATTGATACACGCATCTTAAAGCTAAAATTTAACATGTAAAACGTCGTGTACCTACACAAAGAAACACTCGATGGTTGATAGCACCCATAAATGAAAGTACTTTCATAGAATCTGTAGGATTCGACCATCAATATCCATTTTAACATTGCCACATTCTATACTAAAATGTAATTTTAATCATTGCTAGCAGGACTTGTGGAAAACCTTAACCCGAATTTCCCATATGTAATATATTGCTGCTGAGTATACTAT